>NW_016107630.1:1575605-1645412 GCF_001604975.1 Cebus imitator
ATTATATCTTAGCAATAATTAAAAGTAGCAAAAAGTCAAAGTAAAATTTCTCGTTTTTTGTAGAAAAATTTATCTAATCTATAAATAGATAAGATAGATATGCTTACTTTGTATAATGGGGCTGGTAAGATTAAAAATATAATTTTTTCTTGGAGTGGTATCCCAGAGCTGTCCTCTAGCTACATTCTTGCCTGATGCACTTTCCTGTGTTTGTGGTGAAAACACAGATGTTTTGGTGTATAAACCTGGATGCATATCTATAATAGTATCAATATACGTTATATGATTAGATGGCTCTTCTGTACTATTTGGGTGTGTTACCATTATAGAACTATTTCCTTCTCACTAAAGACCACAGATTCTAAAATTTAATTCAACTGATCAATGCCTCTGGCTAACCAACATTTTGGTTCATTTCCAGTGGCTTTGAAATTATTGCAAATTAATTACCAATTTGTCTCAAGCGATGATTCATTGTAAAGTACTTAAAACCAGTAAACACAGAAAAGACCTGCCATTTAGTACAGAGGTGTCTCTGGAGCTTCTTAGCACTATGAATTGTGTGAATTTATGTGGATGAACCAAATGAGGTTGTTTATGAGAAACTTGTTCTCAAAGTTCATAAAGGCTTTAAGGCTGGAACTTGGATGCTGACGGCAAATGTGCAAGTAGATGTAAATGTAATTCAACCATTAAAATCGAAAACCATAAAAGCAAGGAAATTCACAGTTAAAGGAGGAAATGAGTTGTGCAGCGCTTTCTCCAGCCGTGATGCACAATGGGGTGTATTAAGGAACAGGAGACGCCCCATAGCGTGAGGCGTTCAAGGCATCTTTCATGTTTCATCCCTAACAGATTTCTGAGCATTTATGGACTTGAATATTGCTTGTAAAGTACCCTCTTTGGGGAGGAGCCTAGAAAGGAAATAAACTTCTTTGTTTTTCCTTCATTATTACCATGTAGCCAGGGATAGAGGTAGGAGGGTGGATTCACAAGGCACAAAAGAATTTTGGGCTGGTAATCTGAAACATCGATGTTCTGGCTGAATCTTCCTGTAGGACTTCATGCTTTCATGATGCCTGTGTGAGGACCTCAGTTCAGGCAAAACTACAGAACAGAGACTTAGCGTAGCCCTGCATGCTCTGTTCAACTTAGATGTACAGAAATTTGATTTTTTTTTATCAACATGAGAGCTATTTGGAACAATGGAAAATTGTTTTCCATTTCTACTTCTCTCAACTATAGAAAAATAAAATTTCTATTTTGCTTTCTGTGGAAGGCTGGTTGGTGATGAATAGAAAAATCTTAGAAATGACCTAGCTTGCATACATTTTGTGGTTTCAAAAAACCTCTTATTTTAAATATACATTTAAAAAATGTCTTAATCTTCAAAAGTGACATGCTTTTTAGATGACCCAGTAAATCTAATAGCTCACCTGGGGGAAGAGTAATCTTGCAATGTGCAGCCTATAAGGAAGTCTTTCCATTGCCTGAAAATGTAAGGCTGTTGGGAAGGTGTCAACTGCTTTCTAGAGAAATGAATGCGAAGTGTGTGGTCTGTTTTTTTGTTTTAAACAAAATTTCATCATACAAGCTTGTGTAATCCACATGTGAATTTGAAATTAATCAGGATAAGAGGGCCTAAAGTGCAGGGAGAAAGATGGTTGAAATGGTCAATGATGAACCAGGTATATGATTGATGTCATGTAAATAGCCACCTTTGTTATAAGACAAGGAACCTGTATTGGCACCACCATGATATAAAAAACCTGTGGCCATATGCATTCAAAGTCTTAAAAATGACTCCACCCCTATCATCTACAACAAAAGAAAAATGTTTATAATAATACATATATTGACTTCTGCTTTCTAGTCAATAACAAGATTTATTGTCCCACTCTTCAGTCAATTTTAACCTCTTTGGGTCAACAAATCTTGATATTGATCTCAACAGAAGTCAATACCTGCTTATTACTTACCTCCACATTTAGACGCCTACCAACAATTCTTATGGGCATTCCTTTGACACAGAAAAGTGAATGCTGGCTGTCCACTTTCTATACAAGATGTATTTCTGTGGGCTTCATATATAATGTCATTTTTATAAGTCTAAATTCAGATCTAGTTATAAAACTCAATGAGGAATAAAGATAGATGGTTTCTAATATCTGTAATTATAAACTAGACGAGGCTTAGTACTCCCTTATCATTTCCTAAATAATAAAATCATGATCTTTTATATTAATTATGCTCTAGTCATTTCCTACATCAAAGATAATTAGGCAACATGATATTTTTCATTCACCAAAGAGTGAACACAATAAATACTTTTAACAATGAAATCTTAATGTGGTATAAGGTTAAAATTCTATAGTATTTCAAATTTTTTAAAAGCAAGGAAAGCAGGCTAGTTATTCATTCCAGCAATTATCCAAATGTCTGCCAACCTCTAACCTCTAAATGTTGACTTTAGTCAAAGACATTCTAGGTTAGATAACTAAGTAACTATCAGGAAGGGAGTTTTGTTTGTTTGTTTGCTTGGCAACTGAAAAGAAATGAAGATCAAGGAAGAAGCCTTGCCTGGAGTTTTTAATGAATGTGAGACAAGCTCTACCAAAGGCAATTATTAAACCATCCCCCAAAGTTGTTTGTTCCACTTACAAATGCAGTCCTGGTTCCGTAAGACCTCTAGGTGTAAAACATCATCAGCAGCCTTCTTGCCAGCCTCACCTGTTGAAATATTAAAAAGGAAGAATAAAACACCAATATGTACAAACCCAGGGGCAGACAAAGCAAAATACGCTCAAGGCTGTAAGAAATTAATTTTTCAAATTCAATAAATAAAACTTCATTGCATACGTATGTTAAACTGCTTAAAATTAAAATTCAAGAATACTTATATTTTGTACTGCTCTTGAAATACTTTACCCTCTCTAGGCTGACTCACCTAATAAAGTCCACATTTAAAACTTATGTTTTGCTGCAGGTGAAATGCCAGTAAATAATAACAACAAAAAGGGAAGAAAAGACTAATGGAGCCAGGTGACACAGATCACTTTATCACCAGCCCAGGTTTGCTTCTGCACAGTCCTATTTTCCAGATAATGTAATCGTGAACAAATTTGCAGAAACTGAAAATAGAACATTAGGAGAAAAAAAGAACACTTAAGTACATAAATGTGTGTTAATTCCAAATATGTATATACTTGCATAATAATTGAAAGTTGTTTTCTGAAAGATGTGAAATCATGTCCTTTCAACAGCCGCAACTAGCTTGTTAATCAATTTTTACAAGCTTTGTCTGAGAGAGTTAATTTTTCAAAACGATGTCACTAATTTCACATTGTGCTTCCTGAATAAACTCATTAGCTTCACTGTAAGTCTTAGTTTCTATTTGCCAAAATTACCTGCTCAAAAGTGACAAATGCAGTAGGGAGAAAAAATAGAGTCTGTTGTTTTACTGACTCTGAATTCCTTTTGAAAACTTAATCACTTAGTTTCTGAGTTTAGACCCAACTCTAAGGTCATCTTGCAGATTCAGTTCTCATTTTTTCCTCCCCTCTCACCACAGAAATCGGAAGAACTAGGGTCATGTACCCTCCGTTCCACTTTGCAAGGATGGATATGTGAGAACACTAAGTGAGCAGGACAGCGATGAAATGGTTATACCGTATGATGTCTTTAAGGCTAATTTGTCATGGACTTAAGAAAGGTGAAGAAGAAAAATTGTTTTTCAAACTCATCACTATTGATATCTTGAGAGGAGAATTCTTTGTTAGAGGAGAGAGGAATTGTCCTGTGCTTTGTAGAATGTTTATCAGCATTCCTGATCTCTGTCCACAAAATGCCAGCAATACCACCCTACTAGCTGTGACAACCAAAAATATCTGCTAACATTGCCAAGCTTTCCATTGGTGACAGAACTTTCATACCAAGATACATTTATAATATATGTAGGTAAAGCATCAAAAATATTGCAAAATCATCAATTACTATAATCATGGAGGACTGGTTAAATTGAGGTAGCCATTGTGAATTATGGTAGGCAAAAAAAAAAAAAAACAAACCCACAATTACTGAATCATGCCTACAAATTTGTCTAATCTTATGAATTGGGTCCTAGTTTCATAAGACCTCTGGATGTCAAACAGAGTCACGACCCTTTTATTAAGTGAAAACACATAACAGCACCTTTAAATGTCAAGTCTGCAAGTTCATATAGAGAGTAAAATCTGAGAATTTCAGAGTTGAAAGGAAACTTGGAGAACATCTATACAAACATTGTCTTTTACTGATGGACATTAAGTCTAGCCAGGGTATCTGACTTAACCAACATTACATAGCTAGTTAGTGGCAACAGTGAAATAAATGAGATAAGAATCTAAATCTTTGAAATCCAAATCCAGGTTCTTTCTTCTATATCAAAATATAGGTCTATTTAGTATGGTAGGTTACTGAAGTTTTTCATTGAATATTTCAGCTCCCTTCATATATGTAAATTTAAATATGGCAATAGTCTAGTTAAAATTGGCTTCAAATTTTTAAGAATCAGATCTTCTTATGGATTTGATTATCATCTCAGATAATAATTTTCCAAGATGTCAGCTTATATTTAGTAGTAGGCATGTTCATCTTGAGATCCATTTTAAAGCATCTTGGCACCTTCTTTTGGAAAATGTTATGTCATAATAATAAGATATTATTAGATATTTCCACTTAAATATTTTTAATCTCCTAAAACTTACTTTTCCTTCAAATTCTCCTCTCATTTTCCCTAACTCTGATTCTCCTAGTTTAAAAATTCACATTGCCTTTTACTAATATTTTTTCTCAACACACAATAGCCAAACCATTTCTAAATCCTATTATTCCTTTTCTTCATAGTCTTTTTGAAAAGCAATTATTTCTTTTCAGATTCATTGCCAACAGACTGTAGAGATCCTTATCAGTATATGTATACAGACTGGTAAACTAAGGCAAATGTATTTTGCCATGTTTAGTCTTTTCTCCATCTACTACCCAACTCACTTTGCATATTACCATCTGAGGATTCTTACTAAAATATTTCTCATAAATCTACCAATAAATAAATAGTCATTGAACAACTCGTGGGTCAAGTTAATATTTTAGGCATAAAAGATGGGTGGAAGTGGTGGGGAGTGGAGGATTTGTAGCCAAAACAATTTTAAACAAGGTTCCTTCTTCTATGAGTTTGTATTTCAGTTGAAATGCATACTGCAGTAAACTGAGAGGCTTAATGCAAGAGCACACATACATGCAAATACGTAAATACAGAAACTCGACATTTGCCATTTCAAATTTCTAAGATGTTTATCCTGATTTCCAGTTCAAAGATGAATCTTAGTGATAGCTTGAAAATTAATAACTATACACATGCATTAACCTTTATAATCCCATTTGTGATAATCTCAACACTTTGTTCTTTCCCATGTGTGCTTGTTACAGCAACCAATTTTCCTGTGGTAGCAACCAATGTCCAGTAGCAGCTGATGTCCCCATCTGTTTCCGCTTGCTTTCAATTAAAGAAGTCATTGTATCACATGCTCAGGCTGACCAATGGACACTTGGCTAAAGCAGTTATGAGAGGAAACTCCCAGCAATGCAGGAACTATTGGCCCAGACCAATATTTATTCAGGGGTATTTATTCACAAGTCATTTCTCCATCAGGGTTCGATCTTCTGGGTTTTCATTTTCTGTATGCCCGTTAAAGGTGGAACCCAGACTCTTATTTGTAAGATAGTACAACAGAAATATAGGGAACCATGAGACTCTGATAGCCTATCCAAATTGCCTCAGTTTGGTCTAAGCTTTGGATGGTGATTTAGCACTCCTGTGTAATAAGCGCCCTTTTTAGTTAAAGTTAGATGTTCCCGTATTAAAAGATGGTTGAGATGGTCACTTCTGTGTTCAAGACAGATTTCTTCTCTGGTGGTCCATCCTCAACTTTTCTAGAAATATCTTCCCCTGGCATTCACATTTTTATCATAGGAGCAACGATTTTATACAATATAACTCTGCCCCACAGAGGGTCACAGTTGATTGCTAAGAAGTTAGAACCTGAATCAAGCTGGACCACTAAACTCCTTCTCTGAGATTCTGAATTTTAGAATGAGAGCTCTGGCATTCTCTGCTGAAACTAATGATGTTAACTGTAAATTAATCTGAGAGTTCCTCACGTTAATTTAAAGCCATAGAAGGTAAATCAACTGACTTACACAAGGAGAAAAAAAATGGAGCAGATAAATAAAAAGGTACATTGACTAGAGATAAAGAGAATCCTGATATTCTTCTACTCCTGGATAGTTCCTGAGCCCAATTGTATAACTGACATTTCCATAGCTTAGATTACTATTGGATTCTATGGGATATATCATTATTCTCCCAATAAATTCTCCTATTTCTGTAAAGCTTTTCAAGCTGGATTCCTGCCACCCGTAATTAAAATATGTATACTGAATACATCCTGTCTCCTGCAAGTCCATTAGAGGAAAATGTTGTAGTTTTGAGTAGAAACCATTCTAAAGGCCATGAATAAACAGTCATAAACACAAACGAACAGATGCACACACACACACACAGATGCTAAAAACTAGACCTATATAAGTTTAGATTCTATCTTACAAAAAAATGAAGCCTACAATAGCAGCATTTTTAAAAAGCAGCAAATTCGAGTTTGCCATTTCATTATCTGGTTCAAAACGTTTTTTTGTATCCCATTATCATTATGTAACCGGGTTTTTCTCGGATTCCGGTGATGGTTGTGGGTTGTCGGCCGCCAGCCTCTTAAGGAGTAAGCGGTGGGCCCGCTTCAGCTGCACCGTATGCTCCTAAAGTGAATATCGGACCCGAAAAATGTTGCAGAAAGGTGATTTTACTTAGGTAGAGAAAAGAGAAGGAAAGGAGAAGAGAAAGGCTTCCATGAAGAGTGTGGACGGGGATTTCAGAGGGGAAATCCCCGAGGGAGCTCCTACCGTGTGGGACAGGATTTCAGAAAGTTGGAAATCCGGCGCAGGTGAGGGAGCAAGGAGTTTTTCCTGGGAGAAACCCCCACCTTCTCTAAGACCCTGGGCCAATGAAAGGAGTTCCTTAGAACTTCCGCTGGAGTGATTGACTTTTAGTTTTTTCCCGCCCGGTAAATTCAAACATAAACGGTTGAATCTCCCGGATGGAGAGAGATGGGAGTGGGGCATGGCTCTGGGAAATTCTTGCCCTTAAAGCTACACCCCCTCATGGACTTGGAAGGAGAACACATTCCCTCATTTAGAGGGCAAACTTGATTCTGGGGTTCAAGGCCTCTTACCAGAAGCCCCTACACCACCTGTGGCAGTATTTGCCACCATTTCTACACAATTCCTCCCTACCCATTCTCAAGTAAGTTCCTTTGCCATGCTTCCTGCCTGAGAGGCCTGCCTCTTTCCCTATGCCCAATGAAACTCTTTGTCATTCTTCTGTGCCACATTTAATTTCTACCTCCTGAGTTCTTGAGTCTACAGAGGGATCTCCATTCTCTGAAATCTTAGAACTCTTGTTATTTTAACCATTTCTTTAACATTTACTACTTGTACCGTATATAATTAGTTAATTATTTCAAAGGTCTTGGTTTTAATTCCTGCTGGAAGATTGTACCTAAGCTCTTTGAGGGCAGAGACCGTGCCTTTCTTTTTACAACACTTTCTCCCTTCCCTGAATCCACTGAAACTGAGCATTTGGTAGAGTGTATTTTATTTGAATTAACACATACAAGAGCAAAATATAGCATATTCCCTAAGGGAACCAATTATAAATTTTGTTTAAAGGAGCATTAAAAAGTTAAATTAAAAAGCTCACATTGGCAGAAGATAAAAAAGTTTTAACCACCAGCTGCTGCTGATATAGGGACATTTGATAATGAAAAACAGATATAAATCTTAAAGGAAAAGGGCTTGTGAGTAAATTGGAAGGGATGATGGTTAAAGAGAAGGAGAAAATATGCAAATCCTGTAATATGCTTTTTTTTAAAAAAATCAAGTAAAGTCTGTGCGTCCCCTTTCCTTATAGACTGTAAACTCCATGAGGCAAATTATCTCATCAGCCTTGTTTATCATAGTAAAGCCAATGCCTGATTATCAGCCAATGAGAGGGATCCAGTAAACATTTCTGGAATGATAAACCACCGTTGTAGAACCAGAATACATTTTGACGTGAGTATGTCTATAGAGGTGGCAGGCACTTGATAGTGCAGTGCAGAATTTGCACCCAATTCCTGCAGTGGCAGCTAGGGACTGATGGACACAAGCAAAGTATTAAAAACACTATTGATGAAATTTGTTTAGTCAGGGGGAAAACCTCTGTAGCACAGAGGCTAAATCCACATTAGTTGCAGGCAGGAAGTCTGAGAGCTGTCATTAACAGAGGGCCTCTGATAAAAGAGGAGTGATCAAAGCAACATTGAACAACATGGAACTAGACCAATGCAGATGAGCAGAGGACACAGAAACTGATGTGATGAGTGGGCATAGAAGAGACTCAGACTAGTTCCAAAGAGGAGTGTTCCCTAACTTCTATTTACGGGCTTTACAAGAATCTTTGTGAAGAAAAAATGGTAGTTTTATCAGTAAGTTTTTTTCTAGATTTTACTGCAAAAACAAATGACCCTCAACTCTAAGTGGCTTAGGACTGCGAAGCTTGATCACATTTTAGATTGGCTGTAGGTCTGCTGAAGCCCTGTTTACTTTCTCTTTATTCTAGAACACTGGCCAGTGCAGCAGCTATTATCTGGGGTCCTGCCAAACTTGGATTGCCAAATTTAGCAAATGAAAATACAAAACATCCAATTAAATTTGGATTTGAGATAAATAATGGATGATTGTTAGTTGCAGACATAATATCCCTTGCAATATTTGGGATATACTTATGCCAAAAAAATTCGTTGTTTATCTGACTCTGATTTAACTGTGTGCCCTGTATGTTTTTGTTTTTTTTTTCCTGACAACGCTTTGCCGGATTCATGAAAGACAAAAAAGGAAAATGATGTGACCTCATGAAGGCTTTTACATCTTTTATTCAGAAGTGTCATTTGGCCGGGTGCGGTGGCTCACGCCTATAATCCCAGCACTTTAGGAGGCCAAGGAAGGCAGATCACCTGAGGTCAGGAGTTTGAGACTAGCCAGGCCAACATGGCGAGACCCCATCTCTACCAAAATTTACAAAAATTAGCTGGGCATTGTGGCATGCTTGTAATCCCAGGTACTCAGGAGGCAGAGGCACAAGAATCGCTTAAACCTGGGAGGTGGAGGCTGCAGAGAGTCGAGATAGTGCCACTGCACTCCAGCCTGGGTGACAGAGCAAGACCCTGTCTCAATTTAAAAAAAAAGTAGCATTTGACACTTCCATTCTTCTTACTCATTGGCCAAACAAGGCACATGATTAAACTAGTATTATTGGGCTAAGAGGTACCATCCTCCCTTACAGATAGGCCTGGCAAAGAGCAGCCATATCAATGTATATCACTCATTTATATGATGTGTGTGTGTGCGTGTGCGTGTGCATGTGTGCGTGTGTACATGCACACGTTGGGTTGGGGGTGCTTTCATCTCTATAAAGGAGCTACAATAACTCCTTCTACTAGTGTTAAGAAGTAGCTGGAACAGGAAGGGCCACTTGACATCTGTACCCTCTCATTCTCTGAGCTGTCAAGGGAACTGCAGTTCCTGAAACTGTTCTAGTTGAGGGAACCACTTTAGTTTGACAATGAGGGGTCATTTCTGCTAGAGTGATTGCCTTAGGTCTCATTATTTTAGGGCAAGGCCCTTGATTGTGGTGAGTGAGCAGTGATTGAGAAATTTGAGTGGGAGAAGAAAGTGGTTTGCTAGCAGAGGAGGCTAACACATCTCTGAAGGGTTCACATTTGCCTGTGGCCCATGGCCTCTTCCACACCTCCTCCTTGGGGGCCACCTTCCTTCTTTACACACTCATTAGCTGGCTCTTCTTTGTAACTCTTTTTCCAGTCAAAGGCTCTCCTTGTTCATGTTTCACTACATGTCAAATGATATTTTTCTAGAGGACAGGGTGATGGTAGATGGAGATATGAGCCAGTGACACACAGAATTTTCCTGGCTCCAACAGCCTTCTTCGTTTGGCCTAAGATCTTACATATATTCAAATTCTTTCATGAAAAACTAATTGCTAACTTTCTTTATTCTTTTGTGTCACCAAGAATTCATTGTTTACGTAATACAATGGGTGAAAATTGTTTGTATTTCCAAGGTCAATCACAATAAAATTAGATTCTTGAAATAGCCTGGAGTATGATAAATACATAGATCTACATGGACTTCTAGTTTGCTGGGGTTTTTTTCTGTTCAAGGCTGTTTCTAAATATTATTTTCCTACTTCATTATAATATGCTTCATATTCAGAGTTTGCCTAAACAGGACATTTAGCTAATGAAGTGAGATAATGGGGAATTAAATGGTTTTCAGTGTGAAGAGAACAACATTATTTACAGGGTATATTGCTGATTAAGATTTCTTTTTCTTTTAAAAAGAAACAAATTGATAATTAAGCTCCTCAAACAAAAAGTCATTCCCAACTTGTGATATGGTGTGATCACATGGGATTACCTAATTTAATACCAATCACACAATAATATTTTGAATGGGCTAGTATAAAATGAACTTATACACTTTCATATTGAATGTGCTGGTATACAATCAACTTACACACTGGTTGTCACAACTGCTGACAATTGGTGTGAATATATAGGCAAAAAGTATGGATCACCTCAAAACACATAAGTTTATCCAAAATTTCATAAATATCTTTATTTGAGCAATATCACAGTGCTATCAGCACATAGAAATAGAAATGAACTATGCAGCTTTAGATTTCAAGCACTAGGCATTGGCAAAATATTTGTTTTAGATGATGGGGCAAAACTTCAAGATATTAAAAAATACATAAAAATAAACTAGGTGCTACAGGCCACAATAAACGTTACCTGATCCCATTATTAATTCATTTTGTATTTGAATATATAAAAAAGTCTTGATAATTTTCAGCTTTTCTTAAAATATAAAGTATTGATAATTTTCAGTTTTAGATGTGTGTTTATGTGTGTGTGTTTATAATATGGGCAAATTATTCTATGGCTGAGAATTAAGATTCCAGAACTCAAAGGAGCAGTTTAACATCATCTCATTCTAGGGTGGCAGAATCTGGTCCAGGTCCTGCTGGTTCAGGTCCTTGCCTCTGGCAGATGTTGCTGAGTAATGGAAATTTTTTTTCTGCAGAGTCCAGACTGAGAATCACGCTCCTTTTTAAAATAGCAGTGCAAACCTGGGCAACATAGTGAGACCCTGTCTCTACAAAAAATTAAATTAGCTGGGTGTGGTGGCATGTGCCTATAGTTTCAGCTACTCAGGACGTTGAGGTGGGAGAATGGCTAGAGCCCAGGAGTGCAAGGCTTCAGTGAGCCATGATCACACCACTGAACTCCAGCCTGGGCAACAGAGCAAGACCCCATCTCAAAAACAAAAACAAAAACAAAAACAAACCAACCCAAAAAGACACAGGAGTTCAGGTAGCACTAGCAATTGGTATGAGTTCACCTGCAGGAGGGAACCCCTCTGCTGTTGCTGAGAGCCCAATCTCCTTTATCTTACAGGAGAGGATGCTGCACTGGATCGGCTTTGATTTACAAGTCCACTGTACATCTACTTCACCAGGCTGTTTAGGCAATTTAATTTAACACAGTTACTTTTAAATGACAGTTTCCTTTTGTATGGCATTATTGATATGGAATATCATATAATCATTGTCTCTTCCCATAATATTAGAAAAGAAATAAAAGAGAAGATTATCCTTTTATTTAGCATACACAATTAGTGAAAAAAGGGAGTTGCATAAAAACAGAAAAATATAGAGACACTTTATTTTGTAATACAAGTGAATTTCAGCATTGTTCTAAGCATTTTATATTCTCAGTTGTTTGAAACGATTTGGGGGTGGGAAGAGAAAGACATATAGACTTGGGAATGGCAGATTTTGTATGTAGAGGGCCTGGTGTGGATGTTCTTGAGCCTAAGACTGATCTAATCAGTAACCTGCCATCTGATGAGGCATTGATGCTTTGGAGAAAACAGGAGGTAAATAAGAACTAGGAGACAGAGGGAAACCAGCATTCCTGTTAAGCACCACAAGATGGGAAATCTGTATTTTCACTGTGTGACTCAATGCCTTCTGTGCGTATTGTCCCACGCTGGGAAAATAGCTCTTAGTGCTTTTTTTTCATTTTTGAATTAAGTGGAGGGTATACAAAGAAAGATTTATTTTAGAAGTACCTGTTTTGTAGTCTCAACTTCTGGGGATGCAATGGCAAAAGCAGGGTAGCTCAAGGCATAACTGGTAAGGAAAGAAGCAAATTTTCAGTTTATTCGGCTTCCTGTTGGGGAGAAATGCCGTATATAGGTGATGGGGAGGAAGGCAGCACATCACACTGCCATGTGTGTACCTATGCAACAATCTTGCATGTTCCTCACATGTACCCCCAAAACCTAAATTGCAATAAAAAAATACAAAAATTAAAATTAAAAAATAACTCACTTCATGTGCTTCCCACCTACCCTCCCTAATTAGTTGACACACTCTTCATTCTTCTGAGGTGCCCTCTGTCCTAGTCCTCTTATGATGTGGATTAAAACCTGTCTGGTGAGAATCTGACAATATCATTATTACCGAAGTGTAAATGACTAATAAAATGTTATCTTCTGTAGAGACCTTTGCATTTTAACAGGGACAAAGCCTTAAGCCAAAATAATCTGGATCTTTTGTTTATTTTGTTCCCCCTGTACTTTTATCACACTAATCTCCCTATGCTGAGAAAGATAGTTCAGCGTAATCTTCAACGGTTGTCCTTGGGTAAGTCAAGCAGCTTTGGTGGATTTGGGGATCAACTACCCACAATGACACATTTAGTTTTAAATGTAGAAATAAATTTTGTCCCATGAAAAATAACTTTTTTTCTGTTTGCCTTCAGTATGAGGGACTCTGTATTTTTGTGATCTGCTTGAAATGATTACAATTTCCTCACTGGCCCCCAACCCAGAGGGGTGGTGTCTTTTTTGAGATCTCTTCCATCTCACAATATGATTCTCAACCCTTCACAAAGACCTCTCATCCTCCATCTCCAGGCTGGGGCCCAGAGCATGGTCCCATTAGAAGTATCATGATTAAATGCTATTTGATAATCATTGCTTTTTCTCTCCTTCATCCCCAACCAAGTCTCTTTCTCATATTCCCAAATGCATTTTGTAAACTCTACAGTGCTAAACAAAAGTGAATCCACATTATCTCTGTGGTCATATTATCATTTCAAATTTTTCTGGAGTCAGGAGAAACTGACATTGGGTCATCAGATTTTGGTGGATTGGATTAGTAAAAGTGAGTCAAATTAAAGGGTTTGTTAGCATTTGCAGGGACATATTCTTAAACACATACTTCGGTGATAGTTGTCATTAAATGTTTAAATTTCTAATGAATAAAATGACCCTAAAATAGGACAGAGGAAAAAAAAAAACTTAAAAGGAATATGATGGCTCAAGTTTTGATTATTATATGACTAAAACTTCAGCTAGGATAAACTCCAGCAATATTTCAAACTGTAGGCAGGCTAGTGAAGAAAAAAGGACACACTGACTCGTGAACTCTGCATTTGGCAAAAAAGATTGTTGAAGTTAAAAAGAAAATAGTGGAGTAGAATAAGACCTCTAGAAGAAATATGGGACTGAATCTTATGTATTTTCTCAATTTGAAAGGGAAGGCAGTTATTTCCTGTTTTAAGTGAACACTACTGCTCTTGAGGCTGTCCCTGGTCATTTCCTGAAACAAACATATTTACGAAGTGACCACTGGGTGTGTGTCAATGATGTAAGAACTGAGGTATATGGAAAACTGTGGATTGATCTTTACTTTTGCTGAGCTTCCTCTCCTTTCTCGGAAAATGTGTGCCCAGTGTTAGCAATGCAGATCAAATGACCTTCCACCACAGGGCAGTTGGTCGGGGCTTAAATTAAACAGGTTGAATACATTTTTGTGTGTGTACTTATTCCCCCTTTTAAAATGAACATTTGAAAGAAAGATGCAGAGCAAAATATCTAGAAACACAAATTTAAAAATCAAAATAGGAAGTGAATCACTACAGTTGCAAGAAAAGACATCGACGGATGCTGCAATCTATTTCCCCTCTGGACTAGAAGTCCGAGGAAAAAAAAATCTAAGCTTAAGCCTTCATGGAGCCAAATTGTTCAGGTGCTAGAAGCATTATGCCTTGAGATATTTTGCCAAGTAAGTGGTGTTTCACTCTATACTAAAGAAAACCGCATTCTTCCTCACACTTACCGAAAAATGAAAAAAATAAATTGCACCTCTATTCAGAGCCCAAGTTGTCATCAGAAAGGAAAAGGTTGGAGTTCATTTATCATGTGCATTTCTGTGGCTACGAAGATAATTGGGTTGATTCCAACTAGCCTTTGCTTCTCTCACATTTTAATTGAAAAGCCGCCAGAGTGTTGGAAGCACAGAGCTGGCTTGAGACTTGAGTAGACTTCAGTTAGGCAGCAATGGACTAAACTGACAACCAGAAGACAGACTAAGTGGTCTGTCGGACCAGGAGCCTGTTGTGTTAATCCCTGAAACTCACTGGAAAAAGGGTGCGGGGGAAGCCATACATTCTGTATCTATTTTCTGCTGGCAAATCCAGGTTTCATTTCTGGCTACATTAATTTAACGTACTTATCAAAGCATTTTTGTCAGAGTGAATACCTGACTTTGGGACAGTTTTTAGCCTGTAGAATTTAAGCAAAGCCTGGTTGATTAAAATGAAGGGCTAGAGAGCAAATGGTATGGGAGTCAGCAGAGAGCGAAACCAGTCTGTAACTTTTGGGCAGCGTTAAATGGGCAGACATTTAACATCATTTTCATTTTTCATCATTGAACTTGCCCCTATTAAAACTTTGCAGGTTCGGTTGGTCAAGTTTTTATGATTGAAGGTACTGTCTAAGCATGCTCAAGGTGTGCTTAGGAGATTAATTTATAAGCTCTTCTGACTCTGACTCTCCAAGGTTTATTCTGTCTATGTGTTGTTTGCATAATGCACTTTTGTACAGCTAAAGCACTACCTATAAAGGGATTATTTTCATATTCAGCATATTAAAAATCCAGCTCAATTCACAGATCCCATTCTGTGTTTATGCCTGAGATAACAGGTGAAAAGTATCTCATTACAAGTGTCCATGAAGCAAACAAGAACGTGAATGTTTGAGGAGAGAATGTGCCCCTACTGAAATTAATTCCCCAACGGTTTTATTAAAGTCTGCAAATTGCATTATTTTCCCATCATATTTGAAATATTGTCCTCCTTTAATGCCTGCTCTAACCCATGCCATACCATCTTCCCTGGAGTGTCTAGACATGGTGTCTTAGATTTATGTGTATGATCTCAGTGTGTTACAACATCACTCCTGACTAATGCATTATTACAATACTTACAGATATTCCCAAGTGCCACTGTATTGATTAGAAAATCACCAATCTGCATATGCACACCATCTGTGCTGCAGAGAAGCAAAACATGCAGGATGACATTTGCCTTATTCGAAGGCAGATTCAGAAACCACTAATAGAACGAAGAGGGAATTCTCTTTTGCAGGGAAGGGATTTGGCTTTTTAGAATAGAAAAAAAGTGCATAATATGAATCTTATAGAACTATATAGTATGAAGTGTTTAAAACTAGTCACCTTTCTCTCCTTTCAGGTATATGGAAAGCCCAGGTACCAGCATACAAACAACATGCTTAACCATTTAGATCCAAAAAATGATACCATGTCAGGACCACTGGTGTCATGAAATTGATAAATCTCAGCTCAACTGCAGCAGCCCTTTGGTAGAAAAGCCGCCTGTAGTGAGCAGTCGGTTGTGTCTCAGTGGAAAGGCCAAAAGCATGCCTGCAAAAGATGAATGAGACACTCACCTACTGGGCTGAAATGCTTTTAAAGGACAGGAATCTGTTTATCTTTGATTGATTGTTCAGTCTGATACTTTCCTTTATAAAGTTTATTGACTACAAGCACATAAATCAAAGAAAAACAAATCACAGGTTCAATTTTGGGGGCATCGACATCCTGCCATCTCTGCAGCAACTGCTCATACAAGTCAAGGAGGCAGGAAGAAGGATGCAAGTAACTAGGGGAAAAAAATCACATGATGGAAATGGCCAACAGAAATTCCTACCCTTATTATTCTCCTAATGGCTCTTTAGGTGGCAAATGTCTTGATACATACTGTACAGCCGGTAGTTGTTGGAATGTGGATGGTAAAAAAATGAAACAAAAACAAGCTTTTTAAAAACAATTACAAGCAAATGACACTGAGATCTGCCATTTTTGAATGTCCCCTATTTTGGATCACCCGATTTGTTCCCAGTCTTATTTACTGAAGTATATTTATTCAACTTCCTCAATGTTTAAGAAAAAAATAGAAAAATAATAAAGCAAAAATTATGACTTTTGAGTGAAGTGAGAGAATAGCTGCAGGAGGCTCTAATCACATCTCCCAGTCCTGCCCAGTCCCAGTATAGGATGAGTTGCCATGGTGCCTGGCCTAATGAGGAGATCTTTCCACCAGGACTGTGGGATAAATTCTAACATGGAATAACCCACATGGATTTGTGCCAGGAAGCCTAATGATGCATCACATTGTGTCTCCTTTTAAACTAAGTGTACACAGACTAGAATATCTACAGAAAGTGCTCTGTTAGTGTGCATATGTGCCTTTCTCACAATTTAGTTAGGACAACAACATGTTTCTCACTGAAGAGTCAACAGCAGCCTTCTCAATTTTTTTTTGAAGTATCCTGGACATATGCTTTAAAAATTAAAAATAACTGCATTCTTTATTTCTTGTGGTCTTCTCAAGTTTACTATTTTCAACTTGTTGCCTTTTAGTCAGATGAAAATTATTTGTGGGACACTACAGAATTCAGGGTGCCACAGGCCTGTCTCTGAACACATTTTTTGTATTTCAAGTAAAATTGGAGAAAGAGAAGAGATGGGGGCAAAGGGGGAGATAAAAACCAATCCTCTACATGTGGCTATCTGTAAGAATTTCCAAACGACCACCCCAGATAGAAGAAGTCATGGTATAACAACTGAGCCATGGAAAGTAAAGCCAGCCCCATCTGACAGCAGCTGTAGAAATTTGAGAGAAGGAGCTGGCTGCCGGGCAGAGTGTAAAACGCATCCTTGCTTCTCCTCTGCAGGAGCTCGGAGTACCTCACAAAGCCTTCCCAAGAGCAAATATCACTTTGTAGTGGTCACCACTGTTGGAGTCACTAATGAGGCCTAATTGGAGGACAGAGCCTGCCTGTGCACATTTGCATCTCTAAGTTGTCCCAATTAAGGAACAAGATACAACAGGGTGGGCATTGTTTGGATATTGGTGCCCCGCTCGGGTGTGCTGTGAGGAACAGGGCCAAAGGCTGAGTGCCTGCAACCACCCAATGTGTGACCTAATTGCTAATTGATGCACAACCTTAGGTGGCCTGCTGCTTCTTAATGATGTTTGAGACAGTTTGGGGTCCTAGAACAAGCTTGTTTTGGAATAAAGCCAACAATTTATCTTCATTTATCAGTGCTTTACCTGTGTTACCAAGAAACACACACACACATACACATTGCAGGTTAGGAATAAGAAACACAACTCAGTACTATACTGTAAGTAAAAGCGGCCCAGCACCATTAACAGGCAGAAAATCTTGTCTAATTTGGTGTGTAAAGCAATGTTAAAGAATATACTTCTGGAGCATAAAGAAAAAATAGAGAAATGGATAGCATATTATAGATTAAAGATGAGCTCACAGCAAGAATCTTTTAAAATTTAAGGAATTTATCTCAGAACCAGGGCCTATGAGAATGTCTTCATTATCACATTTGCTTCGGTCCGTTTCTGGTCTTCACGTTTTCAGGCAACTGTGGAATGAGTAGAAAAGTTTTAGATGTCTTACAAGGACTGAGGAAGGAGAGTTATTTTTGACAAGATAAAAACAAGAATGGACTGAAACTTTTTACTCATAACTTTATTCAATTACTAATGAAAGTTCCAGGCACTCATAGATATTAGGGTTTACAGGATGGACAAAACTAATCTAATCTCATCTCTGACTTCTCAGAATTTAGGCATTAGCAAACAAAGGTCATTCAATGTAACAAAAGTAACAATAGATAAATTTTATTTTGTTTTTAAGAACATATTAGGCGAGGAGAGAATGTTAACTCAATCTAAGGGTCAGGGAATTTCCTGAAGAAACTCTGAGACATTGAGGAAATCGTTCCTCTGCCCTGAGAATACAACTGATTTGTACTTCCCCTTAGAGTCATTGCATTAGTCTATTCTCACACTGTTATAAAGAACTTTCCAAGACTGGGTAATTTATAAAGAAAAGAAGTTTAATTGACTCACAGTTCCATATGGCTGTGGAGGCCTCAGGAAACTTACGATCCTGGTGGAAGGCGAAGGGGAGACAGGCACCTTCTTCACAAGGTGGCAAGAGAGAGAATGACTGAAGGAGGAACTTGCCCAGCACTTATAAGCCAGCAGATCTCATGAGAACTTACTATCACAAGAACAGCATGGAGGAAATTACCCTCATGATTCAATTACCTCCACCTGGTCTCTCCCTTGACAGGTAGCATTTATGGGTATTATAATTTGAGATGAGATTGGGGTGAAGTCACAAAGCCTAATCATATCAGTCATATAAAGTGATATTTGGACTGGTTTTAAAATTAAGAAGTAACACATTTTTTTTGACAAACATAGCATAGTGGTTTTTAAATACACCTGATTTCAAATGACTGATTTAAATGGGAAAAGGTGTGTATAGTGAAAAAAGATGAAGTAGAAAAATAGGAAAGAAAGGAAGAGAGCCAGGGGAGAGGAAGAAACGGTGAAAGAAGAAATGTCTCCACAGCAATGAGGACAGTTAACGAGAGACATATAGCAAAGAGGAAAGTAATTGGCAGATACACATAGGAAAGGAGCAGAAATAGAAGGAAAGAGATATGGACATGGAATAAGGAAATGGGACACTGAAAAATATGGAGTAGCTTTAGGGGACAATTTCCAGTCTTATATGAACTGATCTGGTTAGAGCTTCTGTGTTCCGTACATTGTATTTTCTGGAAGCAGTTAACTTTTCTCATTAACTCTCTTCTAAATGCTAAATTGCTGGTCAAACCCTATTTACAGTTCTTCAACTGGGACAGAAAAATAATGATCTTTTTGAATGATGTCCAATCAGGGAACATAAATAACAGCCTGAGAATTATTATAGATATTTTTTGGCAACAAAAATTAATTACTAACATGTTCATGGTTCAATTCATTTATTCAACAAACATTTATTGTTCAACAAATATTTAATATAGTAGTTAAAAGGCACCATTAAAGACCAATCATTAAACTCCACAAATATTTTTAATTGAATTGTCCTGCATATCATATTAAACACTATTTTTTGCTCACACTCCTCTCCTCCTCCTCCTCCTCCTATTTTCACCTGTATCCTACAATACTGTCCCTTCTGTCCTGGCCGAATCCAATTTTCCCCTGTTGCACAATTCAAGATTCATGTTCTGCATGGAACTTTTTCCAGCTATCCTTTTTTTCCTCTCAAAAATCCTGTGATCAAAACCCCTCAATAAGGTCATGTTACTGCTATCTCTGCTGATCTTTGATGCTTTCAATTCTCGCAAAATCACTACAGTGCCAAAGTCAGTTTTAAAGAGGGGGAGGGGAGTGCTTTCTCTCTCTGTATAATGCTCAGAGGGAAGTCCTACAGTGTGATGTACCTGGAGCCCCCAAAACAGAGTATAGAGTATACTGCAGTAGCTCTTTCTAGTCCCATTATTAGCTATTTTTCCAACTTCAGTGGGGTGATTAGGTTGAATTATGGTCCCTTCCACAATTCAAACGTGGAAGCCCTAACCCTGAACTACTTCAGTATACTTCAAATATAACTACTTATATTTGGAGATAGGGCCTTTGAAGAGGAGATTAAGCCATTATGGTGGTCTCTGATCCAATCTGACTGGTGCCCTTATAAAAACAAAGGAAATCTGGACACACAGAGAGACCCTGTGATATGGATGCACAGAGGAAAGCCTATGTGAGGACTCAGGAGAAGGAGGCCGTTGGCAAGCCAAGGAGAGAGACCTCTGAAGGAACCAAACCTGTTGACAATTTGATATTGGACCTTCAGCCTACAGAACTGTTAGAAATACATTTCCATTGTTTAAGCCACCCAGTCTGTGATATTTTGTAATGATAGCTGGAGCAGACTAATACAAGGGATATATCACAGCCAGGGAGTTAATACAGAACAGGTTTCTGTGAACCTGTTATACTGGGCGGTACTCAGTGCTTACGATCAGGACTGGATCTGCTCTGGCTTTTCTTACTAATTTCCTTCTTCCTGGTACATTTTCTGTTTGGCGCTCTGCTATTAATTTTTTTTTTAATTTGTTTAAAGTTTTTATTTTCTATTCATTAGAGTTTGAAAATTTTTAAAAGTTCGTTTTAACCATTTTTCCCCTGGTTTCCTCAAATACATGGTATTTTTATAATAATATTTAAGTGTTACATACCTATAGAAAAGTGTAGAGATCATGAATATACCAGCTCGATGACATTTAACAGTCTACATGTCTAAATAACTGGTACCTGGATTCAGAAACAATATCATCGGGAACTCAGGAGCTTCCTTGTGACCTCTTTTCCCCAAGTCATCATTATCTGATTTCTAACACCATAGGTTAGATTTGTCTGCTTTTGAACTTTATACCAGTGGGACCATAGAGTATGTACTCCTATGTGTAGATTTTTTTGGTTAGCATTATGTAGGTGAGATATGCATAATGCTGCATATGGCTGCAGTTCATTTCTTCTCATCAGAATACAGTATTTCATTTTATTAATACATCATAATTTATTCATCCTACAGTTGATAGGCTTTGGTAATACTTTCAATTTTTAGAAATAGTCTGAATAGCATTGCCATGAAAATTACTGAGTCATTAGCTACATATATTCAGCTTTAGTTAATTATTCTTAACAGTTTTCCAAAGTGTTTTTACCAATTTATCATTATACCAGCACTGTATGAAAGTTCTGGATGATATCAACTCTCCAATACTTGGTACTGACAGTCTTTTTATTTTAACGATTCTTAGTTTGTACAGTTATGTTAACTGTGGTTTGAATTTGCATTTGTCTGTTGACTATCATCAACATTGAACACATTTCAGTTTACTTGTCATTTTATTTTGGGACATGCATGTTTAAGTTTTTCTATATTTAATAAAATGATTGTCTATCTCTATTTTATTGATTTGTAGAAAATCTTTATATGTTCTGCATAGGGCTCCTTTGTTGGGTATATACATTGAAAATAAGTAGTACCATTTTGTGGGTTGTTTTTTTTCTTGCTTAAGGGTATTTTTTGATCATTTAAAGTTCTCAATTTTAATATTGTTCACTTTTACTTTCTTTCTATTTCTGTATCCTGTATAAGAAAATTTTGCTAACCCAACTCATTATGATGTTCTCCTATATTTTCTTCTCAAAGCTTATTTGTTTATTTTAAATTTATTTTAACCTATCCTATTTATATCTATAATCACACTGGATTTGATTTTATGTATGGTATGAAGAAGGGGCTCCAAATGGATATCCAATTGGCCCATCATTTATAAAAATATCAATGTCTATTGCCACTACAATGTAACAACACTTTTATTTCACTTTTATTATAATTCAGTGTAAATCTCTTTTTGGAATTTGTATCCCATTATTTTTGTCTGCTTTTCTTTCCCTATTTTTATGCCAAAACTTCATGGTTTTGATACCTTACAGTGTAACTTCTCCGCCTTCATTTCTCTTCAAGATATCTTGGCTATTCTTAGACCTTTGTATGTCCATATAAATATTAGAATTATTTTATCAACTTTCAAATTTTAGTTGGGTTTGTGAGGAATCTACTGACTGAATAGAGAACTCTTTTCTCTAAAACAATTAAATTATCCAATTCATGAATATGCTTTATCTTTTATATGTTTAGGTCTTCTTTACTCTTCCTCAATAATATTTTATGGTACTGTATGCAGAGGTCTGGCACATCAATTACTAGATTGATTTCTATGTTTCTGACTTTCAATGCTTTTGAAAATTATATTATTTAAATTTTTTACTTTTATGATGGTATGTTGCTAATGGCTAGCATATAGATATACAATTGTTATCTATTGGCCTTGTGCCCAGTGATATTGTTGAATTCGTTTCTTACAGTTCATAGACTCTTTTGGATCTTCTTTATACAGAAACATATCCTCTAATAGCAATACAATTTTATTTTTTCTTTTCTAAATTTAATGCCTTCTGTTTAATTTTCTTGTCTTATTTCACTGACTAGGATCTCCAGTTTGATATTGAAAAGGAATATGATATTCAGTATCCTTATCTTATGACTGTTCTCAAGGGAAAAGTTTTCAATGATTCATTATTAAATATAATGTTTTATGTAGGATGTTTTTGTAGATACTATTTATTACATTAAAAGAGTACCATTCTATTTTTAATTTGTTTAATATGATTTTTAATCATAAATACTCAATTTTATCACTCTTTCTACATATATTAAAAAGTTCATGATTGTGTTTGTCTTTCCTGTTAATAAGGCAACTTATATCTATAGATTTTCAAAATTAAATACACACTTACATCCCTGGTTGTGATGTATGATCCTTTTAACAAATTTTTGAATTTGATTTGCTAATAATTTACTTAAGAATTTTTTGGCAAGTATGTTATTAAAAAGGTTGGTCTGCATTTTCCTTTCTTGTGATGTTATTTTTAGATTTTGTTATCAATATTACATAAAATTATCTGGGAGTATCTTCTGTATTCTGAAAGAGTTTGTATAAGGTAGTGTTGTTTTGCCACTGTTTTTAATGTCTATCTTCATTGCTCACTGGCGTGCGTGCACACACACATACACGCACACATGCACACATTGTTGGCCTGGTATAATTTTACAATTCAGTGTTGATATAGTTGACATGTTACTCCCATTACTTCACTCTCCACTCAAGGTTGTCTCTCTGGACAGTGGAAATCAATAAATGTCATATGAAAGGTTTTGTACAACATTACGCATTAGACATATTCAAATCACAGTACTGTACTCCCTCTTTTGACCCCTACCTCTACAGTTTTCTTTTTTAAACTTAGATACTTAAAAATAAAATCATCTTTTAATTACTGGAATTAGATAATTTTCTAACCTTCCAATGACTCCTATCTCATTCACAATCTAGAAGCTCTTACCTCTACAAGAACCATAATTACTTCCCTCCTTTGCTTACTCTTTATGAGTCACATACCCTTCTTAATGTTCCTCAAACACTTCATATTTGGCTTTTCCATTTCCTGTTCCTTTTCCCCATTACTCACTTCCTCCAGATGACCATATAGATCACTGGCTCCACAGGTCTTTCATCAATTGTCACCTTCTCAGTGAGACAGACTTTCACCAGCCTTTTTAAGACTGTAACTCCCCTGGTGCCTCATTCCATTCTGCCTGTGCTAGCTAGCATCCGCTATCTTCCTTCCCATTTTTATCATTGCCTGACAAATAGTTCTAGAATCACATGTATTTGTTGATATTTTGTGTGTAGATTGCTTGTTTGTCTCCCCTCTCTGAGGGAATGTAAGCTTCATAAGAGCAGAGGTTTTTGTTTGTTGATTTCTATATCCCAAGCACCTAACATAATGCTCGGTATATAAGAGCTGCTCAATAAATACGAGATGACAGGATACCCAAAGAATGTATTATGCAGCTTGATTTATTTTTGAGGTTTTTGAAGATATATGTAAATCTATTTATTCATTTTAACTGATGATATGTATTATTATATTGTCTCAATATACTAGAATTCATTAATTCAGTTTCCTTTTGGTAGACATTTAGTTTATTTGAAAACTATGTATCACCCTACACATTTTTAAGTTAACATCTATTTTTTAATTCAGATTTTAAAATTGCAAAAGATACGTGTTTCAGCATAGTATATTTTGTATTCATGCTTTAAATATATTTTTGTCAAAATCTCGGAGCAGATTTGGTGAATCTGATTTGTAGAAAATATATATCATTTAACTTAAATGGATACTCAGCCTTCATTGTCAAAACAGCTATCAGACTTATTTCTGTCAGAAATATATGACTTTATATTTCAATTCAAATAAATACACTTTCATACTCATCTCCATGGCAACCATCTCACTTTTAAATTCTATCTCTAAGATAGATAGAAAGAAGAATAAATTTAAAAAATAAAGATGGGGTCTTTGACATCTTCTAGTCACTTGAATAAAAGTAACCACTGGCCTTCAATATTTCATAACCAAGCTTAGTGCTTGAATTTCTGGGACACTCTTTCATGAGCTATGTATTCTTGAAATATCGCTTTGGCATGCAGGGATTTTTTTAGACCTAGGCCAAGCCATTGTAGTAAGGTTCATTGGGGAAAACTATTTCCCATTCTTTTAAAATAAGAATGATTGTGAAGGTGGGGGTAGGTAACGAAAGAAAATAGGTGGGTTGAGCATGGTGGCTCATGTTTATAATCCCAGCACTTTGGGAAGCTGAGATTGGAGGTTCACTGGAGCCTAGGAGCTCAAACCCTGTTTGAACAACATAGAAATCCCCCGTCTCTACAAAAAATTTAAAAACTAGCCAGGTATGGTGGCACATGCCTGTGGTCCCAGCTACTGGGGAGGCTACGGTGGGAGGATCAATTGAGCCTGAAAGGTTGAGGCTACAGCCTGGGGTATAGAAAAAGACNAAGAAGAAGAAGAAGAAGAAGAAGAAAGAAAGAAACAAAATAGGCAAACCTGTTTTCTAAAGACTCATTTCTAAAATACTAAAATGAGTACCAAAAATGTTGAATATCTAAAGGATGGTGTATTAGTCTATTCTCACACTGCTATAAAGAGCTACCTACCTGAGACTGAGACTGGGTAATTTATGAAGAAAAGAGGTTTAATTGACTCACAGTTCTCCAGGCTTAACAGGAGGCACTACTGGGAGACCTTAGGAAACTTATAGCAGAAGGCACAGGAGAAGCAAGCATGTCTTAATATGGTGGAGCAGGAGAGACAAAGAAAGAGCAGGGAGAAGTGCCACACATTATAAAAGATCAGATCTCTTGAGATAACTCACTGACACAAGAAAGCAAGGGAGGAAATCTGCACCCATGATCCAGTCACCTCCCACCAAGCCCCTCCTCCTATTCAACACAAGATTTGGATGGAGACGCAAATCCAAACTATATCAGATGGTTCCCATAAAACCATGCCAGTGTATCACCTAGAACATTGATGCACATTCCTCAGTTGTATGAAATCACCAGTAGGATGGAAACTGCTCTAACATATGATTCAGGTTGAGGTTGAATTATTCAGTTGAAAGCATGGTTTGTCCTCAACTCTGTTAAATATAATTAACTTTTTGGAATGTTTGACCTTTCATTCTACAATTAGAGCACGAGAACTGCAATTGTTCTATCTCTCCTTCTACATGGTCACATTTAAAAATTTTAAATCATATGATGTATGTGCAATTTCATCATATGGTGAAATAAATTTGTATTGCCTTTATAAATTGTGAGGTTAAGATGCTTTTCATGGCCGGGCGCGGTGGCTCAAGCCTGTAATCCCAGCACTTTGGGAGGCCGAGGCAGGTGGATCACGAGGTCAAGAGATCGAGACCATCCGGGTCAACACGGTGAAACCCCGTCTCTACTAAAAAACTACAAAAAATTAGCTGGGCATGGTGGCGTGTGCCTGTAATCCCAGCTACTCAGGAGGCNAGGCTGAGGCAGGAGAATTGCCTGAACCCAGGAGGCGGAGGTTGCGGTGAGCCGAGATCGCGCCATTGCACTCCAGCCTGGGTAACAAGAGCGAAACTCCGTCTCAAAAAAAAAAAAAAAAAGATGCTTTTCATATTTTCATTGCTGTTAGGGTTACCTATTCTGTTAACTGATGGTTCATATTCTTTGCCAATTTTTCCTTCAGATTATATGATTTTACTTATTGATTTGCTGTAGTGTTTTACATATCCTAGATGCTAATCTTTACCTGTTACACCTATTGTAAAAAATTTCTCCCACACTATGGCTACCTTCTTTTTTTAACAAAAACGTTAATGCTAGAACAATTTTAGAGTTACAAAAAAAAAAATTACAAAGAAAGTTGCTATGGTCTGAATGTTTGTGTACAAATTTATATGTTGAAATCTAATCACCAATGTGATGGTATTAGGAGTTGGGGCCTTTGGGAATTGATTAAGTCGTAAGGGCAGAGCCTTCATAAATGAGACTAGTGTTTTTATAAAAGAGGCTCCAGAGAGCTGCCCTGTTCCTTTTCCACCACATGAGGACATAGCAAAAATGTGCCATCCATGAACCAGGAAACAGGCCTTCACCAAACACCAAATCTGCCAGTACCTTGATCTTGACATTTCTAGCTTCTAGAACTGTAAGGAATACATTTCTGCTGTTTAAAAACTATGTAAGCTCTGGTTTTTGTTACAACTGCCTGAATAGACTGAGACAATAGTACAGAAAATTCCTACATATTCACAGTTTTCCTTATTATTAATATCTTACATTAGTATGGTACACTTGTCACAATTATTGAATGAATATTATACATTATTATTGAGTAAAATCCATACTTAATTCAAATTTTCTTATCTAATGTCCTTTAACTGTACCAGGGTTCCATCCAATAGATCACACTACATTTGGCCATGATGTTTTCCTTAGGCTCCATTTAGCTATAATTTTCTCAGGCTTTGTTTTTGTTTTTGATGCCCTTAACAATTTTGAGAAGTTCTAGTCAAATATTTTGTAGGAAGCCCTTCTACTGAAATTCACATTGTATTCATATCATGGTGAAATGGGTTTATGGGTTTGGGGAAGGCAGATAAAAAGTACCATTCTTATCACATCATATGAATGGCACTCTTTTGCCAATTCTAATACAAATAATAATTTGTATCAGAATTATTCTAGGAAATAATTTATTTCTGCTTAAATTTTTGTGTATAATGTGTTGTAGAGATCCAATTTTTATTTTTTGCAGACCTGACCAATTTTTCCTATATCACTTGTTTAATAGACTGTCCTTTTGCTACTTATAGTGTCACCAGAGGGGTATATTAATTTTTGTAAGTGCATTGATCTGTTTCTGGGCTTTTTATCCTTTTTAATTGTTTATTTGTTTAGCACTGCATCAGTATTATGCTGTTTTAATTATAACAGAAGTATAAGTTTGTTATGGTGAACAATTACCCAGAACTTGTTATTCCTTAAAATTGTATTAGATGTTCTTGGTCCTTTTCTCTTACACATAAATTGTCAAATTCCATAAGATTCCTTATCAGGAAATTGATTTGAAAGCATTGATTTTTTTCTTCCTTCACCTCCTCCTCTTCTTTTTCCTTCTCTTTTCTCCTCTTCCTCCTTTCTTCTCTTCCTCTTCCTCCTTCTTCTCTTTCCTCTTCTTTTTCTGCTTCCCCTTTTTCTTCTTTCATCTCCTTCTTTTTAGAAACATTTCAAGTTAACATTTTTAGGATATTGTGCTATCCTACTTGTGAACTTAGCATCTTTTTGTTTACTCCAATCTACTATGTTTTTCTGTGTATAGCATTTGTTACAGTTATCTCTACATATTTCGTAAGTTTTTTTAACTAATGGAATAAAATCTTTTATTTCCGGTAAGTTTTATTATTAGTCATGACTATGTACAGGAATGCTTTTGAATTTTGTATACTGATCTTATTTCAGGAATATTCATAAACTTGTTTGTCTAATGGTTAATTTATGTAAAATGACCTATGTATGCAATCATGTTACTTATAAATAATGACAATTTGGTCTCTTCTATTCTACTGCATGTATTATTTTTAATTTGTTTTATTAACTAGGATTTCCAATACAATATTCAACTGTGGTATTTAATTTCTAAATATTTGTGGTATTTAATTTCTAAATATTTGGGGATTTTAGCGGTAGCTTTCTGTTATTAATTTCTAAATTAATTTCATTTTATAAAAGAACCTACTCTGTATTAATTTATTCCTTTAAAATTTAGACTTGTTTTCTGTTCCAGCATATGACCTATCTTGGGGAATAGTCCACACTCACTTAATAAAACCCTGTATTTTACAGTTGTTGGTGCAGTGTTCTATGAATATTAGTTAAGTAAGATGGTGATAATATTTTAAATCATTTATATTTCGATTGATTTTCCATTTTTTTAAAATCAGCTTCTGGGGTTTCACTATCTTGGCCAGGCTGGTCCTGAACTCCTGACCTCATGATCTACCTGCCTTAGCCTCCCAAAGTGCTGGGATTACTGATGTGAGCCACTGCACCTGCCTTTTTACTTGCTTTTTATTTGTTCTAGCTCTATTTTTCTGTTTTTCTCATTTTCTGTTTTGGTTTGAGTATTTTTATGAATTTCTTTATCTTCACTATTGATTTATCAACGCCTGCTCTTTGATTTATACTTTCAGTGGTTGTGCTAGGATTTAAAAGGTGCATGTTTAACCTGTCACAGTTAACCTTCATATTCTGTTACACCTCATTACATGGGATATAAAAATCTTAACAGTTTACTATTGTGTTCCCACTACGTCCATTATGCTGTTGTCATATATTATTTTTGACATGTTACAAATTTTATAAATATTGTTTTCTGCTTTAAGTAATCAATTATCTTTTGAAGAGTTTTTTTAAATGAAAAAAAGGCTTTTATATTCTGATATTCTTTATTCTACTGTGTTTCTCCAAGTTTTCATCTGCTAATATTTTCTTTCTGTCTGAAGAACCTCTTATGACATTTATTGAAGAACTGCTGGCAATAAATCCTCTCAATGTATTCGTCTGTTCTTGTACTGCTATGAAGAAATACCAGAGACTGGGTAATTTATAAAGATAAGAGGTTTAATTGGCTCATGGTTCTGCAGGCTGTACAAAAAGCATGATGCAGCCCTCCAAAGTCTTAACTCATTCCAACATTAACTCAAATATCACAGTCCAAAGTCTCATCTGAGATAAGGCAAGTTCCTTCTGCCTATGAGCCTGTGAAATCAAAAATAAGTTAGTTACTTCCCAGATAAAATAGTGGTATAGGCATTGGGTAAATACTTTTCCAAAAGGGAGAAATAAGCCAAAAGAAAGGGGCTACAGGTCTCCCACAAGTCTGAAGCCCAGTAGGGCAATAAATCTTAAAGTTACACAATAATCTTTTTTGACTCCATGCCTTATATCTAGAGGACACCAGTGCAAGGGGTGGGCTCCCAAAGCCTTGGACAGCTCTGTCCCTTAGGCTTTGCAGGGTGCAGCCCCCACTGCTGCTTTCACAGGCTGGCTTTGAGTGCTTGTCAATTTTCCAGGTGCATGGTGCAAGCTGTCTGTGGATGTCCCATTGTGTGGTCTGGAGGATGGTGGCTTCTCACAGCTACATTAGGCAATGACCCAGTGGGGACTCTGTGTGAGGGGTCCAAGCCCACATTTCCTTTCCACACTGCTCTAGGAAAGAGTCTCCATTAGGGCTTCATCCTGAAGCAGCCTTCTTCTCGGACGTCAGGCTTTTCCATACATCCTCTAAAATCGAGGCAGAGGCTCCTAAGCCTAAACTCTTGCACTCTGTGTATCTGCTGGCTTAACACCATATGGAAACTGCCAAGGCTTATTGTTTGTTCCCACTGGAGCAGTGGCCTGTATCTGAGCTCCTCTGAGCCACGGCTGAAGCTAGAGCAGCTGGGATGGGAAAGCAGAGTCCCAAGACTCTGCAGAGCAGGAGAGCCCTGGGCCTGGCCCATGAAACCATTCAGTCTTTCTAGGCCTCTGGGCCTGTGATGGGAGGGGCTGCTGTGAAGGTCTCTGAAATGGCTTAAAGGCCTCCCATTTTCTTGGCTATTAGTAATTGCCTTCCTTTCGGTTATGAAAATTCCTGCAGCCTGTTTGAATTTCTCCCCTAAAAATGAGCTTTTGTTTTCTACCAGCTAGGCAGCCTGCAAATTTATACTCTGCTTCTCTTTTAAATATAAGTTCCAGTTTCAGGTCATTTCTTTGCTCACATATATAAACTTAATAGTTAGATGCAGCCTGGCCACATCTTGAATACTTTGTTGCTTAGAAATTCTTCTCCCAGATACCGTAAGTCATCACTCTCAACTTCAAAGTTCCGCAGATCCCTAGGTCAGAGGCACAATGCACCCAAGCTCTTTGCTAAAGCATAACAAAAGTGACTGCTCCAGTTCCCAATAAGTTCCTCATTTCCATCTGAGACCGCCTCATCCTGGCCTTCACTGCCCATATCACTATCAGCATTTTGGTCACAATGATTTAACAAGGCTCTAGGAAGCTCCAAATTTCCCTCATCAGGCCGGGCGCGGTGGCTCAAGCCTGTAATCCCAGCACTTTGGGAGGCCGAGGCGGGTGGATCACGAGGTCAAGAGATCGAGACCATCCTGGTCAACACGGTGAAACCCTGTCTCTACTAAAAATACAAAAAATTAGCTGGGCATGGTGGTGCGTGCCTGCAATCCCAGCTACGCAGGAAGCTGAGGCAGGAGAATTGCCTGAACCCAGGAGGCGGAGGTTGCAGTGAGCCGAGATAGCGCCATGGCACTTCAGCCTGGGTAAGGAGAGCGAAACTCCGTCCCAAAAAAAAAAAAAAAAAAAAAAAAAAAAAAATTTCCCTCATCTTCTTGTCTTCTTCTGAGCCCTCTAAATTGCTCCAAACTCTGCCCATCAGCCAATTCCAATGCTGCTTCTACATTTTCAGGTATCTTTATAGCAATGTACCACGCCTCATTACCAATTTTCTGTATTAGTCTGTTTTTGCACTGGTATAAAGAAATACTTGAGACTGGGTAATTTATAAAGGTAAGAGGTTTAATTGGCTCATAATTATGCAGGCTGTACTAAAAGCATAATACATCTGCTCAGCTTCTTGGGAGGCCTCAGGGAACTTAAAATCATGGCTAAAGGCAAAGAAGGGGCTGGCACTTCACATGTCCAGGAACAGGAAGAAGAGAGTGGGGAGATGCTACACAGTTTTAAACAACTAGATCTTCTGAGAAATCTATCACTATGCGGTACCAAGAAGGATGGTACTAAACCATGAGAATCTATCCCTATGATCCAGTCACTTCCACCAGGACCCCCCCTCCAGCACTGGGGATTACATTTTAACGTGAGATTTGGATAAGGACACATGTACAACTCTTGCACTCTGAGTATCTGCTGGCTTAACACCACATGGAAACTGCCAACTCTTACGGTTTGCTCCCGCTGAAGCAGCGGCCTGAGCTGTATCTGGGCTCCTTTGAGCCATGGCTGAAGCTAGAGCAGCTGGGATGGGAAAGCAGACTCCCAAGACTCTACAGAGCCCGAGAGCCCTGGGCCTGGCCCATGAAACCATTCAGTCTTCCTAGGCCTCTAGGAAGGAAGATATCACTCAGGTTTTATTTTCTTAAAAAATTAACAACCTTGCTTTATCTTCATTTGTGAAATATTTAAATTTATATTGAACATCACATTTACAGCTTATTTTTTAAGCACTTTAAAGATGTCATTCCATTGTGTTCTGGATTGGTAAGATTTTGATAAGAAGTCTGTTGTCATTCTTATCTTGTTTTTCCCTGTGTACATAATGTATATTTTTATTGGCCATGATTAAGAGTTTCTTCTTATGAATGGTTTTCAGGAATTTTATTACATGTACCTTAATATGTATTTTGTTTTCTTCATCTTTCTCAGAGCTTTATATGTTTCCTGGATCTATAGGTTTATTTTGTCATTAAGTTTCGGGAAAAAAACCATTATTTTTTCAAGTTGGTTTTTTTTTTCCACATTTTCTTTTCTTGCAAGGACTTTTGAACATGTGCTAGAGCACTTGATACCTATCATATAGCCTATTGACGTGTTGCTTTTGTTGTTTGGCTGGTTTTTTCCTAGATATTTTCTTTGTCAGCCTTATTTTGAATAGTTCATATTGCTATTTTGTCAAGTTTACTAGCATTTTTCCCTGAAATGTCTATTATGCTGTTAACACTATTTAGTGAAACTTTCATTTCAGATATTTTATATTTCATCTCTAGATGTTTTACTTGAGTCTTTGCAAAAACTTTCCTCTCCATATTTATTTGCTTTTTCTTTAATCCTTTGAGCATACTGATTACCATCTTTGCCTGCTTACTTCCATTATCTCTGCCATTGCTGACTATGTTTCTATAAAATAATTTTTTTCCTGTTATTTTTTACACATAAGAATATTTGACTGCATGACATTGTCAGTCTTATACATTTGAGGGTTGGATATTGTTGTATCTTTTAAGCACAAGCCAGATTACTTGAGAATTAGTTTGATCCTTTCAAAGCTTGTTTCCAGAATTTTAAGTAAGTCTACAATAAGATTTATTCTAGGCCAACTTTAGCCCTATGAATAAATTGTAACACTTCTGAATTTTCTTATGAATTTCCCATATAGTCAGTCAGGTCTTTCCACTCTGGCAGGTGGGAATTTAAATGATTTCCTGCTTTGTGTGGGCGCTGAGAATTATTTGTTTTCTAGTTCTCCTGTAATTTTTCTTTCACTGAAGGTAGGTCTTTGCCTGACTTCATGGAGTTTCCACATAGGTGTATGCACATTGGTGTGTTTATTTAAAAACTCAAGGAGACTTTATGTAGATTTCTTCCTATATATCTCCCTTCTTTCTTGAACCCTGTCTTGAAAATTCTAGCCTTGTTTAGTATGTGTTTTCTCATTTGGTTGAGACCACAAGTCTGTTTGGGTTCACTCTCCCTGCACCATTGCCTGGAAAATGCCTCCGGGCAGAAATTTGGAGTGATTGCAAGGTTCATATTATTTTTATTTTTCTTTCTTCTGAGGAATCATAATTCTGTTATGCTCAGTGCCTATTTTCTAAAATCTATCGTATCATATATTTAGTTCCATTTTCTAAATATTTATGATGAAAGGGTAAGTTTGGACTCATTTATTCTCTTATGGCCAAAAGTAGAAGACCATCTGGTATAGTTTTTAAGTAATTTTTTGTTCCTTTTATTGATGTTCCTCTTACAGACATTTTATATATAGTTTCTTTGCCTTCCACCTTAGGTTAGATGGTAATTTTTAACAAAAGAGTTTAGTTTCAGCCAGAAAATCCTAATGAGTTTCTACCAGATTTTTTTTTCCCCTGAGTGGATTTGTGATTAAGCCTAACAAAGCCTTTCCCTAGGGAAGCTAAATAATGTTTTTTGTTTTTTTATGTTTTTGTTTTCTGAGTGTATGTTAGCTGATTTCTAAGCTTCCGTTTTAATTGGATGTCTACATATTGTCATATAAGTAGTTTTACTTGATTTCTTCAGTTCCAGAATGAAAAAAGCTCAAGAATTAAGTGAGATACTGTCTTACATCTGGCCTTCATTGTATTGTTCCAGTGTTCTGAAAGCAAATGCAATTAAAACTCCACAGTTGGTACTGGACTTCAAGTATCAAATGGTGCCTTAGTGTCTGAGGAGATGCTGCCTTTGCTATTTCCCAAAACTTATAAGTTTTCTTTTGCCTTGCAGAATGTAGATTTTTTAAAAAATTCTAGAGTTTTAATCCTTCTCTAGGAGAAACTCTAATTTAGTGTAACTATTTGAAATAAATATCTCAGGAGACAAAAAACTATTTTAAATAGATGACAACATCTTGTGGCATAATTGCATGCTAGTGCAATTTAAATGAACACTATCTTTCATAGACAAAATCTATTTTAAAATTCTATCTATAAAACAGTTGAGGAAGAATTGTAAACATAAGAACATTCTGTTATTTTCTTTGGCATTTAGAAAGTACTGCTTTTGAAACCTACTTTATTTTAGGATCTGAAATAATTTTAGAAAGTGTACATAGTTTTTCTTTTCCAAAGGTCATGAGCAAGTATAAATATACCCATTTTAGTACAAGGGAAAGCTTTCAATCTCCCCCACATCTTACCATCCTCCTCCAAGACTAAAAACTAAAGCATATCTAAAAATTTCCAATATCTGCTCATTTCCCAAAGTTGAACAAAATAGAATATATTCATATTGGATCAACAGTATTCCAAAGTGAAGAGGTGAAACCTTATCTGTGTTGGAAGATAAGAGCAAATTCTTTCGGATGCTTCTCGGACTTGATGCCATAAGTCCACTCTCACTGAGGGGACTCAGTCTCTCAGATCCCTTTGCTAACAATAATTACGGTCCAGCAAGATTTTAGTAAAAGCAAAATCATATTATAATGGAGAAGAAGAAGATGATGATGATGATAAAATTAAAACAAAAACTCACCCACAATAACAAAACAGACAAAAAACAGAATACTGAGAAGGAAGCAGTCTAGAAACCTAAAATAATTGTCCACATGAAATTATAAAGTTCTTTTACACCCATAGTAATTCTATTTTATGTTTCATAGTAATATTGATTACTAATGAGTTTTTGGCTTGGGCTATTATTTTGGATGATGGTAGAGTGAGAGGAGTGTTCAAAGGAAATATAGGTTTATATACACAAATGTGCACTGTGATGGAGAGCCCTTAATTTACAGTACCATATAGAATTAGAAGATTACTTCAAAGGGTATTCAAAACTCTTGTGTTTGAAGTCCATGATAAGAAAATGCATACTTTCTTAAGGGACAAAATTTTCAGGTAAAGTTTCTACTAGTCAGATTTTTACTGAGAGGTAATTTGAAACTTGACGATGGAAAATGTGCAAAGTAGAGATATGTTCATTTTCTTATACCTCTATATTTAGAGACTAAAGGTAGTATGAGCTGCTTTCGTATTTAGTTGAAATGCCTTGAGAAAGCAAACATTTTTAAGAAAGCTGCTTATCTGCAGCTTCTTTCAACTACCCCGACTCTCCTATAATAATTTGTCTTTTAATCTCTTCTAGCAGATACTCCATTCTGATCCCCTCACCAGTCCCTACTAATCCTCCCAGTGCTAGACTGCTAGACAGCTCAAAACATCAACTCTGTGTGAGGCTCCACTCACTGTGTAATTAAAATGATTGTCACTGTGATTATGTTATACTCATAGGTGGATAAGGAAGAGTTAATCATCTGAATTATGGTGTACCTAAGAGTTCTAAAATTGTACCACAGACAGCCTAAAGCCAAGGTGACCTATTTTTAAAACTATATTTTATTTTTACAACTATATTTTATTTTTACCTGAGAAAAGTAATAAATAATCATTGCAGAATATGATGAGAACATGAAAATCCAGGGTCACCTCTTCCTCTTCCATCTAACCAACTATTTCCAATTAAGTATACAGACTATCCAGTTACTCCTTCTCCTGGAGTTTTTAGATTTTAGGGAACCTGTGCAACGAAATATTGCTCAACAAATGTGAGAGACTCACAACTTCAGATTGGGTGAACCTGGAACCTCTCTGGCAGTCCCTCGTGAAACCAGACTTGATCCTTGTAAACAGTTTCTGGAGTTCTAAGTGCGTGTCTGAAACAAAATCATATTTATCCAGACTAGATGAAAGGAGACAAATCGTAGAGTATAAATTTTTCTAAGATTCCATGATTAAAATTCTCTAAGCTATATTGGACTCTGTTTTGTTATTACTATTTGACTTTGAAATCTGTAGCCAATTTTAGGTAACACATTTCAATTCACTCTCAAAGGAAAAAAAATCATCCTGTTTAAGTCTCTGGTAGAAAATTACTGTGAAGTGTGGTGGGTAGCTTCCCTTCTCTTTGCAATAACAACAGTGGACTTCCTCTGTAACAGAAGGGGCTTAAATTAGAAAGAAAACCTTTGTGACTAAGCAGTCAAAAGCTAAACTGGGCTTCTTAAGGCAGTGGTGAAAGCTTTTAATGGGATGATGTTTCCAAAACAATTCAGACTTCATTCACCACGAAATCTTTTGAAAATATGGGGACTGTCATAAAGTTGCCAACTCTTTATTTGTCTCCAAGTAAGTATGTTAAATAAAAACAACATTTATTTATTCAAAAATATACATTGAAAATCTTTTCTCAATCAGGTACGGTGTCAAATAAAATGTGGGGCTATGGTGGCGAATCTGTTTCTTCATGTCATTAGGGTTTGGTTGGGGATTGTTATCAACCAAACACACAAATAAACATACAGCTACAATTGTGATGAGTGCTGTAAAGAATATGTAGCTGTATAAAAAGAGATGAATTTGGCCATTTAAAAATTAAACATGAAGTGAAGACACATGGTCAACATCCACATGGCTAAGAGCCATTGAGCACTTACTCTGTGGCAGGCACTGTTCTCAGCATGTTGTAGTTATAACATCATTTGATTCCCACAGCAACTCTAGAAAGTGGGAATTTTATTATCCCTATTTTAAAGTGTGAAAATCTTAAAAGGATAGGAAGATTAATAAACTTGTCCTGGCTTTGTAGCTCACCAGTAGCAGGGCAGCCTGTAGCTGAACTCTGACAGTCTGATTCTGGAGTTCATGTTCTTAACCATCAAAATGAGGGAAATTTTTCATAATTTTCATAAATTCCTAACTTTATGAAAATTGTATTACCTTGTTCCCATTTTTTCTTTTAGTGACAGGGTGCCAAAAATTTGGGTCCAAGGGCTAGTCATGGATCAGCAATGGAAAGACACTTTTTGAAGGTGGCTTTTCCAATGAGGATCCACTGATTAGAATGGTTTAAATGAGTTCCTGCCCAAAGAGAGGGGAATAAATTGATTGCTTTTAGGGGACAATTCCAGCCTTCTAGTCTTAAAACATTTTCAATAATGTGATATGCAACCTTAATCTGACTCTTAAAAGTATTGCATTTTGTGTTCCCTTTTACTTATTAAAAACACATGAAAAAGTAAAATGTGCCAAAGAAGATATGTAGAGCATTCCCTTGTGCTTCTATTCAAAAGATGATTTGGAATTTATTTTGTTTAAGCAAGTTTTGGGGTGCAGTGGCTCATGCCTGTAATCCCAGCACTTTGGGAATCTAAAGTAGGAGGTTTGCTTGAGCACAAGAGTTCAAGGCCAGCGTGGGAAACATAGCAAGACCACCCCCACCTCTATGAAAAATTTTAAAAATGAAAAAAAAATAGCTAGGTGTGGTGGTATATGCCTGTAGTCCCAGCTATACAAGAGGCTGAGGCAGAAAGATAACTTGAGCCCAGGAGGTCAAAGCTACCGTGAGCTGAGATTGTGCCACAACACTGCAGCCTGGGCAAGAGAGTGACACCCTGTCTTAAAATGGAAAGCATTTATTTACTTGATTTGTTTGTTAAAGGGCAAGTAAGTATGTAAGTATGCATTTTGTTTTTAAGTTCCATATCACTTGCAGGTTTTATCTTTGGCTGCAAAGGTGAGAGGATGCTAGCAATAAGAAAAAGTCCCAACATTTTCCAATAAACATTTAATTTGACCTTAATGGGAATTGTTGATACGAAGGAAATGAAAATTGATTACCATATTCCTAAGGATCAAGAACCATCTGAGAGAAAATAAACATTTCATTTTTATGAATCTGAGATGAAAGAGTTTCTGACAAAGTACCTTCCTTTGGTAGCCTTCACTTTATGAGACCATTTCCGGAGCCCAAGTCACCTTTCAGCTTTAGTAAGGAAGACGTTAATGCTTTATAAAAGCAACTGGGGTATCTCACCGCAGTGGGAAACCACTTTTAAACTGACATCAGCAAGACTTCACGAAGCCTTGTTTCTGGGAAAACTTACTTAAATCACTGCTTTTCCCAGTTGAGACTGGCTGCCTGTGGTGGTGATGACAAGGTCAAAGATATGAACTAGGGGCCCAGGGTCAGGCCTTCCAACACTACAGAGAGTGTTCCCTTTGCTTTTGTTTCATGCATTGAAAATGCAAGCTCATCAAGCAAAGCCCCAGAAGGTAGGCTGGCAGGTCAGATGTATCATATAGTTATGGTTCCTTTCTGTATTTGTATTTGTTATGGACTATAAACCATGATGATGCAATAAAGGGCTGGGGCCATGAATTCCAATTGGCTGTGGAGTGCTATTTCATGGAGGGGCAAGTCCAACTGTTATGAATTCAGACAACTCAATGATTTCAGTTTCACTGCGTTGCTCTGCTCCCCAGGAACCTGCAGAAGATAAGTGATTGGGCACTGTCATAAATCCGGACATACATACAACATGAAAATAACTGGTGAAGCTTTAAATCAATGCGGAATGTTAAACTAATAAAAATGTCGATCATACTATTTGGGGAGAAATATTAATTAACTAGGAAAAGCTGATAAAATGTATTTTTTTAAAAAGATGAAACTTGTCAAGTATATTTCTTTGTGCTTATTTGTATCTTCGTGAATATAAAATGCCGTTGGTTCTTCGGCTTTAACACCTAAGGGATTTATAAGCATATTGCTTCAATAAAACTTGGTTCATCTGTATAGTACATGGCTCAGATATGCATATTTAATTACTCTGAAAGTAATTTACTTGTACAGATGGTGGTATTAGAGGGTCTTACTTCAATTTAAATTACTTTCATTGGGAAAAAAGTGTTCTTTGGCTATGATTTCCAAGTAAAAATTTAACTTTTATAACATATAGAACATACCTGCTTGTAGTAATTACACATGAATAATCCCACACATGCAAAATAAACATTATTGTAAAATTTGAAACCACTCATAGGGAGTAGCATTATAACCAGATAATTCAAGACCCTCAAATGCAAAGCTCAGGGCGTTGTAAAATAAACTAGCAGCCAAAGTATATAAATGAGCTTAGAAAAAAGCTTGGAGGATCTAATTTGCAGCTGAAAGCAATGAGCAGCCTCCTCAGCAGACTACTGCGACTTATATTCCATAAAACCCATCAAGCCCCTCCTCCTTGGGTGAAATGCAAAAGAAATTAGGAGATAACATGTGAGCCATATACCTGGGCATACCTCAGAGACTCACGTGGGTCTGTGTGCTCCCTAGGCAAAGACTCAAGTCATTTTGTACTCCCCTTTCTAGAAAAACAAAGGCTACCTTCCCCCCATCACAGCTTGGTGCCTTCGGAAATGCAACATTCATCCTGTTGAAACAAGCACCCATGTAAAAATTATCACTTTCAAAGGCAAGCCAGTCACGAAGAGACAAATGGCTTGTGGCATATTGTATTGATTATCACACAGTAGCTGGGTATTAAAAATTGGGAAAATATAAATGCTTTTGAAAAAGATATTGTTTTCTATTATGAGATTGTAAAAAAGTGCCCATGTGTTTGTTCATTCTTCACTGCAAGTATTTCTTTATTAAGGACTGTATCTCAGAGGCAGCACATACACTTCCCACTACTCTGGTTGCTATGGTAAGTAGTCATGTTTTATTGAAGAGTAAATGGCCACCACCCACAAGAATAACTGCCACGTGGCCCTAGCATACACTCCCTCCCCCACCCTTTCTTTCTGAGCCAACCTAATTCTTTTTAAAGAAACATGAATTTTACCTTTATTTAGAGTAAGACAAAAATCTTTCTACTACCTTCTCTCACCTCTATCTCTTTCTCTCCCTCACCCTCCTTTTTTTGAGACAGTGTCTCACTTTGTCACTCAGGCTGGAGTACAGTAGCAGGATCTTGGCTCACTGAAGCTTCAACCTCCCGGGTTTAAGGGATCTTCCTGCCTCAGTGCCCCCAAGTATCTAGGATGACAGGAAATGCCACCAGACGCCAGCTAATTTTTTTGAATTTTTTGTAGGGATGGAGTTTCACCATATTGCTCAGGCTGGTCTTGAACTCCTGAGCTCAAGCAATCCGTCTGCCTCGGCCTCCCAAAGTGCTAGAATTACAGGTGTGAGCCACCACACCTGGCCTCAAATCTATCTCTTAAAATGATTCTGTTCATTATGGACAAAAAATCAGGTCACATCAATTGGCCTTAAAAAATCTTTGTGATAACACATCCAAATATGCATATGTATATATACACACACAAAATAAGCATACATGGTAATATATTAGGGATTATATTATAGGATTCCTTTTAAATCCTGAACTAGAATACAAATAGAGAACTATTTTGGTGATGTGTGCATGCTTGGGGATTCTATCATAAGACATCTCTATAATGTGAAGCCATACCCATGAAGACATTTTTCAAACTACTTATACTGTGTAAATGAAGAGTTTAAATGATTGTCTATCTATCTATCTATCTATCTATCATCTATCATCTATCTATCTCAGCAAAAAAGTATTTGTCGTATGGTGGTAATCTGACTGATTGCCAATCTTTATGCCTTGTAGTAAAGTGGAGTTTGAGTTAGGTCAGTTCTCACTTTAAGCCATGACTATTTGTTGTGAGTTTTACCCAAGAAATGCTCTACCAGAAATGCTTTATCAAAAATTTGGACCAGGTACAGTGGCTCAAGCCTGCAATCCCAGCACTTTAGGAGGCTGAGGTAAGGGATTGCTTGAGTCCAGAAGACTGAGGCTGCAGTGAGCTGTAGTCACATCCCTGACAGCCAGGGCAGCAGAGTGAGACTTTGTCTACACACACACACACACACACACACACACACACACACACACAGAGTGACTTAAGAAGACAAAATCTCTGAGGACATTGACAAAAATTTCTTGGACTAAAAAACCTCCAATTAATCAACGGCATCCAGTCTCTTTAACAAATTCAGCTTGCAATTTCTGATTTTTGCCGTATTTCTATTTTTGCTTTATCTGCCTCAAATTTGGCCTGAAAATGACTAGGTTAGTTTACTCACTTGGGCTCTGTGTGTACCTGTGACTCTGTGCACAAGTTTTCCTATCATTTGGGGTTAGCTGAATTGTTATTTTCTCACCAAGACTGAAAACTACTACCATTTCATGAAGAAGAAAAACACAGGGCAAGGAAGAAAAGATAATGTGGAGCAGTGGAATGAGAAAAGTGTTTCTTAATTATGCTGTAGACTGTCTCTGCTGAGTCCTTTTTCTAACCTGCACTGTGCAAAATAACTGTCACACAGTGGCTGCTACAGAGATGAGGCAGCAGCGGCACGTGGATAATACAGCGGTACCTCTGAGACATACAGGAGGTGACTTTTTACTTTTAAGCAGAAAAGCAAGAGACAAGGGGAAAAATATCAAATGTGTTCAAGATTTTTTAAATTTTACTCTCACTCTTGTTTATTACGTATTTTCAGTCATAAGAGGATTCCCCCCATATAATCCTTTTTATTGATTTTTATATTAAAGCAATCGAAAGCAATGTGGCATCATTTTCTGGTATAATAGAGCTATGGGAGCATGACAGCAGACACCTCACTGGGGAAAATAACATGTAAACACTCTACAAATTAGCCTCTTCTAATGCAGTTAATAAAAGAAAGTAAACACTTGCAGATGGAGTAGAATTAAACAATACATTAGAGCCCAGTGTATGAGTATACTGTAGTCTTTGTTTTTATTATAAATGACCATCACTAAAAGGATCTTAAATACCCCATTAAAGAAAACTTACTTGCTAATAGGTGAAGACTAATGAGGCAATAGAAAGTATAATTGGAGAACTTGCTACCTCAACCACAGAAAATTATACTAGTATTCACAAACAAATACCAGTGTTTGTTAAAATTTTCAGTTAACTCTGAAAAGTGAAAAACACAGTTCGAGACCAGACTGGGCAATATGGTGAGACCTCATCTGTCCAAAAAATACAAAAACTAGCCAGGCATAGTGGCGAGTCCCTACAGTCTCAGATACTTGGGAGGCTGGGGTGTTAGGATTGTTTGAGCGTGGGAAGCTGAGGCTGCCATTGCACTCCAACCTGGGTCATGGAGCAAGACCCTGTCTCAGAAAAGGAAAAAAAAAGTGAAAACACGGGGGTGGGGAGCTGGGGAGAGATAGCATGGGGAGAAATGTCAGATAAAGGTGATGGGGAGGAAGGCAGCAAATTTCACTGCCATGTGTGTACCTATGCAACAGTCTTGCATGTTCTTCACATGTACCCCAAAACCTAAAATGCAATTTAAAAAAAGTGAAAACACATGTATACTTCATTCATTTATTCATTCATTCAAATTTGATTTATTACTTACATTTGTGTCAGTGTTAAATGCTATGGAGGAAAAAAAAGTAGCAACAGTCACTAAGTTATAGAAGTATGGGAAATAGGATTCTTTGCTTGTCACATAGAATTGATTGCTTCTTTAAGACTTACAAAGATATGAGAAGCTCTGGGCCTTCAAAAGAGAACTCAAAATAGTACAAGAGTACATCCATGAAAACAAACCTGAATAGAACCAGTGCCTATTACCATTACTCCCCATGTTTGCCTTTTTATTAGATTTCTCTCACCACAACCTCATGTTTCCCCATGGACTTTGATTCTCATACATGCCCTATATGGATTTGATGTTTCTTGTTCCATTAGCCACACCTTCAACTTTGCTTCCACCAACCAGTATGAATGTGGTTTTGCATTTTGATAATAATTCTTTAGTATCCAATTCGTGACCCTCCCCTGATTTTCAGCTTCATTACCCTCACATTTTGCTGACAGGTGGTAGTGGTTTGCCCTGAAATGCAATCAAGATAAATGAAAACAAATGCAATTCAAGATACAGTGTGATAAGTGCCATTACAGATATATAAACAGGATGCTAGGGAGTTTCAAGCTAGAAAATGCCACAATCAGGGATGCCAAGGAAGACTTAAGACATGCAATGATATCAGAAACTAAATCCAAGAGTCCCAAAATGTGTTAGCAAAAAAGCTGTCTCAAGATATTTAGGGGAGAATCTTTTATAGAACTAACAAAAATTTCTGACCCACAGAGCTCTTTGATCACTTAAAAATAGTTCATATACATAGCTATGCTCAACAAAACACATATACAGAATTCTGACATTTTGTTCAGAGGAATTCACAAATGTGAAGATGAATTTTACAAAGAAGTAAGCCAATTATTTCAACTTGAGTGCTTTCTTACATGCAAGTTAAAATTCTTAATAAAAATTGAAATTAATCCCATTACTACTATATCTGAAGGGATTTAGGAGGTGTTTTGATACTCAAATCATCAGGAGAAAGCACAATTCAAATAAAAAACAACATATTCTCATGCATTTAGATACAGTCCACAATTTTTCCAGTTACATGCTTCTTGAAAGCAGGAAATTGGGAATCTTTAAGTTACTGCAGGTAATTTCTGAATCAGTAGACTCATGAGTCTCCAGTTGAGAAACAATGCCCCATAGACTTCATCTCTCTGCTTCTGGGACTAGGCTGGCCAGATAGGGGCTGTGAATCAGAATAGTCAATCTCAGACTCACCTGATTTGTCTGGATGCATCTGAGGAAACAGACCATCAAAAGGAGAGACTGTATATGATGAATCCAAATGAATGGAGCTAGAGTGAGGGCACATAGCAGTAAATGGCTATGAGAACTGAATGTGGGAGGCCAAGAAGGAAGTGGAGAGCCAGACTAGTGATGACTGTAAGGCCGGCTGCCTCACAGAGGGTTAAATGGATACATCCATCTCTCCCATCTCTCTCCATGCCTGATAACTACGTCATTACCCAAGCCCGTTATCTGGCTTGCCACATAGCTTCCCCGCACCCACCTCCACATACCAGACCCAAGCCCACATTCAGCACTAAATTATTCATTCAACCCCCAGCCCACTGTTGAAAGATCCTGCAGAAAAATCTTTTAAAGAAGCCCCATCAGACCCTGCCCGGTAGCAGTCTGCCCTATATGCCCCCGGCAAGCCTACTTACCCAAGGTCCCGCCAGCCTACCCATAACAACTAGCTCCAGGCATTTCCTGCTTCTTAACAGCCAATAAGATTGCCTTCACTTTGTTTCCCCAATAGCCAATCAAGGCCCACTTACCCAAGGTCCCGCCCACCTACCAATGGAAGCTAGTTCCAGGTATTTCCTGCTTTTTAACAGCCAATAAGATTGCCTTCACTTTGTTTCCCCAATAGCCAATCAATTGCCTTCCCTCCCCATAAAACCCCAGGCCCTGAACAGCCAGGCGTGACTTCTTTGGCCCCTCCCTGGACCACAGAACCTTGCCTGGGAGATAAATAAATTAGCATCTCATTTTCTTATACTTGCTTCAGTTTCCTCATTTTACCTCAGCAATAAACCTTACAATGACTGGTGAGGAAAAAGTGAGCAAAGGGGAGCAAAGGAGAAGGTGGTGTGTTAAGGACTTGTAAGCAGCCCCAAGCCTGCCTAACACTTTCAAGAATGGAGTGGGGCTAGGACCAGGGAGGCTAGTCTCTACTCAGGTTACCTAAATAAGGGGAAGCCCTTTGGTAGAATTTAGTTAACTTAGCAGAGATTTGAATGAATTACGAAGGTGAATGAAGACTGAATTAACAAGATCATACTGTACTCCAGAAAAACTTGATCGAATGACTGATAGATGCATTCTTTCTTTGTTCAAGCATCCAGTGTGTTTTGTACATGCTCTAGGCACCTTTCCATACCATGGGGAATCAGTAGAGAAAAACATTTGCATATGAGCATGTTCTTAGCTATGGTCTATTTAGCCATGATTTGTTTTTAAGTATAAAAATAATAAAGCTAGGCTGGGCACGGTGGCTCAAGCCTGTAATCCCAGCACTTTGGGAGACCAAGGCTGGTGGATCACGAGGTCAAGATATCGAGACCATCCTGGTCAACATGGTGAAACCCCGTCTCTACTAAAAAAAATACAAAAAATTAGCTGGGCATGGTGGTGCGTGCCTGTAATCCCAGCTACTCAGGAGGCTGAGGCAGGAGAATTGCCTGAACCCAGGAGGCGGAGGTTGTGGTGAGCCGAGATAGCGCCATTGCACTCCAGCCTGGGTAACGAGCGAAACTCCGTCTCAAAAAAAATAAATAAAATAAAATAAAAATAATAAAGCTGATTGGGGGTAATAGCATGCAGCTTCATTTTGGAAACACATTAGTCAAAACAAGGTATTGTTAAATAGTAAACAAGCAGTATAAATCATTTAATTGACAAATGAATCCATCACCAACTTTGAAATGGAAGAAATAAGCAGCATGGGCTATTGATATTAATCGATATTCCTCAAATAATCTTTTTCTTTCACTCAACAAAATCTTTCTTGAAATTGAATAAATGGTGAAGTTATGTCATAATAGAATTATCTTCTATGTGATTCACAAAAAGCAGATCATCTAAACTTATAAAGTGGTCAGAATCTAAAATAGTGAAGTAGTCAAAAGACAGAAGGTGGGAAGACAATAACATGGCTTATCTTGTGGAATGGCTTTCCTTATTTATGCCTAAACAGTGCCTAGTACTGGCAGCAAGGCCTTGATGAGTATGTCTCCTGACTTGGGGTTAGGCATACCAGGGTTCTAGCCATTTAAGGGGCTGTGGAGACTGTCAGGAACCAATACCTCCTTAGAGAAGCAGTCTAGATGTTACCCAATTACAACTGTATCAGTTGTCAGAGGGATTCTACCTATAGCATGGTATCTGTCATTCATTTAGTTGTATATCTAAGGCCCAGGGAAAGAAGGTTTGTAAATAAAAACTGAAAAATGTAGTTCATTAGAAATTCATAAATTAAGGTAAGCAGCACAGCTCAGAAGACTGTTTTTTCCTTTTTTTTTTTTTTTTGAGATGGACTCTCACTCTGCTGCCTGGGCTGGAGCACAGTGACGTGATCTCGGCTCACTGCAACCTCCGCCTCCCAGGTTCAAGGGATTCTCCTGCCTCAGCCTCCCAAGTAGCTGGGATTACAGGTGCTCGCCACTACACCCAGCTAATTTTTTATATTTTAGTAGAGACAGGGTTTCACCATGTTGGCCAGGCTGGTCTCAAACCCCTGAACTCATGATTTGCCTGCCTCGGCCGCCCAAAGTGCTGCGATGACAGGAGTGAGCTACCACACCTGGCCGAAAGCCTGTTTCAACAAGGTATTATGTGACAGAGAGAGAAGCATCCTTTATTTTGCCACAGAATACATTGGAGCTTCAGCTCCATGAACACTCAGTGCATAAGCAACCCCAGCAAAAGAAGTAGTCATGGTACCAGAGGACAAGGCAGGAAAGCCTGGCATAGGCAGCCACGCTGGAAAGGTCTGAATAGTGGTGGGTGGAGTGGCATCCACGCAAGGGGACTCGTACTTGATGGATCTCATATCTGAGCACATGTGAGGTACCCCTGGGGGAGTTCCAGAAAGTCTTCAGTGGTGAGGAAAATGTTGATGATGCTTGAGGACTCTTTAATAGCAGGTATAAACCACAGCAAACAAGTTAAATAAGAGTTACTAATGTTAAAATAACCTATTCATTATCAGTCGGCCATCAGTGGATCTCAAAACTCACTGAGAAAGGTTTCACCACACATATAATCAGTTGCTAAATAAATAAAATGTGAATATTATGGCTCTGTTGGAGAACCTATTGTGTAAATATTTCTGAAATATTCAGCAGAGAGCTGTAGAAACTAGTAAGGCCTTTAGAACTAAAAATTTTCAGTGGATGCCACATATTTATTAATTATAAAGAAAGTATAAAAGCCAGATAACTAAAAACAATAGTAGACTATAGAGGCTAGGGTGTATTACAAAAAATAATTTGAAGACAAATAAATGTCTAGATAACATTTAAATAATAGCTATTGCCAAAGAGGCAGATGGCTTATAGAGATTAATTGCAGATTCAAATCCAGGCCATTTTCAGTGACCAGAAACTTTGTAACTAAGAAAATATGAATTTTCTTGGAACAAAAATCCAGAAAATCAAGTTACTTACATAGCACTTGATAATATTATATCTAGATATGTTATTTTTTTACATTTTTCCATAATTCTATTGTCATTGTTTCTCTTTCTGCTTCCTATTTTTTATTTCCTTACTCCTCCCTTTTTCTGTCTCTTTTTCTCCTTCCTCCTGTCCTCTCTCCACTCCTTTTTCCCTTTCCTTCCTCTCTCCCTTCTTTCTCCCCTTCCTTTGTTCCTTCATTCCTTCCTCCCTCCCTTACCACTCCCCTCCCTCCCTCTTTCCCTCCCTCTCTCTGTTCCTTCTTTTTTTCTTCCTCCCTTGCTTCCATTCCTCAGAAATGCCTCATTAAAAGCCTGGATCACATTTCTTAGGAATCTACAATTCCCCCTAACACTTTAAGTGGCAGTTTTACTCCAAAGTTCAGAATACCTCTACATAACTAGTATCAAGTATCAGCTAATAACAGGATAGATGAGGGTTTAAAGGGAAAGAAGCAACCCTGGATTGCCATGGTAGAAAAAATTGTCCCCATGAAACTAATGTATTTCATGAATATTTAATCCCAAAGATACTGTAATACAGGTGTTTGGAACTGGATTCAAATATCTATTCCTAAAATGTTTAATGTTGGCCTGTCAAAAAGAAAACAGATAAAAATAATTGCTATCTGACTTTTGCTATATTGACTTCAGTGAACTATGTGAATTTACTTCTTTACACATATGTGCTTCATTTCTCATTATTTTTTTCAAGCACTTCCAATAGTCGTGGCCATATTGTAGCAATAAAACATATATTCCTGTGTTTTCAGTTAAATTAGATTCCATTAGGCTTTGTCTTACAATTTAATAAATGAAGAGATTCTAGTATGAGTCAAGAAACAGGAACCAAAGTACATAAAGAATTGTAAAATAAGAGGTACAATAAATTTTAATTTATTTGGATGTATTTTGCCCCCTAACTCTGATATCCCTTCATTGTTTTATTTTTCTTCATGTTATTTGTCACTTTCTAACATTCTGTCTATTTCAGTTATTTTTCTTAATGTCTGATTCCCACACATAGCAGAGGATCAGGAAAAATATGTTCAATGAGTTGATTTCACTTTTGGGGAATTTGTTATCATAGTGCTGTGTTAAAAACATTTGCTGAGCAGATGATTAATATAATTAAGACTAAAAGAAGATCATTTATCAATAGCAGCAAAAATTTCTTTCAAACATTTCAGGAATAATCGCGTGTGGGGAAAAATTACCTAGAAGTCACTCAATACATTATTATGCAGTGTTACCAAACAAACCCTATGTATGTAACATACACTCAATGATAATGTAGCAACCGTGGCATTACAAGACTTCTCTTTTCAAAGTGTTTTAGAATTCAGACATCTCTCATCCAGACTAACTTTTCCAGATTTGAGAGAGCTATTAAAGTGCACATCCTCTGCAGGGTCAGTCTGCTGGGCAGTATTAGTTCACTAAACATTTTCTGTTGACCGAGTGAAAGGCCCTCAATTACATGCTGTGGGGAATAAAACAATGGAACAGACATATTCCTCATGGAGACTAAAGGAGCAATGAATTTACCCTGAAAGAGTAGTATTAAAAATGGAGAAAGCAATAATAAAATAATGGAATTGTTCCTTAAGCACTTAAGATGAGCTGGATTTTAACAGAAGGATGTGAAAGGCAAGGATGCAGTGGACTGAAGAACCAGCATGGACAAAGATATGGATGGGGTAAAGTGCATGGAATTATTTAAGAACCAAGATCAGCTTGCATGAAGGCATGCAGGTTTATTAAAAATGGAATCTTTTTCATAAATGTAGGGTATTGGAGGAGATATTATGTAGTAATCTGCCTCAGAGATGCTATCTAGGAAAGGTTCCCTCTGCGTTGCCTTCTTACTCCGAGATTTTCTAAGGCCCTTTGGCAAATGCTTACCGAGAACAAATGCATTCTGGAAGCACCAGAGAATACAGGATGAGAAATTTGGAATTCTCATAAACAGAAGTCATAGATACAGATTTACTAAGGCACTGTACAGTTGGTCAGCTTATCAATTATTAAGTGAAAGACCTGACTGGTTATAAAAGGCTCTGCCAGATGAAATGAACCACAGGGTAGAACAGGAAGCACAAAGAGGATAGTGATGTTCATCCCAAATGGAATTGAGAAGTCTGAGAACCACAGAGCTTTATTGTTCTCCAAGTCTTTGAATTTGAGCTTGGAGTAAAGAATGCATAATAAAGATGAGTCATTATGTTTCTAGTCACCACTCCAGAATCAACAGTTGTTAATTTTCTTTTGTAAAATTAAGTTGCTCTAAGAAATCATAACATGCAGTACGAGTCTCTGAATTCTCATTTTAGAGCTATCATTCTTGCCAAATTTACCTAGAGAAATGGTATACCTTTCTCTGGCTTTTTCTTAAAGTATCTCTTATTGTTTTGTCTCTTTTTCAATACTGATTATGATAGTAATACATAATAACTATATTAATTTGAAAAATACTAATAAGTACAATAAAATACCTGAAATACCATGGCTGCTATTATTTTGTGTGTCATTTTCTCACTCTTTTTTTTTCAGCTAATGATGAATGGTCAGCATGAAATCACAGCATGAACAAACACACATATATAGAGCCACCCCAAACTGAACACCTGCAAAAATTATTTTTACTTAAAATACATTATAAATACTTTCACATCCATTGTGTTTCCTTCAAAACAGAGTGGTTAATTATTGGGTAGAATTTTAGTATATAAATATACCATAGTTTATATAACCAACCTCTAGTCTTTGGTCATTTACATTTTTTTTCCTAATTTTTATCTTAAAAATATAGTGATATGTTGTACATAAACATTTAGCATAACCATTATCATATCCTTATGATAGAATTGTAAAGTGTTTGCAAAATGTTCAGCATTTTGACATACATTGCTAAATCACCTTGTAGCTGAACATGAATGACTATTTCCCTAAATACTATCCAACACTGGATATAGTAACTAAAGAAGAAAAAAATAAATGTGATATATTGTCTCAATGTTATCTTGACTAGCATCTTTATTACCACTGAGATTGAGCATTTTTCATATGCTTATTAGCTATTTGTATTTCTTAATTTGTATAGCAGGTGCCTATTTGGAAACTTATGTTTTACTGATTTCTAAAAGCTCTTTAAATGTTAGGAAGAGTAAGCCTTTATTCGTTATATGTGAATTCTTACTAAGAATCACAAAAATGCAGTTCTACCCACCATGGATATAGTATAACCTGGATATATTTTGATATTTGCATCGAGTAAATTATTTTAAAAATAATTTATAGGAATAGAAAAAATTCAATGTGAAAATAAAATATATTTCATGATTCTTATGAACAAACAAGTCTTAATTGCTCCACTAGAGATTTTAATACCAATCTTTTAAGTTACAAATAACAATAAAAAGGATAATTCACTCCATAAACTGGATAGCAATCAGAATGCAAATCAGAAGATGAGCTATTGCTTCATCAGGAAAGCAATGACTACATTTTTAATTGTCACACCAAATTTCATCCCAAACTGGGGAAATATGACTGACAGCGCATTGAAGATACATACAACAGTGAAAACCAGAAATTAATGTACACGGAATTTATTTTATTTTTCTTTCAAACTTCTGATCAAGGTTATATTGTTGTAGGAAGAAATTATAGATTAAAAAAAAATTATTGATAGCTTTATTAAAAAATAATATCTGGTGATAAACTGCCAAGATTTTTAAACTAGATTTGGCTTTAGATCCTTAAATTAGTTCTTGCTTTATATTTCTGCTTGCTTGGTTTACTTAAATGGCTCTATAGATACTGGTACTTGTGTAAAGTTTTATTTCTAGAAACAAGGTATTTAAACAGAAAATCAAGACCTAAGCCATCTTCCAAAAATCCCTATTCTACAGCATTTATTTTATTCAACCTGAAAATTGCATTAATCATGTTTGTTTTTTTTTTCTTTTCCCTTCTTCAATTACTTCCTTGATAAGAAAAAACTCTTACGTACCAGAAGAGTGCCTTATAGATAGACAAGATTCTTCTCCATGATCACTTCTGAGTCTAGTTAAGATTCTTAGTAAAAAATATCTGTCTCAAATGATTTTTTAAAACTGTGGTACATTTATGCCATGCAGTACTACTCAACAATAAAAATATCCTACAGATACATAAAACTTGAATAGATCTCAAGGGCATTATGCTGAGTGACGGGAAAGCAATGTAAAAATCACAATCTGTATGATTCCATTGACATATTGTGTTTGAAATGAAAACATTGTAGAGATGGAGAACAAATTAGCTAAGGGTTAAGAATGGTGGTGGTGAAGGAAGTGGATCTGATTACAAAGGGCAGCATGAACCACATTGTTGTAGTGATAGGATCATTTTACATGTTTATTGCAGTGGTGGTTACATGAGTCTACATATGTGATGAAATGGCATCAAACTATTTACACACAATGTACCAATGTTACAGTATCAATACAACATCAAACAGCATCAATGTTTGATATTGTATCATAGCAATATAAAATGTAACCATTAGGAAAAGTTAGGTATACAAGATCTCTCTGTAGTACTATATTTATAATTTTTTGGGAATCTATAATTATTTCAAAATAAATTGTTTTTTAAAAATCTACTCAAATGAAGAAGTGGGTAGGAGCAGCCTTTCTGGAGGGTCAGAGATGAGCAAACTTTTACCTGTCTTTAGCTAATTCTATTAAAAAATAAAAACAAAACAAACAAAAAAATACATGCAGAAAGCATTTACCATTCCTTTAAAAGTATATGATTCAAAGATGTAGTTCAGCATGTTAATTCACTTTTGCGTAAACTGAATTTAAATACATTTGAAATCCTTTTTTGAAAATACAGAATAGGATGTCAGTTGGCTTTTTCATAAACTGAATTTACTTAAACTTGAAGTCTTGATTTAGAAATATAGTTAAGTATATCAATTGGCTCTTGTGCATGTGTTTGTGTTTAATTTGCATAATGTGGGCAATTATATAATTTGCATATTTCATCACAATAGTTGAATGACCTGGGGCAAATGACTGTAAGTTCTCTATATTTCTGAAATATGTAGATGATAATAATACCTGTTTTACCTTCTTCACAAGGTAAAACACTAAACAATGGCTATTATTGTTACTAATAAAAATAATTGCACAGGGCTGTTTTGGCAACGTGTGGAGTATGATCTATTAATAAAGTCTGTCTTTTCCACCTCTGAAGACAAATTTAAATGAAACACACACGAAAGAGTTTTCCGATTAGATTCAAGTAAATACCATCAAATGAAACCCCTAAACAAACACATAGACAGTGTAAAAATAAAAAAGCCACACTCTAACAATGGCACAGGGCAGGTATGTTCCTTTCGTTAAGGTAACTTCAACCCGCCCCATTTTAAAAATAATTTTCTTCTTTTTAATATCAAAAAATTTCAAGTTATGCTTGTTCATTTGAAAACTGCTTATTGACCTGCTATGATGGCTCATGCCTATAATCCTAGCATTTTCGGAGGCCAAGGCAGGAAAATCACTTGAGCTCAGGAGTTCAAAACCATCCTGGGCAACACAGGGAGACGTGATTCTACAAAAAGTAAAAAAAAAAAAAAAAAAAAACAAAAAAAAAAACCCGGTGTGGTGGCATGCACCTGTGGTCCCAGCTACTCAGAAAGCTGAGGTGGGAAGATTGCTTGGGTCCAGCAGGCAGAGGCTACAGTGAGCTGTCATCATGCCACTTCGCTTTAGTCTGGGTAACAGAGTGAAATTCTGTCTCAAAAGGAAGAAAACTGAATCTAGTCTTAGAAAATAATGGTAGTAATGCTTCTAAAAAGTAAGCATTCTAAATATTCAACAACTAGAGAATGGGTAAACAATAATATATCTACTGCAAAAATGTGACATTTGCGGAGATATAATAATAATTGAAAATAAGATACGTATGCTATTATTTCAACTACATAAAAATTTGGTTTAAAAATTAGTGTGGTACTTCAGAATATTAATTAGGTTTCCTATAGTAGAAATACAGAGGTTTTTTCTTCTTATTTACAAATTAGTTTCCAAATTTTCAGTAATGAGATTTCTTACTTTAATTATTAGAAAAAAACTGGTTGGAAACTGTTAATCGTTGCTGTGGTAGCCAGCCTCTAGGGTGGCATGCAGTGAATCCTGACCTTTTGATACATACACCCTTGCACAATGCCTCCTTGAGTGTGGGCTGGATCTAGTGACTTGCACATAATGAATAGAGTATGGAAAAAATGATGGAATATTATCCCAGGATTAGATCACAAAAAACAGTGTCTTTCATCTAGGGTCCCCTGTTTCTGCTTTCTCGTCCACTCACACTGAAGAAAGTCAGCTGCCGTGTTGAAACCTTCCTTATGAAGTGGTCCACATGGCAAGAAGTTGATGTCTCCAGACAACAGCCATCAAAAACGTGACACCATGTGAGTGAGTTAGGAAATGGGTACTTCCCTGCTTGAACCTCGAGATGACTACAGCCCTGGTCAGCAGTCTTGAGAGAGATCCTGAGACAAAGGCATCTAGCTATTGCCAGGAATCTTGACTCACAAAAACTAGGATATAATATAATAAATGATTATTATTTTAAGCTGCTAAATATTGGGGCAATTTGTTATGCAGCCACATTTAGCTAATACTGTCATTATTTAAAATGAGCATTTATTTTGTATTCTAATATCTGTAAAAGTGTATAGGTTTTTTCCTCCACAAAAATATACTTGGTTTTCATTCAAAAATATACCTGGTAATCCAAAAGTATTAGAAGTAAATTAAATGCTTGCTATTAACATATTTATCATGTAAATATTGCTTACAGCTTTTTACTATATCTTAGTTAAGTGATTATGAACTGAAGAGCCAAAAGTGAACAAGACAAATTAATGCTATCAAGGATCTTGTAGTCAGGTCTGGTCAGGGGAGAAAGGGGTTGGGAAGGATAGAGATATATAAGTAGATAATAATTTCATTAAAATTGAAGTGCAATAATAAAGACACAAACATAGTGTCATAGGAGCACAATAGAAGGAGAGACTATCTTTCCCAAAATAAATGAGAAAAAAAAATCCACAAAGGATGATACACCTAAGTCAGATTGTACCGGATGATAAGTACATGAAAGTTACTGGATGGGTTGTAGAGAATGCTAGACTCAGGTAATACCATGTACAAATGTGGACTCGTTACTGTAATAGCCATGATGGGAAAGAGCAGGTGATGGGAAATGTCAGTGTGTAGAGTCCATAGAAATAGTGAGAGATGGCTCTGGTAAAGCAGTGGAGCTAAATAATGAAAAGTATTAGAAGTCAAATAAAGTAATAAAGATGGGAGGCTGAGACAGGAGAATTGCTTGAATCTGGGAGGTGGAGGTTGCAGTGAGTCAAGATTGTGCCACTGCACTCCAGCCTGGGTGACAGAGCAAGATTCCATCTTGAAAGAAAGAAAAAAGAAAGAAAGAAAGAGAGAGAGGGAGAGAAAGAGAAAGAAAGAAAGAAAGAAAGAAAGAAAGAAAGAAAGAAAGAGAGAGAGAGAGAGAGAAAGAAAGAAAAAGAAAGAAAGAGAAAGAAAGGAAGAAAGAAGAAAGAAAGAAAAGAAAGAAGAAAGAAGGAAAGAGAGAGAGAGAAAGAAAGAAAAAGAAAGAAAGAAAGAGAAAGAAAGAAAGAGAAAGAAAGGAAGAAAGAAGAAAGAAAGNGAAAGAAAGAGAAAGAAAGGAAGAAAGAAGAAAGAAAGAAAAGAAAGAAGAAAGAAAGAAAAAGAAAGAAAGAAAGAGAAGGAAAGAAAGAAAGAAAAAGAAAGAAAAGAAAGAAAGAAAAAGAAAGAAAGAAAGAAAGAAAGAAAGAAAGAAAGAAAGAAGGAAAGAAAGAAAGAAAGAAAGAAAGAAAGAAAGAAAGAAAGAAAGAAAGAAAGAAAGAAAGAAAGAAAGATTAAGATACTGTATTGTAGGTATTAGGCCATCAGTAAATCATTTAATGATGAAAGTCAACTAATTTATGTAAGGATGATTCTAGCATAAAATATAGTGGAGAATGGTTAAAGTAGGAGTGGCAGTAGAGACAATTAAAATAAGAGGCAATTAATATACCATGGAGGATCACCTGAGTGTTGGAGGTTGAGACTGTAGCCTAACTGAGGGACTCTGTTAAGGAAAGTGGAGTTCACAGGGGCGTGGTTTCAAAGTCAAAAGCTTCCCAGAGCCATGCCTCCATCCACCTCCCCATGCCAGAACCTAGGGTTCTTTGTCTGACTTTCCCGTGTGTGGACTAGGTAGAAATTCCAGGTGTGCTCCTTTGTTTAAAAAGCCGGTAAAAAGCTCTGGGAGGGTTGTGGGCTGGACAGCCAATCTGATAACAAAGTCAAAGATAAATCACTCCAGCAGAAGTTTGAAAGAACGCTCATTGGACAAGAACATGAATGGGGCAGGAATAACTTCAAAGTTAAAACCCCACTCCCCCTTACCTGTGTGGATTTCCCTCTCTGGGATCCCCTCACACAACAACGTAGGGGTTGTCTTTCCCTCTCTACTTGTGCAGATATCCCCTTTGGATTACCGTCCCACGGCAACATGGGTGCCTTCTCTCTCTCTCTCTCTCTCTGCCTAATAAATTGCTTTTTGCTAAACTCTTTGGGTACTATATTTACTTGAACTGTACGCTCACCGTGCTGCCAGGGCCCCTGCCCCCATTCTTGGGACATAGAGGAGCCAAGAACCTCGGGCACATCAAATAGAGGAGGGAGCTGAGCCGTCCTGTCCCGAGACCCAGTTACATCTTTGCAGAGCCTGCCAGGAGAAGACGCTGGAGTGGGAGTGTATGGGACTCCTCTCAAATGCTAAAATCTGTCCCATTCACTTCTCTTAAAATCTATTAAGGAGAAACAGCGGGCAGACGCAGAAAAAGGGTGGCCAGGCAGCGCTGAAGCTGCCCGCAGCTGGCAGGTGGGCCCGGCTGTCAAAGCTGCAGTCGCTGGGCTGCGGCCAGGCCAGCAGGAGGCTGGCGGTGAGCTGCGCTGGGAGCGGGCTCTGCGCGGCTGCCTGGGTTTCAACGGCTGCTCAGCGGAGCAGCAGCACCTAGGGCTGGAAGGCGGCGGCAGCGCAGGAGGACACCTGAGCGAGCCTCCTCCGGGCCGGCTGCGCCAGCCTGGTGAGGGAGAGCGCTCCCGGCCAGGGGGCCCACTACCCCAGGAGCGCTGGGCCCCCCGCTCACAGGCTGCGAGTCCCGCCACGACCTGAGCACCTGAGCCCCACGGTCAAGGCGTCCCTTGTACGGTGAAGCCCAGATTTAAAGGTACAGGCGCCCCAGCCACCCGTGAGGAGCAGAGCAGGTGAGCTATCCAGAGACGGCCTGCAGGGAGGGGCCTGCAGGGAGGGGCCCACAGGGAGGGAGCTGCAGGGAGGGGCATGACATGTCTATGCGGGCCTCAGTGGTCGGTGGTCGCCATGGCGGACAGCAGCAACACGGGGGTGCAGCATTGGCGACCCTGGCCCCTGGCCAGCCAGTGGCAACCCAGGGACCCATACCTGCGATGTCCTCAGGCTTATACCTATAGGACCTCCTGCAGCATAGATGCACAGAGCCAGTTCCCTTAGTCCGCACTACTAGGTTACATCTTTTTTTTTTGAGACGGAGTTTTCGCTCTTGTTACCCAGGCTGGAGTGCAATGGCGCCATCTCGGCTCACCGCAACCTCCGCCTCCTGGGTTCAGGCAATTCTCCTGCCTCAGCCTCCTGAGTAGCTGGGATTACAGGCACGCGCCACCATGCCCAGCTAATTTTTTGTATTTTTAGTAGAGACGGGGTTTCACCCTGTTGACCAGGATGGTCTCGATCTCTTGACCTCGTGATCCACCCGCCTCGGCCTCCCAAAGTGCTGGGATTACAGGGCTAGGTTACATCTTAATGGAGCAGGAGTCAATCAGTGGGTACTGGGAGCTATAGAACATTGTGGGATTTTTTCTTTTGTCACTTGCAAATTTCCCAGTCCAACTGAATGGTGCCAGAATCTAATGATGTACAATTTGTCTTGCCTAGGATCGGCTCTCCCTAAGGCGGAACTTCTCCATCTAGAATACCACAGCCAAACCTGGTCCAAGGCTCAAATAGTTAATTACAGGGCCCACAACCCTAGGGCATATTCCTAAAATAGAAGGTGGGGTGGGGCAGGAGGCATTGTTCTGGCCTCAGCCATGTGGCCATTCAGCCTTCTTTAAGATTGTTGTGCTTAGAGTTCCCTTCCAAGGAATTTATCCTCCTAGGGCAGTTTTATGGTCAGGCCTATGTTAATTGAACTCTTGCTAGCGGATATTGGCACCCATCATCCAAGCCTCCCTGGCCTAGTTTTTCAAGGGTGCGCTGCTACAGGACCACTAATCCTGGCAGTTCCCATGTCTTCACGGTGGTTAATAAGGACATTTAGACAGTGAGTGTATGCCCGTAACACTGATAAGCATGATTAAACCCAGCACACGTAGGGCCTAGAAGATGATCACACATCTAGGGTGCAAGGAAATTACAAGGTGCTGTAACTGGGGGATGCCCCGGAGATAGCAGTTGCAAGGAATAACCAGGGATGCGGGCCTTCCTGTGTTCAATTTCAGATGGATGCTACTCTTCCCAAGGCAAGATCACCCTTAAAGTGTATCCTGGATAACTGGGGCAAATTTGACACACAATCTTTGAAGAAGTGGCTCATGTTTCTCTGCCAAACAGCGTGGCCATGACACCCTCTGCAGAGTGGAGAAACCTGGCCTCCTAAGGGGAGTACAAATTACAACACCATTCTACAATTAGACCTATTCTGTAAGAGTGAAGGTAAATGGACTTGGGTCCTCTATGTGCAAGTTTTCTTTTCTCTAAGAAATAATCCTCAGCTTTGTAAAGCCTGTACCCCAGACCCCACTTGCCCCTCATCAGGACTACCCCCACATTTAGGACTCCCTGTAGCTCCTCCCTCCACCGATGCTGACCAGGTCTCCTCAGCTCCTGCCACACAAGAGGAATCGGGGAAGGCCAAAGCAGCCAAGGCTACTAGGATGCCCCAACTCTGCCCCTACAGGCAGTTGGAGGATAATTTGGTCCAACCAAGGTACATACTCCCTTTTCACTTTCTGACTTACAGCAAATCAAGGCAGACTTAGGAAAATTTTCAGATGACCTGAACAAGCACATAGATGTTCTGCAGGGCCTGGGTCAGTTCTTTGAATTAGATTGAAAAGATATCATGTTATTGCTGAGTCAAACTCTAACCAGCAATGAGAGAGAGGCTGCTCTAGCAGCAGCCCAAGAGTTTGGGGACACCTGGTACCTTACCCCAGGGCTTTTGAGATAGCCCCCACCTGTTCAGCCAGGCTCTAGCTCAGGACCTTGGTCATTTTTCACATCCAGGTACCCTGGTTCTTCAATACCTGGATGACTTACTTTTAACTGCAAACTTAGAAACCCAGCATCAGCAGGCCACACAGGATCTCCAAAACTTTCTAGCCACCTGTGGATATAAGGTTTCCAAACCAAAAGCCCAACTTTGTAGGGAAGAGGTAAAATACCTAGGACTTGTCTTGTCTAAGGACACTCAGGCCCTTGATGGAGAACGTCTCCAACCCAAACTGGGCTTCCCCCATCCTAAGACCTTAAAACAGTTGCAGTGATTCTTAGGAATAACTGGTTTCTGCCAACCATGAATTCCCAGATATAGTGAAATAGCCAAACCCCTATACACTCTGATTAAGGAAACCCAAAAGGCTAATACCCATCTAATACACCCATGTATAACCGAGGCAGCCTTTCAGACCGTAAAGCAGGCACTACTGCAGGCCACAGCTTTAAGCCTTCCTACAGGGCATGACTTCTCCCTATATGTTACGGAAAAGTCAAGAGTGGCATGGGGGTTCTCACCCAGACTCAAGGGACTGCCACAGCTGGTGGCATACATAAGTAAGGAAATTGATGCAGTAGCAAAAGGCTGGCCACACTGCTTGCTAGTCATAGCTGCGGTGGCTATACTGGTCTCAGAAGCTGCTAAAATAGTGCAAGGGAAAGCTCTAACTGTATGGACTTCACATGATGCAGCTGGAATTCTGGCCTCTAAAGGAGGCTTATGGCTGTCTGACAGCCACATACTTAAATATCAGGCCTTAGTGCTCGAAGGGGCTGTACTTCTGCTGCACACATGTGCAGCACTCAATCCAGCTACTTTTCTTCCTGAGGAAGGAGCAGACACAGAACATGACTGTCAGCAGGTTATAGCTCAGAACTCTGTGGCTCAAGAGGATCTCTTAGAAACTCCTCTAGCCAATCCTGACCTTAACCTAAACACTAACGGAAGTTCATTTATGGAAAATGCAGTTTGAAAGGCAGGATTTGCAGTAGTCAGTGATCAAACAGTGCTTGAAAGTAGTTCCCTTCCTCCTGGAACTAGTGCCCAGCTGGCAGAACTAGTAGCCCTCACTTGAGCTCTAAAATTAGGAAAAGGAAAGGGAATAAACATACACAGATTCCAAATACGCTTACCTGGTTCTGTATGCCCATGCTGCCATATGGAAGGAAAGAGAGTTCCTAGCCGCGGCAGGAACTCCCATTAAATATCACAAGGAAAGATTAGACTTATTACAAGCTGTCCAAGAACCCAAAGAGGTAGCAGTCTTACACCGCCAGGGTCACCGGAAAGGAAATGAGAAGGAAGTGGAGGGCGATCATCAAGCTGACCTAGAGGCAAAAAGGGCAGCTAGGCAAGAATGTATAGAATGACCTCTAATATGGGAAAACCCTCTCTAGGGTACTAGACCTCAATACTCATCAGAAGAGGTAGAGTGGGCAATCTCCCAGGGACATAATCTTCTTCCTTCAGGGTGGCTAGCTACTGAGGAGGGGAAAGTACTCCTACCTGCTGCCACCTGTGGAAAGTACTTAAAACCCTGCATCGAACCTTCCATGTGGGTATAGAGAATACATATCAAATGGCCAATTCTATATTTATAGAAAAAGGTCTTTTCAAGGCTGTCCAACAATAGTCAAAGGATGTGAAATATGCCAGAAAAACAATTCTTCAGCACACCAGAAAGCTCCTCCTGGGGAGCAGAGAACCGGTCATTACGCAGGTGAGGACCGGCAAATGGACTTTACCCATATGCCTAAGTCTCAGGGACATCCATATCTGCTAGTATGTGTAGATACCTACACAAACTGGGTATGTGTATACCTACACAAAGGGGGTGGAGGCTTTCCCCTGTAGAACAGAAAAAGCCCAAGAGGTAATAAAAGTCCTGATTAATGAAATAATCCCTAGATTTGGACCCCCACGCTGTCTTCAAAGTGATAACAGCCCTGCCTTTAAAGCTGCAGTGACCCAAGGAATTTCCAGGGCATTAGGAATACAGTATCATCTCCACTGTGCTTGGAGGCCTCAGTCCTCAGGGAAAATGGAAAAGATGAAGGAAATTCTTAAGACACACCTAAAGAAACTGGCACAGGAAACCCACCTCCCGTGGCCGCCTCTATGACCGATAGCACTCGTAAGGGCTTGAAACTCTCCTTGGAAAACAGGACTCAGCCCCTATGAGATGCTTTATGGACGGCTCTTTCTTACTAATGATCTCCTATTAGACAAGGAAACTGCAGATCTAATAAAAGATATAACCTCCTTGGCTAAGCAGCAACCGGCTCTTAGACCCTTACCTGAAGGACACCCTAGGGAAACACGGGAAAGAGTTGTTCTGCCATGGAGACGTGGTGTTTGTTAAGTCTCTCCCCTCAGACTCTCCCTCCCTAGGCCCATCTTAGGAAGGACGATTTTCAGTTATTCTGTCTACCCCAATGGCAGTTAAGGTGGTGGGAACTGACTCATGGATTCATCACACTCGGCTGACGCCTTGGACACCTCCTGAAGGAAATCATAGGCCCTCCACTCCGCAGCCTGAGGTTCCAGGAGAGGACCCTTGGTACACCTGCAAGCCTTTAGAGGATCTACATTTGCTCTTCTGACAAAACCTCCAGGAAAGTAACTGCTCATGAGTCTCATTTACAGCCTGGCATTAACAAAACTATCACTCTTAGCTTTACCACCTGTGACTGGACTCTATGCGGTTGTCCCTAAGGATTGGCCTAAAAGCTTTCCTCGTCTCCTTCCTAGTGCCCCCCATAACAACCTACACCGACTCTCAGGTGCAGTCTTCTCTTGCCAAGGCCAGGCCATACTCAAATCCCAATTATTCCTTTCATGGGAGGGGGCGGGATAATAGGAAAACCCAATACTGGCATTGGAAAAGTTACTACCTCTACTCAGTTTTACTATAAGCTATCTCAGGAGTTAAACAATAACATAAAAAAGGTTACTAATTTTCTCTGCAGAAGCACTTTAACTCTGTAGCTGCTGTAGCTCTTCAGAATAGAAGGGCCCTGAATCTGTTCACAGTAGAGAATAAAGAAACCTGTCCCTTTCTAAAAAAATGCTGCTACTTTATAAACTAATCAGGTATTGTCTTAAACAAAGTTAAAAGCTCAGGGACCGAATCAAACGCAGGACTAAAGACCTTCAAGAAACAGGATCCTGGAGTTTGTTTACCAGCCGGCTGACCTGGCTCTACCCTCTCCTAGGCTGTTTATAATTCTATCATTGCTGGCCCTCCGGCCTCTCTTCTTACCTTCTTGTCAAGTTCGTTTCTTCTAGAACTAAAGCCATAAGGTCACAAATAATCCTGCAAATGGAACCCCGGATGTCATTGGCTCATGAGCTCTATTGTGGACCTCAGGATCAACCTGCAGGCCTGGAAGACTCCCCTCTGGAGGAACGTCAACTGCAGGGCCCCTTCTACACCCCAATTCAGCAGGAAGTAGTTGGAGAGTGATCGACACCAGTGTCCCAACAGCAGGTGGACTTTCCTGTTCAGAGGGGGGCCTGAGGGACTGTGTTAAGGAAAACCCAGGTCCACAAGGGATGTGGTTTCAAAGGCAATAGCTTCCCAGCGCCATGCCTCCATCCACATCCCCATCCGGGAACCTAGAGTTCTTTGTCTGACTTTCTTGCACGTGGGATAGGTAAAATTCCAGGTGTGCTCCTTTGTTTAAAAAGCAGCAAAAGTTGTGGGAGAGTTGTGGGCTGGGCAGCCAATCCAATATCAAAGTCAAAGATCAATCACTCCAGCGGAAGTTTGAAAGAACTCCTCTCATTGCACAAGAACATGAATGGGGCAGGAATAACTTCAAAGTTAAAACCCCACTGCCCCTTACCTGTGCGGATTTCCCTCTCTGATCTCCTCACACAGCAATGTGGGAGTTGTCTTTGCCTCTACTTGTGCGAAATCCCCTTTGGATTCCCCTCTCAGGGCAGTGTGGGTGCTTTCTCTCTTTCTCTCTCTCTGCCTAATAAATCACTTTGTGTTAAACAATTTGGGTCCTATATTTACTTGAACTGTAAGCTCACTATGCTGCCAGGGCCCCTACTCCCATTCTTGGGGCAAAGAGAGGCCAAGAACCTCAGTTACATCAAATAGAGGAGGGAGCCTCATCCCGTCCTGAGACCTGGTTACAAAATCAAGTCACTGCACTCCAGCCTGGGTAACAGAGCAAGACCCTGTCTCTAAAAAGCAAAAAATGAAAAACAATAATCCACCATAATAATACGTACTAATGTTTTAAAACATATAGAGTATTGCATGCAATTAGTCTTAACAATTAACTTGCCTAATAGCAATAATTGCATTTCCTTTATGAGGGAAGGGAGGCCTAGAAAAGGTAAAAGACTTGCCTATCTCACAGCAACTAAGTTGCACTGCTGGTTCAGGGAAAAATAAACTATAAAAAACTAATAAAATGGGAGCTCTAGAACTGAAAAATATAGCATCTAAAATAACAAATTTGCTGAAATGAACAAATAGCAGAATGAAGATAACTGAGGAAACACAATCAGTGAACTTAAAGATAAATCAATAGAAATTATCCAGTCTGAAGAACAAAGAATAGATTGAAAAATATTAAAATGATGTTGGGAACCAGCCCAACCCCGTACGTGGGTGCCCTTAGTCCTGGCGGTGATGAAGGATTGAGAAAAGGAAATAAAGATAAGAGACACAAGAGTAGAATTTACAGCATGAGTCCAGGGGACCGACGCAAACATGGGAAATGTGTTGGCCCCAAGCTCTGGGCTCTAAACACTTTTATTATGTGTATAATCTCATTGATCTTATGGGCGCGGAAGGGGAGGGTTTAGGGGTAAGTAAGATAGCTGGGTAGAGAGCCCTTGAGATCCTTCTATCATACGCTAAACTAGCGCTCTGAGCATTTAACAGTACTTGAGATCCTTCTAAGACGTGCTGAACTCAGTGTAGTACTCTGAGTTTATCACGGATTGCTATCAGGGTGCAGCTGCATCAGCAGTATAGCAGATTAGGAGCCACCTGGTCTGACCACACCCAATGCATCAAGGGGCTTTTATCTCTGGAGCATTGATGACATAGAGAAATTAAAATCACTCCATATTCCAAGAACCTAAGCAGAGCCTGAGGTGTTCTGTGATCTCTGCCCTGCAAGGCTTTTCTCCTCCTTGCCAGCTGCCATCTGCAAAAACCCTCCTGGATCTGTGAGCAGAGGTGGCCTCCCTTCTCAGAGATCTTTGCATAAGCCCTCTTTACAAGACTCGCATAAAGCCTCCATGTTGAGAAGGCATTCGTGGGACCAGAGCAGTATCCCCTGCTCTGCAGCCACTCCGAGGTGTTCTCCAGTATTACTACACTCTTGGATGGTCTTTACCTTAGGCCTTCCGTTGCCGCTTGATTTCTAATTAACCGCACCAATAATACAGTTTAGTTCAGTGTATAAAACTTCAGTGTACTCTGAGCCAAGCAAGCTTATAATTATTTAGCTAGAATTAACATAGGTCTCCCCTTGGCCATCTTGACTCACAAACTTCCTCCAGAAAGCTGTGGGAAAATATTTAAAGATTTAACATACATATAATTGGAGTCTGAAAGGGAGCAGAAAGAACATGAATTATATAAATGTGTTTTTTAATGATGGCTTAAATATTTTCCAAATTCAGAGAATGACATAAATTTGCAGATTCAAGAAACTCAATAGGCACCAGGTAGAATCAATGCAAAGAAAATTTCATTTAGGCCCTTAATAGTCAAACTGCTGAAAAAAAACTTTTTAAATTGAAAACAGAAAAAATAACCTGCATGTAGAAAGAAATGATACGAATGAATCATCAGAAACAATAGAGGCCAGCAGACAGTGAAAAAACATTTGCAGAAGTTGCTTAAACCACTGGGGAAAAAAAGCCCTCTATTTTTCCTGAGGATGGGAAGATAGTAAGATTAAGCCTGAATATGATACTGTCGTCTCACTATCAGACATGGGAATGGTAACCAGATTCTGGATAGCATGACTTGAGTGATTAGATCAAATGTGACTCTCATTTATTGAGACTATGCACTTTTTTTTTTCTTTTTAGTATAAAGCACTTTTAGTTAGGTTTCTATCATTTACAGACAAATGAGAGCCTATTAAAGCAATCATCCTTTCAAATGTAGTCCAAACATTCTCTCCTCTTAAAAGTCTTTCCTGGACTCGTGCAGTGGCTCATGCCTGTAATCCTGGTACTTTGGAAGGCCGAGGTGGGTGGATCACCTGAGGTCAGGAGTTCGAGACCAACCTCAACAACATGGCGAAACCCCATCTTCCACTAAAAATACAAAAATTAGCCATGTGTGATGGCGGGCACCTGTAATCCCAACTACTTGGGAGGTGAGGCTGGAGAATCACTTGAACACAGGAAAGGGAGATTGCAGTGAGCTGAGATCACGCCATTGCATTCCAGCCTGGGCGAAAAGAGCGAAAATCAGTTTGAGGGGGAAAAAAGTCTTTGCAGTCCTTCCCATTCTTTAATCTCTCAGGAAGAATTAGTTGCTACCCATCCTCTGTACTTAGTGTCTTTTCATTGTTGCACTATTTATACTGTATTTTTAAAAATAGACTATGATCCCGTTGAGGGCAGGAATTAACTTAGTTTTCTCTGTATCCAGAGAACAGATGTCGCACATAGTGAACCGTAAATACATGTTTTTTCAATTAGACTTTTTCTTAGTAGATGCAATAGTTTTTCTTAATTGATTGGATCAGTTAAAATGCCTCTGGTTAAAAGCAACAGAAATCTCAAATGAAATGGACTTGTGTTCAAGGGAATTGATTGGGTCATGCCACTGAAAAAATCCAGAGAGAGGCCAGGGATGGTGGCTCAAGCCTGTAATCCCAGCACTTTGGGAGGCTGAGGTGGGCGGATCACGAGGTCAAGAGGTCAAGACCATCCTGGCCAACATGGTGAAACCCGTCTCTACTGAAAATACAAAAATTGACTGGGCCAGGTGGCGTGCGCGTGTAGTGCCAGCTACTCGGGAGGCTGAGGCAGGAGAATTGCTTGAACCCGGGAGGCGGAGATTGCAGTGAGCCAAGATTGTGCCGCTGCACTCCAGCCTGGCGCCTGGCAACAAAATGAGACTCTGTCTCGAAAAAAAAAAAAAAATCCAGAGGGAAAGTATCATAATCAAGGTCGACTACAGGGGATGAAGAAGGAATCATACTAAGAAAGCTATCAGGTATCCCCCTTAGGAACTGGAAGAATTTTTGTAGAATTAGCATATATGGCCTGTGTCTTGGATGAAAATATGAGGGAAAGAATCCTACACCTCTTTCTCCTTTCCCAGAGTCTATTGCACAGTGGTTGCAAAGTCTTAAATATTATTGCATGGAGAAATATGTGATGATATCTAATAAAATAATATAATTTTTTTCCTCTCATGTGATTCAGAATTTTTTAATTTAATGTCTTTAATTCTTAAATTTATTTATTTAAAAAAACTTTTTTAGAGACAAGTTCTTATATATTGTCCAGGCTGGTCTTGAACTCCTGGTTCAAGCAATCTTCCCACCTCTGTCTTCCAAAGTGCTGGGATTACAGGTGTGAGCCACCATGGCAGGTGAAGAAATGTTAATGATCATAAAGATCGTTCACAGTATTTTGTTTTCAGCAGCAGATGATAAATAACTCAATATTCATTCAAAGTGTTATACCAACAGATAATTACTATAGTAGACAAATTACAAATGTCAAAATAGGCATAAATTTAAGTCATATGGAGAGTAAGACTAGACCTAAAGTTGGAAGGGTAAAAAAATTGCTTCTGGAGTATGGGGCTGTGGGCATAGCATACATAGAAAAATGGCTTCTCAAAATAAGTTCTGTTCTATCAATCACTGGATTTTCTAACCATGTTTATGTACCTATTTGGTAAAATTAAGCATTCTTAAAATTAATGAAACTTAAAGTAAGGCAATTCTAAAGATTTAGTAAGGCCTAAATTAGTCTTTAAAAACAAACAACAATAAGACTTTGGCAAGCATCTAATCCCAATGCTGATGCTAGTCAAAACAGCTCTCTTTCTGTGCCTAAAAATTATTCGGACACTTCCTATGTTTTTTCCCTCTTGTCTGCCTAGACTTCAACGATCCTGCTTTTAGTTCAGCATCTGAACTCTAGTCCTTGACTTTGCCCCTCCCTAGACTCAGCTTGGTTTTTCCCATTGATTCAGTGATCTCCACACTTATGGCCACCCCTAGTGGGATGAAGCTGAGAGTGTTTATCACCTGTGCTGAAGGCATGTCTTCGCTTGGCTGATGGCTTTCAGGGATGGGTACAGTGCACATCATCATCACCATCTGAGAATTATATTTGAGCATTTATTTGGTAATACAGTTCGTTAAAGAACATGGCATCATGAAGAAATCATGGTTTAGAATTGACTGACCATCTCTAACTTCTCATGTAAAAATAATTTCTGACTTCATCTACAGAGAAGGGAGCCAAATAGGAAGGACTACTTCAAGATCATCTCACTGTTCAAACAGAGAAACAATCACCAGGTGTAATGCCTACAGCTTGCCTCACTCCTCCCATTCCCTGGGAACAGCTATTAAATCAACAATGGTGTTTTAATTACAATGGAAAGAAAGGGCCAGTAACACAATCTTCCTAAATTCTACTCTCAACTTGGCCAAAATAAAGGGCACAAGACTCTCACTGATGTCATTTTGATTACACAAATTCAAACATGCCCACTTTTAATAGCTAGCAAGGTAAATTCTCTATGTCCATTAAGATTCAAGATGTCATTACAAAGTTATGGAAGGGTATGACACTCAGCACAAATATTTGCAGCAGGCTAAACTATTTGTTACAATACTTATTTCTAAATGAATTACCTTGTGGTTGATAGTAAAACTGAAAACTAAGAAATAAGGGTCAGATTCCTCCTGTGAGATCTCCCTTGTAAAATTATCCCAAATGCAATAATACCACATTATTGACTTAAGCACACTTCCCAGTGACATGCCATAGCTGACCTGTAATTTTTATTCTACATGATGCCAGCCCTAATAAAATGACACTTGTGAATGTAAATTAAGCTTGCAAAGGGGACAGATTGCATGATTCTGGTTTCTCTCAGATGCCTGTAGGCTATCACAGGTTCCATATGTGAAGTAATTATGTTCACTGAAGGAAAGAATAAATGCTGTCAAATTGTGTACTGAGAGAGAAAGCAGCTATTATATTTCAGTAGTCGCTAGAGCATTGCCCCCAGACAGTAGCAAGATGTATAAGAAAATAAAAACGGTACCAGCCATATATTACACATCTGCCTTTACATTTGTAGCTCCCTTTAAATGTATATTATACAAAGACAATAACTTACCAACGAACGTTTTAGCTGTCTTCTTCGGCGTATTTTCTGTGGAACCATTTTGAAATATGTGGCATGATAGTTATTGAAGGGATAATGAATATAGGTACTTATTTCTGATCCTCTTGTGTTGTGCTGGGAAGCAACAACCATGCTGGAACTCTGATGTGTGGACGTTGCTTTTTGCTCGAATGATATCTCAAATTCAAGCCCAGCCCTGCCCACAGCTGTTTTCTTCATAGCTCGTGGGAATGGGGATGAGTCTTTCTCCATTTTAAAGTCTCCTTACTGACGAAGGGCATTGTAAAAAATGAATTTGGATGGTTAGAATAATATTTGGTACTTATTGTGCATTGTGTAATTTATTAGTTGAAGTCTTTCTCTTTCTTAGTATCCTAACTGAAAAAGTGATTGACACAGAGCTTTTTAAAAGTGTATGGATTCTAGTGTAGAGCTAATGGGACCTCTCAAACCTTCTGTCCTTGCCTAGGGGAAGTTGTACTGAGACCTGAGCAGCACAGCCAACATGCATTAAGTCTAGATAATCCCTGGAAGAGGAATGCTCTGTATTTTGGGGGATCTTATCCCTACCCTCTGAGAAAGGTAGGAAATTTTTAAGATTTAAGGGTGACCATCCCTCTTCTACAACCCCCCTGAGGACTCTGTTGTGTGCTGCTTTTTGATTGACCAGAGTCCCCCAGTCAGGCTTCTAAACTTAATCTAAACTAATTTACATTTCAGTCTTCTTCTCCATTCTCTGAAAACCAAACCAAACCAAACCAAACGCAATCTACCCTAACTCTTTAGAACAGTTTATTTAAGTTACGTATTAATAAAATAACAAAAACAAAAACTAATGCATACTCTGGTGTTAATAAATGGGAGGTGGTTATAATTTATTTGTACTTTACAAAGGAATATTCATTAAACTAAATGAGTGATTCCAGACTGGGTGATAAAATGCATTGGAGAATCTCAGGTATAATAGATTTTAATGTTTATTTACGTAATTTAAGAAACAGAAGTTTATCAGTTTCAGTGTGAACAATCCTAGCGCCTGGGAATATGAAGCCTCAGGAAGGTTCTATTCCCCTCAGCATTGACTGCTAAAACAGTTCAAAACTGTCAGTGGAAATATCTATCCTTTGATGCCCGTTTTATCTTTTACAGCTATGAAGAAAACTCAGCTCCCTCTCCTACAACTTTCCAATGTGTGAAGGCAGTAACCACAAGCTCACTTCCCAAACGAATCTTCAGTATGAAATCTCCCCATTCCTTCAACGCTTCATCTTTTAATATTGCTTATAAGCCTTTTCATGCCTCGAATATATTCAGGAAGTACAAGGGAGAAAACGTTTGGAGAACACTGTCTCTTTTAAATCACACCAATTTGGTGGTCCCCTACTATGGTAATACTAGCACTTTATGCTGTAAACTATCTTGGATGGTTATCAATGAATGCTGAATTCAGTGAGAGTGATATGAAGAGTTCTTATACTTCCATTCAGGTACTTCCTGGTTTTGTCGTTGTTGTTTTCAGTATCTGTAACTGGACTAGGTTATCATGCTGGAATGTATGACGAAACAGTGACTGGCATGCCCATTAAAATCTCTGCTCCCTTAAAGTCGAAAGAGAAAAAGAGATCTCCTTAGAAAATAGATTCTGCCTTGAAAATAAGGCATAGGTTAGAAGCTCTCCAGAAAGCAAAATATTTTCCGTAGTTAATCAAACATGATATTTCACTTCCTGAAACTAAAAATAAATAAATAAATAAATAAGTTGAATGGGATGGTTTGTAGCATGTGACCAAGAAGATCCTGTGTAGTCTATGCAGCTCCCACCCTTTGTTTCAGGCGAGCTTCTAAATACAAGTTACTTCAAATCACCCCAACAAGTCATATGAATCAAAAGAGAAATGTCAATGAATTGTTTCATTTACTATCATGTCTCCAGGTTCATCCATGTTGTTGCAAACGACAGAATTTTCTCCTTTTTAAAGGCTGAATAGTATTCCATAGTGTATATATACCACATTTTCTTTATTCATCCATTCATTGATGGACACTTAAGCTGATTAGCTCCAGTTAGCCATTCT
>NW_016107630.1:1645437-1745755 GCF_001604975.1 Cebus imitator
ATGTTGCCCACGGTAAGTGTACACAATTTTTATTTGTCTATTAAAATAAAACAAAGCAAAACAAAAGAGGAAATTGAAGAATTCTACTGAAATAAAGCAAAACTTTTCATTTGCTATTTGGCAACAAAATTTAACTTTATAGTAACAGACAAATCATTGACAAAGGCTGTTATGGGGAATAAAGTTCTTTGCCAAAGCTTTTACTGGGAGCTCAACAAAAGGAAAGAAAATAGAGACCAGGAATGGATATCCTCCAATCTCTGAAATAAATTATTTAAAGAGCTTTATTGAGATATAATTTACATATTATACAATTTATTCATGTAAGGGGTACAATTCAATGGTGTTTAGTATATTTACAGAGTTGCACAACCCTCAACACAATCAATTTTAGATAATTGTCATTACCCCCAAAATAAACCTTGTATCCATTAGCAGTAACTTCCCAATCCTTCCTGGTCCCAATCCCTGGCAACCACTAACCTAATTTCTGTCTCTATAGATTTAGATTTATCTGTTCTGTTCACTTCCTGTAAATGAATTAATATGTGATTTTACATAAAAAGAATTATATAATGTGGTTTTTTTTGGACTGGCTTTTGTCACTTAGCCTGCTGTTTTCAAGGTTCATCCATGTTGTACAGTTTTATGAAAGTATTACATTTTGTTTATTCATTTATCAGTTGATTGATATTTGTGTTATTTCCATCTTTGGTGTATTGTGAATAGTGCTGCTGTGAGTATTTGTACAGCTTTTTGTGTGGAAGTATGTTTTCATTTTTCTTGGAATTGGTAGGTCCTATGGCAACTCTATGTTTAACATTTTGAGAAATTATCAAACTGTTTCCAACAAGGTTGCAGCATTGTACACTCCCACCCGTAATGTTTGAGAGTTTCAATTACTCTACATCCAAGCCAGCACTTATTTTATTTTTGATTATAGAATCCTAGTGAGTGTGAAGTGCTCTCTCATTGTGATTTAATTTAAGTTTTCTAATCACTAATGTTATCGAGCATTTTTTCTTTCATGTGCTTATTGACTGTTTACAGGTCCTTTTTGTAGAAATGTCTATTCAAATCCTTTGCTGATTTTTAAATTGGGTTACTTATATTTTTATTGTTGAGTTGTAAAACATTCTTTACATATTATTAATATATATATTAATTGCAAGGGGTTTTTTTCATTTCGTAAGTTGCTTTTGTAGCTTTCTTCATAGTGTCTTTTGAAACACAAAGGATTTTTAATTCTGGTAAAGTCTATTGTATTCTTATTCTTCTTTTTTTGTTTTTTTTTTTTAGTTGAAACTTTTGTTTTTGGTATGATATCTAAGAATGCTTTGCCTGACTCCAGGTGACAAAGATTTATTTCTATGTTTTCTCCTTGAGAATGTGGTAGTTTTAGCTCTGAACTTAGGACTATGATCAATTTTATGTTAACTTTGGTGTGCAGTATAAAGAAGCTGTCCGACTTATTCTTTCATAGATGTACATTTGATGGTTCTAGTACTGTTTGTTGAAAAACTATTCTTTTCCATTGAAAATTCTTAGCACCATTGCTGAAAATCAGTTGGCCAAAAATGTATGGTATGGGCTTTTGACCCGAAATTATGAGAATTTTTTAAAACGAAGAACCATTTTCTGATTTAACTAGAACATTAAAAAACAATATATCTAAGACAGTATAAGGTCTATGGCGAAGCAAGTGAGATATCTGCTTTGGGCACAAAATTTAAATACTTACTAATCAAGACAAATATTATTTTAAGGCAATATTTAAAAATTCATTCTGCAGATATCCTCAGTCTTAAAAAATCAAAATTGGTGGAAAAGTCCACAGTGAACAAAATATAAAAATTTTAAATGAAGACAAAATTAGTATTACAATTATTTTTGTCCTTGGGCTCCACCTTGGCTCAGTCTAGCACTGCTACTGATGCTGTCTTTATTAAACATTTTGATACTTCATCATGACTTTTTACGTTAAAGCGGATTTTTAAACATATGGTATCAAATACACTTATTTATACTTTTGGCACCCTTCCTCCTTAAGTTTTGCACTGAGGTAAGTGCCAGAATTACTTCACTTACCTTGCCCTGGGTCCCAGTCCTGCTGACAACTACACATAATGTCTTTACACTCTAAACTTGCTAAATAAATTGGCTTGCAAGCTTGATTAGCTAACCACAAACAAATGTCCATTCATTTAGTTTACCAGAAAAAAATCCCCTTTTCCTATTTAACCAGAGAAAATTACTGACATTGCACAATACTTGTATCTAGTATGGTGATGTTCAATATTGTGACATCTGATCCAGTCTGGCTGAATAAAAGTGCATTATGTAGATGAAAAGCAAGAGCCTAAGTTCAGGTTCTGTTCTTTAACTAACTGTGCTCCGTAGAACTCTAGTACTTTCATCCTTTTATTACTAATTATCCATATTGGCTTGTTATCCGCTGTTGTGTTGAAAGGATACAACAATGACGTCAGTGCTTGCAACAAGTGTGAATCTACTAGGTAACTACAATCACTGACTCAGAAAAGTATGGAATTAGATAAATGTCAGAGATTGTGCTTCATTATAGCATATAGTATAGGATGTGGCTAATTGTAATGGTTATGGTGGAGCAAAAGAAATAGTTGAACGTAACAAGAAAGCATAAATGAAATAGAAATAGGAAGAGAGATGCTTAGCTTTTGAGAGTCAATTTTTCCTCCATTTTCATAGTGACTTTTAAGTTTTTTAACTAAGGATACTTTGGTTTTATACTTGAACCTAAACTGTAATTTTTTTCATGATTACTTTGGGGCTGGGTAGCCAACAGTAATTTCTAATGATGATTAACAAATATATCTAACTACCTTTTCAATAAGAATAATTAATTGGCTTAGAGCAGGCGTATATAATAGGCCAGTTTGAACAGGTAGAGGTTGAAGACAGAAATATGAAGGAAAAGACCTACCAAGGAAAAAGTGTTTGTGGAAACAGGAATAGCTATAGGAGAATACAGCATCTAAAGATAGTACAATAACTGACCCTCTGGGGTGGAAGCCACAGTGTAAAACAAGTGAGATCTGAGGACACTGAAGGTCAAAAATCTTGCTATTATACTCAGGGATGGGTTTGCTGGTCCAGGGTCAAGATAAAACAATATTGAAACAAGAGCCAATATTGTCATCCCCACTGGTGTGGTTTCTTCTTTGGTATCAATTCACTTTGATTAGATCATCTAGTCTCACCCTGAGGTGAAACTGAAAAAAAAAGATAAAGAAATGGTTACACATAAATAATTACCCCTTCTGAAGGAGCTGACTTGACTAGTCAGGCCATGAAATCCTCTGCTGTATGAAATGCCTTTGATTTCCTGTCATAGGCTCTACTTGAGCCATTTTTTCACCTGTGGCACCCACGTTCCTGAAAAATTCTTACTTATGTCAAGGAGTTTTGCAGTTAGCCCAGCCGCTGTCCAGTGCTTTCTAAAGTGTATTCTGCTAAATTCTGTGATACAGCCCTAGGAAAGAAAACTGGATCTGAGGGATCGAGAGGTGGACAATAACAGAAGTTAAAAGGCACAGTGCAGGTAAGCATGACTAATTCCTGTCAATTAATCCTAGGCTCCCATTTCATGGATAAAGGTCATACATGTATCCATGGCATAAATGAGATCTAGGGAACTGAAAGGCTACAGACAGCAGGGGGAGATAGGGCATGTGTGAGTAACAGCAAATATTCCCAACCCCAAACTCCCCTGTTAACACAGGTGAAAGCCACTTTGACACCCATAGGGAGCACCCTGTCATAGTCACCAGGACTTGGAGATATAAGGACAGAAGAAAGAAAGACGGATGCTGTTGCAGACCAGCTGCAGTACAACCTGTGGGTGTTCTAAGCCCCAGCAGCAATGAGGGAATTAAGGAAAAAAAGACACAGACACAGAAATAGAAATCATTAACATGGGTCCAGAAGTTCTTCACAAGATCAGGACTGTGAAGACCCAGAGCTCTAGGCTCCACACATATTTATTGCAACACATACATATTTTGATTATGTCACTCAAGGTGGGGTGATCATGGGGGGAGTACATACAATGGAACAGTTTATGTCATCTACCTTTAGTAAGGGTATGTGGCTATTCTAAAAAACTAAACTACTATTGTATAGTTAAACAAGAGATAATTATTGAGGTGCAGCTGCAGGAGTGTGGAAAGGGGTAAGAGCTAGCAAGTTCTGACCACATGACGTATCTCAAAGGAGAGACTATCTCCTGAGCCCAGTCACCCATTGAACAGGTGGGATACCAGAGAATGCCACTCTTCTCTCAACCAGCCCAGAGGCCTCCTGCAAGACCCTTTAAGAGCCTGTGAGTAGGGTCCCCTCCTCCAGGCAAGAGACCCTTACTGAGGGGTTCAAGCACCAGGAGGTTGAGCAATGGACCAGATGTTCCTGTCTTCAATGCCCTAATGTTCCAGGGCTGTGATCAGCACTTTACAAGCTTTCTCACCAACCCAGCATTGTTTTACAAAGTACAAGCTGCACTCTTTGTTTAGCTAATACAATGCACAAGCTTCTGTAAACTACCAATCTTAATCTAAGGCTAACTTATTAAACGGAAGCAGATTAACTCTCAAGTAGATATGGTGTAGGTCTACTCTCTATTATTTTGGCCTACAGGATGCTTTACTTTCTTTCCCTCACATATCCCAGGTATTCACTAGGAAAAGAAAGGAAACAGGGATGCTTGCTCCCCTCTTTCTATTAATTGTGATAACATTCTAAACTCATGTCCACTGGTGAAACAAAGACTTTTATCAATTCCTGTTAATACTTATTTGAGAAACTATACTAAAACTTGAATACTATACTAAAACTTTAATTGGATTATTTAAAAGCTGCAAAAATTAGAACATATTTCTATACTCAAGTGTCAAGTAAGAAAGAATAGTGTTGGGGCTCAGGAAATGATACTCTAAACTGAGAGTACCAGGGAGCAGCAAATGCAAGACCCCCTTTTTTTGAGGTTCCCTTATCTGACTAAGGGAAGCTCCTCCAGAAAGAATGGAATTGGTTTGAGTCTCCTTTCCATAATCTTATCAAACAGGGAAGATTAACTTAGTAGCAAAGAGACTAAGGGTCAATATCATCTATTTTTCTGAGGACTGCGGCCTGAGAGACCTTATCTGCATAACAAAACGGACTTTGTTCACTTTGTTTCCTCTCCTCAACCTCCTATAACCTGTCATTACCTCTTCTCAGAAGCCCCAAACATTCATGTCTCAAAATACTATTTAGGTTTCAACCTAAATAGGTTTGGCCTTTCTGTGAGTCTTATTGTGAGACTCCTATTCATATGCATGTAACAAATTTATATACCTTTTTTCCTGTTCATCTGTCTATTGTCAATTTATTTCAGCAGATTATTGAACCTTTAGAGAGTGGAAGCAAAAGTTTCCTTTGCCCCTACAATAGACATTGAGGAGACTATCACAGAAAAATATATAATTATGATGTAATTTGGTATTTTCAAATGTTTATATTAACTTCTGATGAAAAGTAAAAGCATAACCACCGGCCATCATTGTTACCATGATTATCTGTGAATTTTGAGAGCCATGGCTAAGATGACATAGCATCAAAACAGATATTTAAACAGAAAAATTGGGGCTTAAAAAAAAATCTCTTGAACAAATGACCACTGTATTCAAATTATTAATATTAACTTGTATGTTGTTATCAATCTCATAGATAGGTTTGCATCAAAGGAGAAGGCCTAAATAAATGTTTAATAACAGTATCTTCTTGCTTTTAGTTGTAAAAATAGTTAGAAAAGAATTATTTCTTATTTCCAGTTTAAAAACTAGAATTAAAAACAATTTTTTTTCAAAAGAGATAATTTAGTATCTCCACACAGTTGTTTTGTAGCCAACTGAGACTACAGCTAGTCAAGTAGTCAAGGCTTTGTGTGCATGTGTGTGTGTACACGCCTGCACATGTATTAAGAGTGGAGTGACAGTTGAATGTGGTGGCTCATGTCTATAATCCTAGCACTTTGAGAGGCTGAGGCAGGTGGATTGCTTAAGCCCAGAAGTTCAAGACCTGCCTGGGCAACATGACAAAACCCCATCTCTACAAAAGAATACAAATACTAGCCAGTTGTGGTGGGCATGTTCATAGTCCCAGCTACTCAGGAGGCTGAGGTGGAAGGATCCCTTGAGCCCAGGTGGTGGAGATTGCAGTGAGCCATGTTCGTGCCACTACATTTCAGATCCAGATCTACCAAGGAGAACAGCTGTTTTTCACTTCCTCTCCCTGTAAGACCAAGAATGTAACCACACCTGAACAAACATTTTCACTCTCAGTGATAACTATTTATAAGTTAATCAATTGTTCCCTGAGCCATTCATTCTCCCTCGTAATTCTTTATTATCCCTCAGCAGAATTCCTCTACCTTTCTCTCTCCCATAACCTGTTTTGCCAGGATCTAAGCCCCCATTCTTTCAGTGAGCTTTCAGCAAACCTTTAGGGGACTGAGGGCCTTGGCCCCCACACCACACAGGATACGGCTTGAGAAATTTAGTCATAGGAATAGGTGCGTAGGTCTGAATTTTCAGATTCTCTGGGTTTCTTTTCAGAAGCTTAGTCCCTGCCTCTAAAAAGTTCTTATTTTTTGACAAGTAAGTAATTTAGTTCTTCAAATTACACACAAACACACAAAAGATGCCATTGAAATATATGTGGTGGCCTTACTGTATCAAAAATAGAGGCAATGATCTAGTGAGATTCACTAAAGAAAAAAAAATGGTTTGAGCTAAAAGAGAAATACTAAAACATCAATGTGGTAGCAAAAATGGGAAAAAGAAGATAGGCAGCCAAGCCATTGTGTGTAATTTTATTATACTCAAAATAGCGGGGTACTCTTGTTTAAAGATAATAGAGCGAGATTTTAACACTAGTAACTACAACTACCTCACTATATTAACTGACCTTTAAATGTGATTGTCCTTTTCATTTGACCAAATGACATTTACCCCATAAAAGAAGCTATTCATTCACTTTAGACAACCAATATGTGAAAATATGCTAAATTGACATTTAGAATTATCTCAAAACACCTTTTTGATAACTTATGTTATTTCCATATGATTTGAATTTGAGATTTTAAAATGTATTTGAAATCCATTTAAAACAATAGCCAGATATCAGGTGGTAATTGGGGTCATCCGATAATGATATTAGGATTTTTCTTAACAGCTAAGTAATTGCTTCTTTTCCATGCTGAAGGCAAGTTGTAACTTATGCCCTCTTCAAGATTTACACCTGTATCGTGTGAGGTAACAGGGCAGCAGGCTGAGATTTTACGTCCCACAGCGTTGTTTTACAGTAAGAACTGCATTCCTATGTTGTCCTGATAAGTTGAGAAATCGTGGAAGCAAAGCAGCAGAGAGTTATCAGGTTGCAGATGCTGGTTGACCCATGATTCAGAGCTATAGGGCTGCCAGGTAGATTTTTTCCTTTGAATGACTTTTCACTGCACATGAATGCAACCTACCTCCCCAGCTGCCCTCTTTGCTTCCCAGAACCTCACAAGTCATGGAACACATTAAATAGAAACATTTCACTAAGCTTCAGTGCCATGAACATCTGCTTTAATTTGACATAAATAAAAAGACTTCGGACACTTTGTGTCTATAATTATATTAAAGAAAGCCAGGCAATTTTATTTTCTAGTCTCATGGAAGTTGAATAGTCTATGTCTTGTTATAAAGCGGAATTCAGTCTGAGTTGCATTCCTGAATCCCTGACCTCTTGGAAGATTTTTTTTTTTTTTTTACATGGTTTTGGCATGCTTGACATTGATAACCCAATGCCCTTTCCCCTCACTAAAACTTTCAGAAATAGAAAGCAAACAAGTAGATTTAGAATTAAAAGTATGTTTTAAAAAGAGCAGACATCTAGTCTCTAGAATCTAAATGGATTTGGGTATACCAATCACTGCTCTATTTTAGTGCTGTGTATGAAATCTGGGCTAACAAGTACCAAGAAGGCCTAGTGAGAGCTTTTAATGCATTTTGTTAACCTAACAAAGCCTTGGGGGTCCATATATATATATATATATATATATCTGTGCTACAGGAAGTACTCCTGTTGCTTCTCTTGAAAAGAATGCCTAATTTTAAACACTTAATGAGCTTGGTGGGGTGATCCAAGGTTCTGAAGATTTCCATAGACTTAGAGCTAATGAGAGCCAAGTTGTGGGCTGATTTGTATCAGTGGGAAGCTCTGCTTTTTGCTTATCTAAGGAATGGAGGAGAAGTGTATAATGGCTTTTGCCTTGAGGCGATTTTCAGGCTAGCTTTTCGTTAAGTAAAAGTCTTCTCTTTACCCCCAGGGCTTCCTACAGATCAACTATAGATGGAGGCCTCCTTAAAGGTAAGATTATTTTTAGATACACAAACAACTGCTGGAAAAGAGACACGTTAGTCACATCTTTTTATTTGGAGACAGACAACTAGAAATGTGCTTAGGTTTATTCCCATTCCCTCATCTCAACCTCAGTTTTTTTTTTTTTTTTTTTTTTTTTTTAACTAAGTCAAACGTGTTGAATTCAAAGACACAGCTTTCTCTCATAAATACTAAACATATTCAATTGCTTTTAGTTTTCATTGCAACATACTATCCAATTTATGACATCTAAATTATTTCTTCCTGTCCTTTGTTTTGAGTTATTTTTGGGAGTTATTTAATATCCAATTGGTACAAATTGGAACCATGGAGTTTCCATGAAAAATAACTATAGCCTCTCCATGGGTATTGATATTAAATTTAGTAGTGTTAACAGCATAATAACAACAGGCATAATCAGAATTACTTTGAGCAGAGCATTATCCAGCAAGACACTATAGGATTAGCTATTTTAGTGGCATTAAATACCTGTCATTTTATTTCCATCACTTTGCAGTGGGTAGCTGATTGGGATTAGTGGGTAGATTAGTCTTTTTAAGGAAATGTTTATATGCATTTAAGAAATACATCCTAGATGACTGGCTGAGTCCTATGCTTATTTATCTTTAATAGTTATATAGTCTATGGGGACTACTACTTAAGGGAGAGTGTTCTGGGGAGAGATACTAGGATTAGAATGCATTTCCAAAAGCTTTTTGTTCAAGGACATGGATTATCTCAAGTTTTTTCTTTCCTTTCTGTTGTTCTTTCTTGTTAAATCGCAGTAAATGATAGAAAAAGATATAATAGACCATTGAAATTTGGAAAGAGATTCTCATGTAAGCAATGATTAAAACACAATTTCTGAGGCTAAGGCGGGTGGATCACCTGAGGTTGGGAGTTGAAGACCAGCCTGACCAACATGGTGAAACGTGTCTTAAAACACACAGACACACAGACACACACACACACACACACACACACACACACAATTTCTGGGAAAACAAAAGCTGTTGAAGAAATAATAACAGGAGAGAGAACTGATCCAGAGAGGGGCTTACTTGCACTATAAATCCCCAAAGATCCCAGAATCAGAAAGACCAGTTATGAAGGAGAAAGCAACCAGAAAGCAGTGGGTTAATTAAAAGGCTCTCTACAGAATATTTGAAATCACCAGCACCATGTGCATGCATGGAATGCCTGGTATAGTTAGATGTTTTGCCCAAGGAAAAGACTGAAGGTCTCTTCTGAGAAGAAATTCCATGATATATTTAAGAAGAACTAGTATGTCTCAGGTGAATATTAGAATCCTACAGAAAAGCCCTGGCACTTGGAATTCCTAGGTACTCGAGGGCCAGGCAGTCATCAGACCCTGCCCATGCGCATCATGCTCTTAAGCAGCATTTAAAAACCTCACTGTTCAGTCTGAAGTCAAAGATCATTATTTTAGAACATACAGTTGCCTGAAAGTGAAAGACAAAAATAAACACCTACAAAAAAAGCCTCTGTGAGAAAAGATAATAAAACTTGCACAAAATAATCTTTGTAATTAGAACTCAACAAGATTTTAAAAGAACCTGATAAATTTTCTCAAAAGGTGTAAAATGGTTGGTGAAAAATAATCAAACAATGAGAGATCTCTTGGAAAACAAAAATATGACACTGAAATACAAAATTCAAAGGAAGTGTTGGGATGTCACTGTCACAGAAAATAGGACGGGAAAAAAGAGGTATAAACGTGTGAAAAGATACAAGACATAGAAGACCAATGTAATGCACTTAGCAATCCAATTAACAGAAGTTGCAGAAAGAGAGAATGGAGTAATTGCTGAACAAAAAATTATCAGGAATACAGGGTAACTTCCATGAGCCTTCAGCATAGAAGGACACTGGGTACTCAGCACAATCCCCATGGAAGGACCTACACTCAAGCACATCATTGTGAAATTCCATAACGATGAAGAAAAAAAGGAGATTCTAAAAGTTTCCAGAGGGAACCATTAGATCACCTACTAAGAAATAATATCAAATTGGCAATAGGTGTCTCAAAAGCAAATGGATAACAATAGATTAAACGAGAGTCCCCTTGTTTACTTCTCCCAGAGGTACAGAATCACATGTATCTAATTCTCCAGAATTACACATATCTGATTAAGCTATTACTTAAGTGGGTAAGAAAAATAGAGATATTTTCCAACTGGAAAATTTGACACCTTATATTCTTAGGCATGTACTTGATAGAAGGAGCAAAAATTACAAAAATACAGAAAAAAAAAATCCGTGGAAAGTAAGAAAAAATAAACTCAATCTACTGAAACAATGAAGAAAAGTTTCAGCTGACAACATACAAAAGGTGCAGAAATCAGCTAGCACAGGTCTCTGCAGATCACCCCGGAAACACAGCACAAAACAAAACCAACTAAAGGCAAACTTTATATCTAGTCTTTCCCACGTCTATGTATTCTACTTAAATCACATGTATTTTGTAATAATCTGCAACTTCTCTGTTTTTTCCTCCATGCCATTTCTAATACATCAGAACATCTTATAGGCCCTACCATAACTGATCCAGCATCTATCCTGATCAAAGTTATCCTGATCTCCCACCTGAACTTTTGCAATTTTGTCCAAACATAAATCAGATTATGTTACTAATTTGTTCAAAAATTTCCCATGACTTGTTATCTCACTCAGAGCGAAACCCAAAGTCCATAGATGATCTGTAATCTAGCCTCTTGCTACATATCTGACATCAGTTCCTACAGCTATCACCCTCTTCACTCTTCTCCAGCCAAACTGGCTTTCTTGCTGTTTCGTGAGCACACAAATCACATTGTTATCTCAGGGTCATTGCACTTGCTATTTCCTTTGCTCTTCCCATCAATACCCACACGACATTTTCCTTCACTTCCAACAGGTCTATCTTTAAATATTACCTCATCACGAAAGCCTGACCTGACAGCCCTCAGTTTTTATTCTTCTCTTATCCTTGTTTTCTTTTTCTTCACAATACTCATCACCGCTTAATACTGATATACTTATGGTATACTTGTTTATTATCTTCTGTACCCCAACTACAACAGAAACACCATGAAAGCAGGGACTCTTGTTTTATTGTTGAGTCTCTAGCACCTATAACAGAGACTTATTAAATATTCATTGAATTCGTAAATAAAAGATTAAGTAAAGGCATTTCAAAAGTGTAAGAAAAGGAGAATTCAGGGCTGGACACAGTGGCTCACACCTGTAATGCCAGCATTTTGGGAGGCCAAGGTAGGAGGATCACTTGAGGTCAAGAGTTTGAAACCAACCTGGGTAACATAGTGAGACGCTGTTTCTACAAAAAAATAAAAATAAAAATGAATAAATAAAATAAAATAAAGTTGAGCATAACACCTGTAGTCCCAGCTACTTGGGAGGCTGCAGTGGAAGGGCCCCTTTACCCCAGGAGTTCAAGGATACAGTGAGCCATTATGGCTCCACTGCACTCCAGCCTGGGTGACAGAGGATGACCCTGTCTTAAAAAAGAAAAAGAAAAAAGGTGGACTGATTCCAGCTTGATTCCAGAAAAATTCTCACAGAATGTTGTGTCATTAAACCTGTAGTGAAGGAAACGTAATTGCGGCAATCTCCGTGATTTTGAAATAAACAATATTTACATAGTTGTAATGTTACAAATGGTGAATAATGATTTTCATCTGGATCCATCCACAGACAAATAACAAAAGGCTTTCTTATGAGTTAAAAGCAGAATCTAAATGAAATCCACCTAGACATTGTAAAAGTAAAGATAGACTGTGAGAGATGTTGGGAATGGAGTAGGGGGAGGGGTGGAGAAAAATGTGGGAAAGTTAATGTCATTGTTTTAAATACCTGAAAACAAAATTTGGAGCAAAACTTCATTTTTTTAAGTAAAATCACTGAAGTTCTTTCGTTATCTTTCTTTTTCAGAAATGTAACTCTATTCTTTATTTTTTAGAAGTAAAAATATGAACACAATAGCTCAGGCAAACTTAGTGTTTGCTTAACTGGAAAAAAGATTCAGAACCTTTTCCACCTCTCTGATTTTCTGTGATTTTAGGATTTTTTCTTCTTCTTCTTCTTCAACTTTAGGAAACTACGTAACACATGAACATGATCTGAAAGAAACCCCAAACTGAAAATTCAGCCCTTTGCCATTTGCAAAGAAAGACATGTTAGCCTCTGACACTTCCTTTATAGCAGCCAACAAATACCTGAAAACAAAATTTGGAGCAAAACTTCATTTTTTTAAGTAAAATCACTGAAGTTCTTTCATTATCTTTTTTTTTTTTTTCAGAAATGTAACTCTATTCTTTATTATTTAGAGGTGAAAATATTAACACAATAGCTCAGGCAAACTGTTTTTGATGGTCAATTTTGATAAGCATATTTGCTTATTTCATAAGGGGCAAATTGTGTCTGGTTTTGTACCACCATACACATTATATTCTGCATTTGGCTCTCCAGGAAAGAGACAACCTGTCTCCCCTACCAGAGATCATAACCCGGAAAGGCAACACTTATCTGTGCACACCTAAAAACAAAACAAAGACTGCATTATATGAGAGGATCACAGATTGGTGTATATCCAAGTATTCTAAATGTTTTCTGGCTTCCTTTTAAATGTTTTCTTTTTAAATGATTTTCAAATGCCTACTTTTTTAATCAGTCCAAAATATAAGTTGGAGATATATGTTCCTTGTTTTTTGTTTTCTTTAAAATTAGAAACAGCATCACTATGTTTTTCAGGCTAGCCCTGAACTCCTTGTTACATGTAAATTTTTGGTGTCACAAAAGAAATAGCACTCAAATATAAATTTTCTCTGCAGGCAATTTAATTCTGTAGAAGGGTGCATCTCATGGATAGAACTCAATGGTGAGCGCACACCCGAACAGGGGAGGGGAAGAGGTTCTTATCCCTGACACAAGTAGTCCCTACTGCTGTATCGTTCCCTTATTGGCCAGGGTTGGACTGCGTGGTCTAAGCTAATTCCTGTTGGCTATTTTAAAGGGAGCAGGCATATGAGCCAGAGTGCTGGGGTTAGCAGTTTGGTAGGAAGGCTGGTTATGGAACAGGTCACTAAAGGTAACTCAGATCAGAGCAGGTGACCAGGGAAACAGATGTGAACTACTCATTAGAACTGGTGGGAAAGTTGTTTAGTGAAGCTAGAGGCAAGGCGGCTAGAGAACTAGGAAGTTAAACGTTAAAATAGAGAACAAAGAGTAAGAGAGCTGAACATACTGACATACTGATGCTTTGAGGAGAAACTTGGAGCTCACTATATTTAACATCCTAGACTCAAGTGATTCTCCAACCTCGGTCTTCCAAAATGCTGGGATTCCAGTCTTGATCTGCCACACCCAGCCAAGATAAATCTTCTTCCTTGTGAAATATGTTACAGGAGTGAGGATTTCGAACATCTGTGTAGTTAAGAGACCCTTTTCACACCCAACAGCAGATGCTACACCACAGTCCAGATGCTTGTCCTATATGTTGGAAGTTCAGAATTACACACAAATGCTCTCTTACCTTTCACATGTCTTTAAAATCACTATGAAGATGAATGCAATGCATTGAAATACTAAATCTCAAACAACCAATGTGGCTAAGCAGTGTGATGGTACTAAGTTGCCTGAAAAGAAAGAAACTATTTGAAATATTCATGCTAAATATGCAATTTAATTAATACCAAAAATTACTGAGGTTGAGGTGGTGCTCAGCCGTCAGCAGATTACCATTTTATTTCAACTTGTCATCTATAAGCTGATTACAGAACAAATACCCTGTTTGTTTTAAAGAATATTCATTGCTATGTCTACAATTTGAATAGCTCAAATGGACTCCATAATCCTAAGATCAGAAGCCACCCTTAGAGACATATCACAAGTAAAAATACTTAAGAGGCACGGTGTTTTGGTAATTACTTTTGAAAGCTAAACAGTAATAATTTGGAGCCGCTCAGAAGAAAAGCCGATGAATTTCTCCTATAGGTTTTCAGGATTACTAGTGTCTTCATTATCTCTTTTCTGGGAATGATCATATTGGAGACATTTGATTAGCAAATGAACCATTTTGAATTTATAAGGATATTTCAGAACTGGCTGTGTTTAAGGTATTAATTATTAGACTGCTAGTTGCATAGTATATTATGTTATATTACCTCAGCATGTAGTATATAATACAGCATATAAGTAAAAATACATTGGACATTTACATGCTTCATAAATAAAAAAGGATGTTATTATTACAGTACTGAGTCATATTTATATGGACAAATAAAATACTCCTAAATAAATATGACCTAGTGATGGTTGTCACTTAAAAAAATGATAAGCCTGGTGGCTAGTTTTCCATTCCTCAGATTAAAACCAGAGGTGGTAATTTAAGAATGCCTTGAGCGTATTTCTACTGACTTACTGATTAAAAAGGCAGTATGGGTTTTTCACGTAGAACGTATGCCGAGTTGGTCCTTTCATTAATTCCTGCTGCTGTTGTTTGAGTTTTGTCTCTTCTGTGGCTCATATTGGACACTGATTGTGGCAGAAAGACTTACGTGAGAAACTCTGTAAGCTTTCATCCCTTTGGAGTAGCCCTTTTAAGTTGTTGTCAGAAGTTAGTAAATATTTCCCAGTAGTATTTCTGAGAGTTCCAAGAGAGCACCTGCTTTTTGGCTTTATGTCATTTTCTATTCCATTTGCTTATCTCTCTTCAGCAAAATAGCATTACTATTAAGGATGACATTATAATGGAAAATGTGATTAGCTCTTAAAACTCTGTTCTTCTTTTTATGGGGATATAAACAATGATGTATGATCATTGTGACAGTCTCATTAGTCTCTCCATTCTACTAAGGACACACTCTGGTGAGTGAGGCTGGCTCGGGGGCAGTACCAGGTCAGGGCTCAGGGTCTTTAGAGGCCTGAGAGTGTGACCTGCGGGAGCAAGTTTGGGAAATGACAGAAGCTGCCTGCAGGAAGGAAGAGGTGCAGCTGTTGTTCACTGAGAGCAGACAGCAATGGTGGGGCCGGTTTTTGATTACTTGATGTCACTCATAAATATGTGACTGTTCTCTGCCATTCAGTAAAGTCAAGAATTTTCCCCACCGGGTTTAGAATGTTACTTATCTACTTAATTTTTTTAATGTAAGGAATGTGTTGTTTTCTAATATTAAAAATTAGATTAAAATTGTTCATCATCTTGGGGTTTTTGGGCGGTATATGTAAGATGAAGTCAGGAGAGAATTAGGTTTTCCTTGTTACATATCACAAATATGAAAGTCCACTTCTTCCTATTTATTTGTAAATTCACCATCACATTTGTCTGAAAATCAAAATCTAACCTCTATCTTAATGTTATATACAGTCTCAGACAACAGGAAAAAAAGTCAAGAATACCTTTCACTCTAATAAATAAAAATATCTTGAATTGCATTTAGTGACTACAGAAATTTAGTGTTTCAAGTTGTTTCCTTTAAAACTAATTTTGTTGATAACTATAAATACATAGATTAAATATATACCTTCTAGAAAAATTCAACAATTGAGTATAGATTAAATTTCTATCATTTTATAAATGAAGACACTACTACATGATCTCTCTCTTTCTCTCTTTGTTTATTGGGAGGAGTAGGAAAGCTGTTTGTTTGTTTGATTTTTAAAGAGATGAAGTCTCAGTATGTTGTCTGGGCTGGCCTTGAACTCCTGGCTGGAGTAGCTGAGGCTGTAGTCATGTGTCACTGCTCACAGCTTCATTTTCCTTTGTTGACATTTAAAAGTAAAGTGAGTACAACAAATAAATGTATTTAACAACACTGAAAAGTATGCTTATAAATGGTTAAAATGATAAATTTTGTTATATCTCTTTAGCTACAGAGTCTCGCTCTGTCACGTAAGCTGGAATGCAGTGGCATGATCATAGCTCACTGCAGCCTTGAATTCCTGGGCTCAAGCAATCCTCCTGCTTTAGCCTCCTTTGTAGCTAGGATTACAGGCATGTGCCACCATGCCCAGCTAATTTACTTTTTGTAGAAACAGGGTCTTGCTATGTTGCCCAGGCTGGTCTTAAACCCCTGGCCTCAAGTGATCCTCCTGCCTTGGCCTCACAAAGTGCAGGGATTACAGGTGTGAGCCACTGCACCTGGTCTGTTTTTTCTATTTTACCACAATTTTAGAAAAGTGAAACAAATATTTTGTTATATCTCTATAAAAGTGAAACAAATATTTTCACTTTTATAGAGAATGTAACCTGCTCTCATGTGGCAGGCACTTGAACGTTCTTAGTGAAAGACTAAATGACACAAACTCCTCCTCTAGAGTCATCAAAGGCAGCAGCTACGAGGCATTTGGAGACCATGCAATTATTCAGCCTTCTCTTTCCACAGTGAGGAAAACTTAGCCTAGACCAGTGAAGTGACTGGACCCAGGTCATATGGCTGGTAGAACAGCATGGGGACAGGAAACTCAGTCTCCTCCCTCCCAGGCTTGGCTCTTTCTGGTGCCTTGTTCTGTCTATCATTAAAATCAGCATTTTTCCCTCCTCTTTAAAAACCACATACTCTGTTATGTTTTTTAAATGTGGTCATCTCTACTTTATCTCCATTTCCCTGTTTGTCTACCCCTCCCAATAACTTCCTGCATACTCTGTTCTTGCAAATATTTTCCATTTCCTTCTTCTCTTTTCACTGACTTTAGAAAGGTAGCCCTTGTAAGATGGCAAGTTGATTATTTCTGGAATAGGTAAGACAAAACTGAAATCAAGTGTTTTCTGATTTATTAAAGGTATAAAATACATTATAGATACATGTTACAGTTTATAACAAATTTTCACATCTATTTTCTATTAAATCCTTTAAGGGCAGGTAATTCCAAAATGTAAGACCCAGGAGGGAGGAGCCTTGAGAGATTCTATTTTCATTGCTCTGTCTGTAGTTCTTAAAATCATGCCTGAGACATAGTAGTTGTTCAATAAACATTTGGCAAATGAAAAAAAGCTAGCATTACCCTCATTTTATTTAATTTTAATTTAATTTAATTTTTGACACAGGGCCTCTGTCTCACAGGCTGAAGTACAGTGGCACAATTCTTGGTTCACTGTGGCCTCGACCTCCCAGACTCACACAATCCTCCCACTTCAGTCTCCTGAGTAGCTGGGTCTACAGGTGCACAGGTGCACACCACTGTGCCTGGCTAATCTTTTTTTTTTTAGAGATGAGATTTCACCATGTTACCCAGGCTGGTGGTCTCAAACTCCTGGGGTCAAGCCATCCACCAGTCTCGGCCTCCCAAACTGTTGAGATTACAGGTGTCAACCATTGCACATGGCCCATCTTCATTTGAGAATAAGTGAATATTTGCTCAAGAACATGTACATTAATGGCAGAGCCTGGATTCAAGCTCAGAGCTTCTAATTCCAAATATAGTGTACCTTGCAAATTAAGAGAGTTTGATTTGCAAAATAGGAAGACGTGACGTAGAACAAAAGCACGTGTAGGAAACTTCTAGGGTCATTGAAGGAAAGGCCTAAGAACATTGCCTGCTAGGTCTTCATTTTGTTGGGGACAGTGAAGAAGGTCGATGGTGATGAAAACAGGGAAACTGACTGTAGGGAGGAGGTATGGGAAACGGAGAACTCAAGACAGGGAGAGTCAGGATTCAGCCCAAAGGAGTGTGCTGTTGAGATGGACTCAGTAAATTGGAGGAAGGGTCCTGATTCAGCCCTCCTTTTACCCACTCCCTGAATGATTGCTGTACACAAAAAGCTTAGAGACCCAGGTCTAATTTCAGCCACAAATAAAGCCTAAACAAACAAATAAAGCAACAAACAAACAAACCCCTCTATATTGCTACGAAATATTTATGAGGCTGCTACATCAATAACACTAATTATACTGTAATTGCCAAGAACTGAAATTAATGTGATTTTATAGAAATCCACAATCAATCTCAGGCCTAATTTCTGTGAATGAATGCACTCTGAACAAAATTCCAGTTTAGAGAGCATATTTCATTCTTAGAGTACTTGGCAAAATGACATTGGGGAGGAGAACTGTAAGATGCAATAGTATACTTCAGTCCTCAACTATAAAGGCAATAAAGTCAGTCCATTCAATGCTGCCAGATTATAAGGCAGCTCCTTAATGGTTGCACAGTGAAACTGGTTCTGTGAATTATCAGACCTTACCTCTAGCCATGAGACAATTCTTAGGATAGGAGACTGAAAAGTTCAGTGATCTCAACATTATAATAATATTTCTCCAGCCATACAAAGAGGTACAGTAAAATTGAATTATTTTCTGTTTAGATAGCAGGTGTAAATGAGAGAGACAAAGGACTTTTCTGCTGATCTGCTTCAGCATATGGAAACTAAATGTATTTTGCAGGAAGCCTAATGTGAATGTTATGTTCTCTATCTTTGTGGTTAATTTTGAGCAACACTGTGATCTTGAGAAAGGTTTTTAAAATCCCTCTCACTTTCATTGTGTGAATGATTCTTATCTAGAGTGTTATTCTGATATTATGGAACTGGGGTAAGGCTAGACCTCTTGTTTGTATTACAGACTAAACAAGAGCTGCTGAAAATAAGGGACCATATTCTAAACATTCAATTTTAGCATGGAAAATACTGTTTACACAGTCCACAGTAATGGCAGCTGTTTCAGCTATTTAAATAGTATAATTACACATTTCATTCTGGAGTGTAACAGTAACAGTTAGTTTACTAGTAAATCTAAAAATGAATGTACCCGTTCCCATATAAATATGTACAGGTAACCTATCAATAGTTACTGCCAATTATATCTGAACTATAATTTGGTCTTTATTAAAGCTGCACTGCTTGAAAAGAACACTTTTTTTTGAGAATGTTGAACCTTCCTTTACCACCCCCCAATGATGAAAAAAAAAATGCAGTTGTCAGCATAATGTCTTGACATTCATGATGCCAGCCTGTCTTTACTGGTGTCAGATGTGAAAGTAAATAGATATTAAACTGTCAGTCAATGAAATTGCAAAGTCAAGAACAGCTCTAGCTGTGATCCTGTGTGTTCTATTTGATGGACACAGGTGTTTAAGTGTTATGAATTCAACAGGGTGAGGGAACAAGAGAAACATTTTCCAGCAGTTTTCTATTTGCTAAAACATCTAAGATGAACTTTCCTTCATCTCAGGACTTCAGTAGACTCTCAGAGGCTTGAGAAAGTGCCAAGAATTTCCCTACTGTTTTTAGTGCTAAAATGTGAAAAGTTCTCAGTTCCTGAAGGCACATTCTTCTATCGCCTGTGCCTGCAAGGTCTCCAAAGCCAAATAAAGGGCAGCTTCATTGGCTTTGAATACACATTTGTGACAGACACCAGACACCCACCTAGTTTATTTATTATTCATAAGACACTTAAAGCTAATCATCTGTCACTAACAAACATTAACACTATTAAATATTAACAATCATCTTACAGCATGCTGAGACCAACTCTTCCTTGTATTTGATGAGTATTGAAGCAAAGAACATCACATTCACATATAGCTGTTTACGCTTTGTTGTTATTATTAGCTATATCACGTTGGTGGCCCATGTGAAAGATCTTGTCTGCTTGAAGATACAGATTTCTGTGTTCTCAGTAAGAATCATTAAATTTTCTTCCCAACAAGTATCATTAAATTATCCTAGAAGAAATGCTGCTTTATAATGGCATCATAAATACAACCCTATACTTGAATGTTAACTAGAGGTAAGAAAACAAGACTTGGTTCCTTGTTGGTGTAGGATTCCTATACTTCATCACTATTCAGTTCTCAGAATAGTTTTCTCAGAAATTCAAGACATGTACTAGATGATTTGGGTGCAATTCAGCTAGCTTACATGTCTACACAGATCAGATTAAAATGTTGCTGGAGGCTGATAAAACACTATTTATGCACCTGTGATCATTAATTAAAATTATATGTAGAAAACCCTAGGTGAGATTTTCTCTGAGAATTCTCTTGCACTTATAATTCTGTTTTGGTGACTGCTTCTCTAAGGATCTGAACCAACACAGTAGAAAATGCAGTTTAGAAAGATTATTCCAGTGACTAATTGGAAAATGGAATTTGACAGAAACAAACATTACCAGATCAGATAAAATGCTTTATTATGACTCATCTCTTCAAATCAATGTTCAGGCATTCCCAAACTTGGGAAGGTATCACATTTGCGGTGACGTAAAACTGAAAGCAAGCTGAGTGCTGGGCAAACTTTATTCTCCTGTTAATGGGAATAAGAGCCTGCCATCCCTTTCCTTTCACATGGAGGGTCTGCATTATTATCTCATCACCTTTTTATTGACAATGGTTGGGAATAGTGCCTGTTTTCACCGCCTCATCTCCCTGTCGGTGGTAGGTTGCAAAAGTGTCACAATTCTTTATCCCTGCATCCTCTTGCAATATGCTGGCCATTTCTTCCATCAAGAAGTAAAGTTCGTTTTTCTTCTGCTTGAATCTGGTTGCCCTTGCATTTGGCTTTGACCAATAGAGTGGAGCCGTGGTGATAGTGTCCCAGCCCGACACCTAGATCTCGAGAGTCCTTGCATGCTTCACTCACTTCCTTGAATCCCTGCAGGGCTGCCATCTGAGCAAGCCTGGAGTAGCCTGCTGGGTGATCTGAGACACACGGCCCAGGCACCACCATCACTCCAACTGACAGCCAGAAAAATATCAAAAGCTGACTGACAGCTGGGTAAAAATAGCATGTATAAGTCCAACTGAGTCCTGAAAAATCACCCAGCCATCTGGCCTAAATTACTACCCCACAGAATTGTGAGCAAACAAAATCATTATTGTGTTAAAACACAGCAATACTTTCTTTTGGTTGCCCTTAGGTGTTGGAATTTCTTAGAAATCTGGGCTTAATTATTTTCTCTACTTCTATATGCTGTTCTTGGGTGGTTTTCACCCCTTGGATGTCCTCAATTTGTACATACACTGATGCCACCTAAACACGTATACATTAGCCTTATCAGATACAAGGAACAGCACAATCAGGATGTCTAATAAGCATCTGAAACATAATTTTAATTTTAAGTCACTATTTAATTTTAAATTTTAATTTTAAATCACATTTTAATTTTAAGTCACTATTCACCTGTTCTCCAAGTGTTTTGCAATTTTAATAGTCATAAATTTCCATTCGAAGAACTTCAGAATCATCCTTGTTGCTTCGTTAGATCTTCCTTTCCACATCCAAAGTGCTATCCTTCCTTAACTTATCACCACAAAACATCAGCTCAGATCATTGCAAAAGCCCACCAGTCTTTTTGTTACCAGTGTTTTCCCAGACCTGATAGAGTTATATTCTTGAAAAGAAATACTATCATGCCATTCCCCGACTTTTTCATTTTAGTTTTAAATTTTTATTAGAGATGGGTTCTCACTATGTTGACAAGGCAGGTCTTGCACTCCTGGGCGTGAGAGATCCTCTTACTTCAGCCTCCCAAAGTATTGGGATTGCTGGCATAAGCCACCATGCCTGGCCCCATTCCCCTGCTTAAGACCTCTGCTACAAGTAGTCTACACACTTTTATATGCATTTAAAAATCAGAGAAGACTGCTCTAACATCTTAGCTTCCCAACTTAATGAGTCTCTGACGTTGGGAAAGATTGCAGCCCCTGTGGACTTCAGTTTCTCCGTATCTATAATGTACTTTCAAGTCACTCTGAGAAGATGTGTTTTATGTTTTAATAAAAGGAACCATTGGCACATAGTAGCTATTTAACATATTTCAACCTACATTTCACAGTCTGGCTCTAAGTTACTTCCCCAATACCATTTTTTTGCTAATGTCTCTCATCAATATTTTTTCCTTCACTCCTGCCCTTGAAATATGGGTATAACTTGGACATGTCATGGGTTCAGTTCTAGACTACCATGATAAAGCAAATATTGCATTAAAGCAAATAACACACAATTTTTTTTGGTTTCCCAGTGCATATAACAGTTATGCTTACATTCTGCCATAGTTTATTAGGTATGCAATTGCATTATGTCTAAAAAAAAGCGTATAATTTAAAGAACTTTATTGCTAAAAAAACGCTAATGCTCCTCTGAGGCTTCACTGACTCATAATCTTTTTGCTGGTGGAGCGCCTTGCCTCGATGTTGATGGCAACTGACTGGCCAAGGTGGAGATAGCTGAAGGGTAGAGTGGCTGTAGAAATTTCTGAACATAAGACAACTACGAAGTTTGCTGTATGTGCTGAGTTTCCTTCATTGAAAGATTTCTCTGTAGCATACAATTTATTTTATAGCCTTCTGCCCACAGTAGAACTTTTTTCAAACTTTCTGTCATTTTTCTCAAACTCTGCTGCTTCTTTATCATCTATGCTTACGTGATAGTCGAAATCTTTTCTTGTCATTTCGACAATGTTCACAGTACCTTTACCCAGGAGTAGATTCCATCTCAGAAAAACCACTTGTTTTGCTCATTTGTAAGAAGCAACTCCCCAGTTGTTCAAGTTTTATTATGAGATTACAGCAATTCAGTCGCATGTTCAGGCTCCACTTTTCATTCCAGCTCACCTGCTATTTTCACCAGTAACTCTCCACGGATATCTTCAACCTATCAAAATCATCAATGAGGTTTGGAATCAACTTCTTCCAAACTGTTATTAATGCTGATATTTCGACTCACTCCATGAATCACAGATGTTCTTAATGGCATCTAGAATGGGAAATTCTTTCCAGAAAGTTTTCAATTTACTCTGCCCAGATTCATCAAAGGAATCACTATGTATAGCAGCTATAGCCTATATGTATTTCTAAATGTATTCCTTAAATACAAGACCCAAAAGTCAAAATTACTCCTTGATTCATGAGTTGTAGAATGGATGTTGTGATAGCAGGCATGAAAAAAACATGAATCAGGGATCTTGGACAATCAGGTGCATTGTCAATGAACGGTAATATTTTGAACGGAATCTTTTTTTCTGAGCATTAAGTCTCAACAGTGGGCCTAAAATACTTAGTAAATGATGCTCTAAACAGATGTGCTGTTATCCAGGCTTTGTTGTTCCATTTATGAAGCACAGGCAGAGTAGATTTAGCATAATTCTGAAGGGCCCTAAAATTTTCAGAATGTTATATGATCAAATAAATAAAGTCATTAGCCCCTAACAAAAGAGTCAGCCTGTCCTTGGAAGCTTTGAAACCAGGAATTGACTTTTCCTCTGTAGCGATGCAAGTCCTAAATGACATCTTCTTCCAATGAAAGACTCTCTCATGTACTTTGAAAATTGATGGTTTAGTGTAGCCACTTTAACCAATTTCTTAGTTAGATCTTCTGGATAACTTGCTATAGCTTTTTTTTTTTTTTTTGAGACAGAGTCTTGCTCTTGTCACCCAGGCTGGTGCAGCTGTGCAATCTCGGCTCACTACAACCTGCGCCTCCCACGTTCAAGTGATTCTCCTGCCTCGGGCTCCCAAGTAGCTGGGATTACAGGCACCTGCCACCATCCCTGGCAATTTTTTCTGTTTTCAGTAGAGACGGGGTTTCACCATGTTGGGCAGGCTGGTCTCGAACTCCTGACCCCAGGTAATCCATCTGCCTTGGCCCCCAAAAGTGCTGGATTACAGGTATAGGCCACAATGCCCAGCCAACTTGCTATAGTGTCCACATCAGCACTTACTACTTCACCTTCCACTTTTATGTTATGGATTTGGCTTCTTCCCGTAAACTTCATGAACCAAATTCTGCTAGCTTCCAACTTTTCTTCTCTAGTTTTCTCTCACCTCTCTCAGACTTTGTAGAACTGAAAAGTCACAGCCTTGCTCTGCATTAGGCTTCAGTTTAAGGGAATGACTCTTACAGCTGGTTAGATTTTCTATCCAACCACTACACCTTTCTCCATATCAGCAATAAGGCTGTTTTGCTTTCCTATGATTTGTGTGTTCACAGAAGTAGCGCTTTTAATTTCCTTCAATAACTTTTCCTTTGCTTTCACAGCTTGGCTATTTGGCACAAGAGGCCTAGCTTTTGACCTATCTCAGCTTTCAACACACCGTCCTCACTAAGCTTACTCATTTCTAGCTTTTGATTTAAAGTTACAGACGTGAGGCTCTTCCTTTCACTTGAACACTTGGAGGCCATTGTGGATTTATTAACTGATCAAATATCAATATTTTTGTATCTCAGGGAATAGAGAGGCCCAAGGAGATGGAGAGAGACAGGGGAATGGCTGGTTCATGGAGCAGTAAGAACACACATTTATTAAGTTTGCTGTCTCATATGGGCACAGTTTGTGGTGCCCCAAAACAATAGTACCATCAAAGATCACTGACCACAGATCATCATAACACATATAACAATAAAGAAAAAGTTTGGGCTGGGCATAGTGGTTCACGCCTGTAATCCCAGCACTTTGAGAGGCCGAGCCAGGCAGATCACGAGGTCAGGAGTTTGAGACCAGCCTGGCCAACATGGTGAAACCCCGTCTCTACTAAAAATACAAAAATTAGCCCAGTGTGGTGGCTGTCACCTGTAATCCCAGCTACTCGGGAGGCTGAGGCAAGAGAATCGCTTAAAACTGGAAAGTGGAGTCTGCAGTGAGCCGAGATCACGCTGCTGCACTCCAGCCTGGGCAACAGGAGGGAAACTCCATCTCAAAAAAGAAAAAAAAAGTTTGAAATATTGCCAGCAATGCCAAAATGTGACATAGACACAAAGTGAGCACATGCTGTTGGAAAATGGCTTGGATAGAATTGCTTGAGACAGGGCTGCCAAAAACCTTGGATCTGTGAAAGATGCAATTATCTGCAAAGCACAATAAAGCAAGGCAAAATAAAATGAGGTATGCCTGTATCAAATATGTGGGCCATGCTGCTTTTACCATCAGTTTCTAATTAGTTTGCCTTATATCTTTATTGACTTTAAGATACTTTTCACATCTGTAATATGAGTGTGTGTCCTACAATTAATAGCCTTTCTTAGTTTAATTGGTAGCTTTGTTTTGTTTGTATGTTTGCTTTTTTTTGTATCATTTAAATATGGTAAATTTGACTAAATTAAATGTAATATTTGCTTCCTGATTCCTTATCTTTGCGTATGCTTTAATTTTTCCTGAAATAACTTTTGTTCTTAAATTCTAGGTAAAGTTTAGGCTTCTCTGACTTGCTCAGCAACTTTCCTCTACACTTTCCTGTGATTCAGCTGCTCACTTTTTATAACTCTCTATTTTCTTGGAATTGGCCAACTTTACAGGTAGAGGAAACAGTCTACATAAGACCACACTCACTTCTGACACTGCAAGTTCTAGGAGGTCCAGTTTCAATAATTCTCCAGAAGAACTCACAGAACTCACTGAAAGCTGTAATATAACCATCAGTAAGTATGGCTAATTGCAGAAAAAAGATTCAGATTAAAATTAGCCAAGGAAAGAAGGGCATAGGGTAGAGTCCAGCAAAGTACTAAACACAGAGGCTCTGGTAATGTCTCCTCATGAAGTTAGGGTATGTTGCTTTCCTGACATTAATGTGTGCCAATATGCATGCGGTATGCACAGCTCAAGAAGTTCCCCTGAGCTATGGCGTCCAGAGTTTTCGACGGAGCCTCATAACGTAAGCCTGATTGATTGAGTCATTTCTTTTATGGTAGATCTCAGTCTCCAGGCCTACTGATACTCTTTTCACACAAAGCTCCTACCCTAAATCACGTTGCCATTCTTTCTGGCAAAGTTAACCCTCATTCTAAGTACTGCCTGTTAACGACCACCATCTACCCAATATCGTAATGTCACACTATCCAGCATGACCTCAGGCAAAGACACTTCTCTCAGGCATGACATTCCAAGGGCTTAAAGACTACCTCCTATAAGCCAACAACAAAAGCCAGATCGCTTTTAGGACAGGTTAAATTTTTTACTATACATATTACATATTTACTAAAAGTAATTATTATTTGTTTATATGTCTTTTCTCTGTATATTGTATGTCACTAGAAGATTAAGAGCACCTTAAAATCTTCTGTTTTAGAGTCAGATAGGTCTTTATTCAAATCCTAGATCCACTGCTTACTTGTAGTGTGACCTTGGATACCTTATAAAACGTGGTTATCTCATCTAAAAAAATTGGTAAAATTATACTAATATTACAGGACTATTCTAAGGATTGAATTAGATAATATACAATAGATATACATCACAATGTCTAGCCATGGTAATCACTTAATAGGTAGTGGCAAATTATATTATTATCACTTTTACTTTCATATCCACATGGATTATAATCAACACTCTGATCCTTGTATTATGAAAAGGGAACAAAATAACAGAGGAAAAAATAAGCTTATGTAGCTCAGGGACTTAATCAAGCTTCATTAAATATCATATTTCAATCATCTAATTTAGATTCAATCCATGAGCTACTACCTTTAGATTTCAGATTGTTATTTTAAAAATAATATACCTATCCTTATCAAAATATTAACACCACTGTAAGAGGAAAATTATAGTTAAAAGGCATCTTTTCTTATCAATAATTTGGAGAAGAGAAAAAAAGGTATTTTCTTCATTAGAGAAAATTTTTCTTCAAAATGGAATCAAGAACATTTGTAAAAGCAAGCTGAAATTTTTGGATTTGTGGTTGAATATGAAAATGGAATGCTAGATTTCAGATGATTTTATAAGAAATCTCCTCCATCTTCCCCCCAAAAAAGAAACTCTCCAAGCACTGACTTCAAGGGCACATCCAACTCTGTTTGATTACCCACAGTATAGACAAGGAAAAAAAAAAAAAGCAGCAGCTTTGTCTGGAGACAGACGTGGTTTAAAATATTGCCTTAAAAATTTATGCTGATTTTCAGTTCCAGGAAAATTTTTAACAAGTTTCTTTCTTACTACAGAAGCCCACAAATGCATGATAAAATGCAACAATTATCCTTGTAAAGGCTAAATTTTTCAGAAAGCTGGGAAAATCTCTGGGGCAGGAGAGGAAGAAAAAGAGTACCAGAGCTGAAGGCAAATGAGCTGTTGCTGAAGCCACACTAAGAGAATTTTTCTATTGGGTAATCTACAAATTCTTAGGTTAGCATCTGGGTGGAAATATGAGACCAGATTCTGGACCCATTCAAGGTGGAGAGTGAAAAGTGAGACCCACTCTGAAACTTAGGGCTTGGAAGATACTTAATGAAAAAATATGAGAAAATGGAGGGAAGGGGAAGAAAATCTGTCAGCAGGCATAGCACTAGAAAAGAAAAATATAGTCAGTAAAATTAGAAATTCAGTGGGAGAGTTATACACACTGCTGAACAAGAGCAGAAAAGTGAAAAATAGTTCTGGTGAAAGTGCCTTCTGCCACGTAAGGTAACATCCACAGGTTCCAGAGATTAGGGATGTGGATCCTTTTAGGGGCCATTACTCAGGCTACCACAAGAGGTAGTAGCTAAGACTGTTTCAGATTTAATAAAACATAATGCTGAATAAGTCCTGAGTAGAGTTAAATAAATAAATGTGTAAGTGAATAAATAAATAGACATGTAGCTTTAGGTACGTTATAGTAAAACTGCAATGCATTAAATAAAAAGCAACAATAATAGTCAAGAGATGTTAGAATAATAACTTTCAAGGTCCAAGAGAGAAGTAATTGCCAATACAAATTTTACACAGGTAAGTTTTCACCTGAAAATTGGTGTGGCATAAAATATTTCTGAACAAAGATTGTTAGGTTTAATCTCACTCATAGAGCCTCACAGAAAGAAATCCAAAATGACAAAAATTCAGGAAGAAAAAACTAACAAAGGAAAGGGTGATATGCAACAAATAGAAAGAAAAAACTCTAGGAAGAAAGGAGTCAGACACAAAAATAACAATAGCAAGTAAATAACCTGGGAAAACAGGCACATATACAGCTCAAGCAACAATCATGTGAAACTGAAGGATTTCAAAGTTAATGCCTGAAGACCTTCATACTGATTGAGAATAGATAAGAATTATAATTCAATTTAGAATAATTATTCATCAAGATATAATAAAATTTGAAGGACAGTCACACAATGAATTGAAGTAAAATGTTCAATAAGTCAGTAGAGGAAGGATGGAGAAGTAAAAGTATAAATCAACAGAACTACAATCCAAGAAAGGAAACAATCTCTGCCCCCTAAATAGGCTTGCTATACAGGACACAAAATATAGTATAATAGAAATATGTCTTATGTTAGTAAACAAATAAATGTAAATAAACTATATTACAGTTAAAAATCAGAGATTTGTGAGTTTGTTTTAAAAAATATTTTCTTGTTACTTGCATAAGCCATGCTTAAAACATATAAGCATAAACAGATGGAAAAAATACAACAGGCGAATTCTAATGAAAGTAAAAACTGTGGCAGCTCTATTAATATAAAATAGAGTTGAAATCATTATTAGGGATTAAAAAGTCACAAGATAAGAAAAAAACAAATTATTTGCCAAGGAAATAGAGAAATTCTGAACATTTTAGTGTGTAATAAGACAGCCTTGAAATACATTAAGAAACAAACTAATATAATTATAAGGAGGAATTGATAATTAGTCTACAATCTTAATGGCTGAGTTTAACAAAACTTTCTCAATAATTGGTAGATTACACAGAATATGTAATATTCTGTATGGAATATCTGACCAGTCAAGTTATCAAGCATATTTTGACATATTTATATGTAATCCTGGGCATTATTCTCAAGCACAAATATAACATTCATAAAAATTGATGTAATACACTTGAAAGCAAATCAAACTGATAGCAAAAACAATATAACATGGACCATATTCTCTGACTAAAACACAATTAAATCACTGCATCATATGAACTCAATAACAAAAAGATAACCAAAACCATTGCATTATGATTTAAATCAATAACAATTATCATTGAAGCAATTTCAAGAAAATTCAAACGCAAGTGCTTAAGTAACCCTTGGGTCCAAAAAATAATAATAATACATTTCATTCTTTTAAAAATTGATTACAAATAAAAAGATTACATATCAAAACTTACAGGATACCATTAAAGTAATTAAGAGAGTGATGTTTATTTTTTAATGTTTGTTAGAAAAGAAAAAGAATGACTTGAAATCAGTTAGTTAGCATATCAATTTAAAAAATGAAAAAAGAAAAGTTAAACCACAAAAGTATGATAAAGGAAATAATAATAACTGGGCACTGTGGCATGTGCTTGCTGTCCCAGCTGCTCGGGAGGCTGAGGAAGGAGGACCGCTTGAGCCCAGGAATTCAAGTGATTAACTTAAATTCATGTGCCAAGGAAGATAAGAATAGTTTAATACTAGACAATTTCTCACAATGAAAGATTTAAAAAGAAACAGCCCAATCAAGATACGGAAAATACAACATATATTAATGATAAAAGTAAAACAATTATCAAAATAGAAGTATAATTTCTAACCTATTGAGGTGGTTTTAACTAAAACTATAGCAAACATATATAACGGTGAAATATTAGCAGCTTTTTATTTTAAAGTCAGAATAAAGACAGAAGTCTTACTACCATTGCTTTAAATCCTAGAGGATTAGAGTGTCTGAGAGGGCCTAACAGAAAGAAATAGGAAAAAGAAATAAAATATATACGGGTAGAAAAAGAAGAAATCAAAATTTCATTTTTTAGAGACAATATGAGTATCTGCATAGAAATCCCAAAATAATTTTCAGATGAATTATTATGATCAATAAGCAGATATTCTGAACACAAATTCAATATTAACAAATGAATTAGAAAATGCTAAAATTCGGAATTAGAAATGTTAAAAATTGTCATTTCAAAAGGGCACAAAAACTGAAATGAACATAGTAACATATTTCACAAAAGATGTTCAACTTTTATGTAAAAAATAATAAAAGAGTATTGAAAGACATAATGAAGGCCAAAGAAATGAAGTAATTCAATGTGTTTGTGGGTGGAAAGCTTCAACATTGTTAACACATTTAGTTTCCTCAAATCAACGTATAAATTAAATATGAATTTAATGTTAAAAACAGATTTTTTAATGGAATTTGACAAGCTCATTCTAAAATTATACAGAAATGTTAAGGCTACACATTAGCCAGACATTTTTGAGGCAGTACAAGGTGGGAGGATTTGCTGTATCAAGCTCCATACCAACATTGTGATATATACTGGTGTAGAAAAATATTTTTGGAACAGAAGAGATGACCTAAAAACAGACCATTGCAACTTACTATAATAATAATATAGTCATAGCAAGTTATTATAATATATGTTCCAGAAATGATATTGCATGACAGAAGGGAATTAACAATTTAACAAACAAAAGTATGCTTTAATTATATCCCTATCTCACTTAATTTGTATAAAAAAAAGTAATTCCAGTGGATTTAAGATCAAAATGTGAAAAGCGTAATCTTAAAAAGAAAAAAATACAGGAAAAGAACTTTATGAACTTTGAATAAAGCACAAAGGCATAAGCCTTTAAGGGAGATAAATGACACATTTCATCACATCTAAATTAAAAATGTCTATGTATTATATGACACTAAAAACATAGTGGAAAATGATGTTTAGTTTGCACTATTTACCTGAGAACTCCTAACTCTTAACTTCTTGCCTTCATTGTTTTCACTATAAAATCAACAACATACATAGCTAGTACACTGTATAACTTCATTTAAATTCTACTTGAAATCATTTATTGAGCATATGCTATGCCCAAGGCTCCAAGATGCATAGATGGCAGTGCACTAACAAACCTTATTTGTACTGCCTTCACCCAGCCCATGGCCTTTGGTGGTTACAATTAACATCCTCAAGGATATGAACATTATTTCTGAGGCTTTAAACTCCTTCCAAAAGACTTCAGCAAGGGAGTTTGATTTCAGATCTCTGCTTTTTTGGAGTTCAATTTGTGACTTGAGAATGTGATGAGATGCTGCCTAGCTTCTATTTGATAGAAGTGTTATTTCGAATGCCTGATAATACCACAGGCTCACCAAACTCAGAACAGCTCTATCAAAAGATTCAAAACACCTCCACTGTAATTTGCTATAATTCTATCCCTCCCCCCACCCCTTTTTTTTGGCCTAGCTCATTCTCTTCCTTGATAATATTCTTAACTGAGAGTTTATTTCATTGGGTGAATTCCCAGCTTGAGTCATATTTGTTATTCTGAGAGAATCTGATTATTTTCATCCATGTTCATTACGCATGTATGTTTAGCTTTAATAGCTGAGGGAGCATGCACAGGGACAAATGTAAACATGTTTATGTATATGTTTGTATGACTTTCCACTTAACATACACATACATAGCAGTCTTGAAAGAAAACCAATAGATCTTGTTTCTGCACTCTTCACACCGTAAACTTTTCACTATAATCTTGTTTCCTCCTATAGAGCTAGCTTTAATTTGTCTTTTCTTTATCTAAAAATTCCTAGGCTGTCTAGGCAAGTTACTCTTAAAAGGACTCTGACAATTGCAGTCAAAAACAAAAAGATATATTAAAGTATCATTATTCAAACATAAAATTTTAATAAAAATGCTAACACGGTTTCCACAAGGCGGAGGTGTTTATTGTTTCCTTTTATTTTTTTAACAGCACAGTTAAATTTCTACTGTTAGAGGTCAGGTATAACGTAGCATTTGCTATTTAAAGACAATATGTAAGAAAGAATATTACATATTCGTTGTAGTATTTCTTATGTAATACTGCAAAATTACATAAGAAATTTTTGTATAATTCACACAACTTTCTTATGTAATTTGAAACTCTTTTAATTTTTCCCATTTTCAAATCAGGAATGATAGCAAAAGCTTTTTCTTTAATTTGTGACATCTAATCTTTACTTTAGGCTTCGTCAGTCACATCTCACTATGTCTCATTGCAGGCGCCCTGACACAATACATCATGGTCAAGGTGATCCAATATTGTGTGACATTTTTTTAAAAAAGGATATTAAATAGTGGCAGAAGATAGGCCTGAAACACGTCAATGTGGGCCCAAGAGGCATTGTTCTTCACGAACAGTTTGCTCTCTCAGAGTCTGGCTGGAAGAATTATTATTGTCCTTTATATATAAACATCCTTATCCAAATAGTTTCCTCTTATGTCTAATATATGCATTCCTGTCATATGAAAGCTACTTGCTTAAGCTGCTTTTCTGTCTATTTGTAGTCTGTTCAGACACACAGTCCTCAGCAGGTGTCCGGCTCCATGATTCATTGCCTCAGATTTCCTATGGAGCTTACATGATGCTCGCTCAGCCCCATACGGTTTTGTATCCATTATAACCAGGGACAAGTAAGCAGGGCTCAGGAGTGTGAGCATCTATCTAAGAATAGCTCCCTGACGCCTTGCTTTACTCACAATAAATGAACAATGAACTCTTTACATGCTAACTCTGTATGGGGAGGAGAAATTATAGGAGCTTGCTTGAAGTAAATAAGGGAAGGAGCATTTAGAGCAAAGTTCCGTAAACGAGCAGGTCAATAACTAGTTTACAGAGACCAGGGCACCTGGCTAATGGGAGAAAAAAGAATAATGCTTGTCACAGAAAAAGAAAGATGCTGTCCTGGTTTAGTGTTAAATAATTACATTCATTATACTGAGAATAGCTCTGCAAGTGGTCGGTTACACTAGTTAATTCATTAGCAAAACTAATCGGCAAACCACAAACAACAATTGGGGGTAAATTTAACCAGTTCCAATAGAAGGTTTGGCAAAACAGGATTTCTTTATACTGGAAAGGGAAAATTACACTGGAAAGCTGCATATGTAATTGTGTACATTTCTCACTTTGTCTTGAGTGTCAATATGAAGGAAGGAAATCATAGCTGAGGCAGAGAGAGGGCATATGTACAAATTGATGGCCCCATTGAAGTATTTCAGAAGACCTAAAATGTACCAGCTTCATTGTTAATTCTGACAGAAAGCAGACTCTAAAAATAAGGCCTTTTTCACTGTCTTTCCTTATTTAATCTGTGGTTGTAAAATTATATAATTAAATATAATAATGTATGTTCCTTATATTAGATAACAGCCATAGTATAATTCCTGAGTATAATAGTATAACTTAGACCTATATAACCATGGGAACCTTGGATTCGTTTTACTTATTGACCAAACCACGTGAAAATTGAGTGGTTCAACTGTGTTTGATGCAACATTCTGGTGTAATTAGAATGGTTTTCATTATTTTATGTAATTAATTTATTAAATTTGTGTATTCAATATGCATCATAATTTTAGACAAACTCCAATAAAAGAAACAGTAAAATAGTAACTTTCCTCAGTTGGAAGACAAGGAGCAATTTATTGATCATGGGATATGAAGGCTCTCTGTAAAGTGTGTTTTAGTCCATTTTTGTACTGCTATGAAGAAATACTTGAGACTGGGTAATTTATAAAAAAAGAGGTTTAATGAACTCACAGTTCCACATGGCTGGGGAGGCCTCACAATCATGGTAGAAGGTGAAGGAGGAGCAAAGGCACCTCTTACACAGCAGCAGGCAAGAGAGAGTGTGCAGGGGAATTGACCTTTATAAAACCATCAGATCTTGTGAGACGTATTCACTATCACGAGGACGGCATGGGAAAAAAAATGCCCCCCATGATTTAATTACCTCCCACCAGGTCCCTCCCGTAACACATGGGGATTACGAGAGCTACAATTCGAGATGAGATTTGGGTGGGGACGCTGCCAAACCACATCAAGTGGATGTCTATTTTTTTGTATTTCTGGGGAGAATACTTTTTTTTTTTTCTTTCAGTGAGGAAGAGAGAATTCAACTTGAAATGCTAGGAAAGGAGGTAAGACTCAGGGATAAAGTCTAAAGGGTCTACTGAGCCTAGTAGTTTTATTCTGTGTCACCACAGAGCATCACTATTTATCTAGAATTCCAAAAAATCAATTCAAGTAATCTTTTAAATGCAGAGGAAAATCACTGATTTGATCCATTATAGATATTGTATTACCCAAAAATTCTTAGCCAAATAAATAATAAATATATGTCAAGATTATTATAGAGTAAAAGAATTCCTAGATTGAATTAGACATGTTTAGAACAGTTTTAGGTTCTCAGAAATATTGAGTGGAAGGTACAGAGATTTCCCCCTCACCTGCTTCCACCACACAACACAGCTTTCCCTGCTAAAAACATCCTCACCAGCATGGTACATTTTTTAAAATTCATGACGTTACACTCACACATCATAACCACCCAAAGTTCACATTTTACACTAGTGTTCACTATTGGTGTTGCACATTCTATGCATTTGAACAAACATAACAATATGTATTCACCATTATGGCATCTATAGCTGTAATTTTTAGGTGGGTGAAACTAAGAAATATAAACTACTGAAACAGCAATAGTTTCACTACCCTAAAAATCCTCTCTGCTTATTCATCCTTCCATTTGGCCTCCTCTCAGTAACCACTGATCTTTTCATTGCCTCTATAATTCTGACTTTTCCAGAATATCATATAGTATGAATCATACAGTATATAGTAGCCTTTTCAGATTGGCTTCTTTCACTTCATAATGTGCCTTTAAATTTCCTCCATGTCTTTTCCTGGCTTGTTAGCTCATTTCTTTTTAGTGCTGAACAAAATTCCATCGTCTGGATGTATCACAGTTTACACATTTACCTACTGAAAGACATCTTGGTTGCTTTTAAGTTTGGGCAATTATGAATAGAACTGTTATAGAGCCAGGCGTGGTGGCACATGCCTGTAATCCCAACACTTTGAAAGGCAAAAGTGAGTGGATTGCTTCAGGCCAGGAGTTTGAGACCAGCCTGGCCAACTGGTGAAACACTGTCTCTATTAAAAATACCAAAAGAAGGGCCAGGCGTAGTGGCTCACGCCTGTAATCCAAGCACTTTGGAGGCCAAGGCGGGTGGATCACCTGAGGTTGGGAGTTCAAGACCAGCCTGACAAACATGGTGAAACCTTGTCTTTAAAAAAAAAAAAATACAAAAAGAATAGCTGGATGTGGTGGCGGGCGCCTGTAATCCCAGCTAATTGGGAGGCTGATGCACTAGAATCGCTTGGATCCAGGAGGCAGAAGTTGAAGTGAACTGAGATTGTTCCACTGCACTCCAGCCTGGGCAACAGAGTGAGACCCTTATCCTCCTTACCAGAAAAAAAGCTGTTATAAACATCTGTGTGAATGTTCTTGTGTGGACCTGTTTTCAAATCCTTTGGGAAAATACCAAGGAGTTGGATTGCTGGATGGTATGGTAAGCGTATGTTTCATTTTATAAGAAACTGCCCAACTATCTGTCTTTCAAAGTGGCAGTACCATTTTGCATTCCCACCAGCAAAGAATGAGCATTCCTGTTGCTCCACATCCTCACCAGCATTTGGCATTGTAAGTGTTCTGGATTTTGCCATTCTAGAAGATGAATAGTGGTATCTCGTTGTTTTAATTTTCATTTTCCCAATGACATATGACATGATATGGAGCATCTTTTTCATATGCTTATTTGACTGTATATCTACTTTCCTATGCTTATTTGACATTTGATGAGGTGTCTGTCATTGGCCCATTTTTTCTTATCGCTGTCATCTCAATTGTTCACTTACTTACCTGTTTGTTTTATCAGACTGTAAAGCCCTCATGGGCAGGGAATATATCATTAGCTTCTACCATATTTCCTAATGTATGAGGGCAAATTCAATGGAAAGAAGAAGAGGAAAAATAGTAAGAGAGAAAGCTAGAATGCAAAGTGGTCTATCAAATAACATTGTTAGGGAGAAGGTGTATGAAAGGGGATTTGTAGCCACTGTTATTAATATAAGGCCCTCAGGCCAAAGTGACAATATGTATATATTTTGTCTTTCCATACAACAATCTCAAGACCAATTTTTTGCAAATAAATGGTGTAGATGAGTTTGCTCTCTGAGCTTTAGGTTGGATACATGTGTTTACTCTTCTCAATAACTAACTTAAACCTTAAAGTCCCTAGAGAATCTATCTGAACCACTTGATTAGAAATTGTGCTGTGTATTCTCTATTGATATTCCAAATTAAAGTAATTTTGAGTAAAGACCCTGAACATTCATATAGGTTTATAAATTTTTCCTTTGTCACTGTAAAAGGTTTTTTTTTTTTTTTTCAATTAAGTTTTTCAGTATGTTTGTCTTGGAATTTCTTAAGCCTCATAGAATGGTTACATGTATAACCAATTCTTACTTTGAATATTGCATTGAGAATTCTGCTTAGTATCTAAAACAGGCAATATTATGGTTTTTGTATCTTCAAAAGTTATTACCTTTGAATGGAATGTCTTACAGTAACAAGAGAGAAAGGGAGAGAGAGCACATGGGAATGCATAGTTATAAGAACTCAAATTTGCTTCTAATTGGGATCTTTTTTAGAACAATTATTCTTACCTAATTACAATCACACTATAGATTAGATCTCACTATCACTTCCTTTTGCATTGTATTTGGTCTTTTTGGAGAACATAAATACACTAGGAAGATTTTTTCTCTGCTTTCTGGTAACATTTTTCATGTATGTTATAAGGAAGGAAAATGAGGAGAACACTAGTGTGAAGCCTGTATAATTGTTTCAAATATTCATTGCCTGTCCCTGTGAGAGGATTATTCATCACCACCCTTTTGACATACTGTTTGGCTAAATTAATTGCCTTGGCCAAGGGAATGTGAGTGGAAGTGACCTGTGCTTCCAGCTGAAGCTGTCAGGAGTTCCATCATCTCTTTCTCTCTCTGCAATGAGGCCAATGTTTCCAAGATTTTGGCTCTTTTGAGAACTGGATGTCAGAATGAGAAGGCCATGGAGGAGGCCTCCAATCCTTGAAAGACATGTGACATGAGCAGGGAAAATTTTGGTATTGTCAACCACTGAATATTTTTTTTCTTCATTTATGATTATTTTTCCAGTGCCTACTGTGACTCTGGGGCTACATCAGTTAACAAAGTACCCAAAAATCTTTCCGTTGTGGAACTTATGTTCTATCAGAGTGACACAGATAATAGCATACTAAACACTATAGTGTGTTAAGTAAAAATAATATGATGAAGAAAAAAATTAATCAGAAAAGAACAGTTGGGTATGGAGTCATAAGGATTTCATTTTTAAATGGGATGATCAGAGTAGGTATCATTCTTTAAGAATACATCCTAAAGTGACAGGACTGGTTAAAAGAAAGTTGTTTTAGAATGAGCCACCTGGGATGTTATGATGAGAATGAATGGGATAACCAAATGGAGGAAGCTCAACGGTGAGAAGAGATTTCACACTACTTGAACCTTCTCCTTTCAGATTTCTCTCAAAGGACAAATGAAGTGAATAAAGACGGACAAATGTCATCTAAGAACATACTTTAGGTCATGTTCTGAAGAAATAGTAGAAAGAAGGAGGCGCTTTCTTCCAAACTGGGTAACACTTTTCCAAACTCTGACTCAGGCTGTGGAGGGCTACCATGAAGAAACTCAACTTGTATAGAGTCGTATGTTTGAAAGATCCACATGTCAGTGAAAGAAGAGATGACTGCTGCATACAATTGACTCGAGATGCTGGAAGTCTTAATTAGTGTTATTACTAGAACATAATCATATATTTAAAAAATATGTTTTCCATATAATATCTAAAAGTACAATATTTAAAAGTATTTAAGAAAAACACACTGGTAACAAATATAACAAAGGATTAACAGTTAATGTACAAAAAATTATAGTTAATGTACAAAAAATTATTCAACAGGTGAATGAGGGAAATGTAATTACATAAAAAATATTGAAGAAGGCCAGGCTCACGCCTATAATCCCAGCACTTTGGGAGGTTGAGGTGTGCGCATCACGAGGTCAGGAGATCAAGACCATCCTGGCTAACATGGTGAAATACTATCTCTACTAAAAATGCAAAAAATTAGCTGGGTGTGGTGGTGTGTGCCTGTAGTCCCAGCTACTCGGGAGGCTGAGGCAGGAGAGTTGCTTGAACTCAGGAGGCGGAGGTAGAAGTGAGCTGAGATCGTGCCAGTGCACTCCAGCATGGGCAACAGAGAGAGATTCTGTCTCAAAAAAAAAATTTGAAGAAAACATCAAATAGTAATCAAAGAAATGTTTATTAAAATGAGATAGTGTTTTGTCTCTCATATTAATAAGGAGCAAGGCCCATATTCATTATTAGCAAGAGTGTAAAAAAATTCTAAATATAAATGAAAATGTATATAATGCTTTCTGAAAATGATTAACAACAACTAAACCTTTCCAAATATTACTAGTAAGTTCATTTCTATAAATATTTCTTAAGGAGATAATAAAAAATGTAATCCTGAACCACTAATATTTTAATTGTCCATAGTAATAAAACAATGGAAACAAACTATATGCCCTAGAAGAATGGTTAATCAATGCTTGTAGAGAAATTTTTATGACAATTTACCATAATAATCTCCACAATTGTCTCCTATGTTGTTAAACAACAGTACAAACTTGTGTAGAGACTACTAGATAGTTGTCAAAATCCTCTCTCTTCTTCCAATGTAATGGAATTGAAGCTGACCACATGGTCACCTAGCCACATAGTCGTTGGCCTCCTTTCGTTCCTAAGTTCCTGCTGATACAATGTGCTGCGAGGAAGCAGCTGGTGGCTTAAGATCTTCCTGGCAGCTGTCACCTGTATGTAATGGTGACCTAGCTTAATCAGCCAACAATGCCATAGGAGATGGTGCAGCAGATACCTGGAAGGAATCATAATTCTTTCTAATGTGCACAGGGATTGAGCTACTCACTACCAGGCACCTTAGACTACTGAAGGAAATATACATGATGTTAGTCATTTTGGAGGAGGGAGGCCTCAGTTGTGGGTGGTGCTTAGCTCTAACTAATACATACAGAAATATCATATCACTCATTTGTTTGGTTATTAGAAGCCAAGGTTAATGAGGGCTGAAACTTATTGTGTTCACAATTGCATCTCCATGTCCAGAATAGTGCCTTATACACAGTGGGTATTCTATAAATGAATAAAAGAATAATATAATGTATTTTTATAATATGGCAAATAAATGTTTCAAGACAGAAAGATCTTGAAGGATATAAAAAGTGATTTTCTGGAGTATTCAGGTTAGTTAATAAAACTTTCTTAATACTTAATAAGGAATAATGCTCTCTAGCACATACTTCTAACTTACTTCATGTCTTCGATATTTTCTAAACTTTGTGTATTGTAGTTTCATGGGTTTTTATTTAAAACATTTTTTTTTTTTTTTTTTTTTTGGATATAGACAACTATGGCTTTCCTAAATCTCTATTACATACTTGTGAAAAAAAAATCTGATCTTGGCCGTGGTGACTCATGCCTGTAATGCCAGCCCTTTGGGAGGCCAAGGTAGGCAGATCACTTGAGGTCAGGAGTTTGAGAGCAGCCTGGCCCACATGGTGAAACCTGTCTTTACTAAAAATACAAAAAAATTAGCTAGGCGTGGTGGTGAGTGCCTATAATCCCAGCTACTCAGGAGGCTGAGGCAGGAGAATTGCTTGAACATTGGAGGCAAAAGTTGCAGTGAGCTGAGATTGTGCCACTGCACTCCAACCTTGGCAACAGAATGAGACTCTGCCTGAAAATAAAATAAAATAAATCTGACCATTGACATTTATCTTCAAATACCATGTAGTTAAACGAACAAACACATGAACAGAAACTAACTCTCAAAGAGCAGATGACACAAACCATTCTGAGGATAGAACAGTTTTAATGTCTGGTCTCATAAATGCAATTATACCACATGAGAGGAAGAACAAAATAAATAAATATGCAAATACCCCAAATATCACAGTACCAAATTAGTCCTTTATGCATTACCCCATTAAAATGCACACTGCGCACTAAGTCCATTCTTTTTCATCTTGCAGCCCTTATCTGGTGCTTCCCCAGGCCTCTGGTCCTTGGTCTGGGTGTCACTGGAAGCTTGTGGGGCAGTGGGCCACACCAACATACACAGGGTCTGGAATCAGGCAAATGTGTGTTATTTCACTTTCAGCTTCTTGAATGTGGCAAGTCATGTCTCTTACTCTTAGTTTACTTAGCTTCAGGATGAAAATGATACAGTAAATACAAAAAAATCCATAAATTTAACATTCATGGCTTCTATCAGGAGGGAGAAATCTCTCAAAGGTCTCAGGCTTGTCTTAACTTGTAGGAACCTTAACTGGTGAGTGAGTCTAGCTAATCAATGAGTAAACACACGCTTCCAATCTGCCCACTCCTAGGGCTCTTCACATCTTTACCTTCCCTCCTAATAAAATTGCACCTATTGGGACTGTAGCCTCAGAAAGCAAGGCTTCAAGGCAGAAACCTAGGAATCATTCTAGACACCTCTCTTATCCTTCTCTGAAGCAAATCAACTAAATGGCTTATATATTCTATCTTCTTTTTGTTTTTGTTGTTGAGACAGAGTCTCACTCTATTGCCCAGGCTGGAGTGCAATGGCATAATCTCAGCTCACTGCAACCTCCACCTCCCAGGTTCAAGTGATTCTCCTTCCTCAGCCTCCTGAGTAGCTGGGACTATAGGCACACACCACCACGCCCAGCTAATTTTTGTATTTTTAGTGGAGAAGGGGTTTCACCATGTTGGCCAGGATGGTCTTGATCTCTTGATTTGAGATCCGTGCGCCTCAGCCTCCCAAAGTGCTGGGATTACAGGTGTGAGCAAATACGCCCAGCCAGCTCTATCTTCTTATATCTTATCTCGCTCCACTCCATTCCACTGCCTTCAATAACTAACCAGTTTTTTGCACTCACTGTAGGCTAGCCACTCTTAAATATATCAATTCGTTTAATTTTCATAGCCTTAGGAAGCAGTTATGGTAACATATCAACCCCATTTTTCAAGTGACACAACTGAGACACAGAGGAGTTAAGTAACTTGCCCAGGGTCCCGCAGTTAGAGAGTGACAAAACGGGGAATCAGACCTGCGCAGTCTGGCTCTAGTGTGTATTCTTAGTCATTGGCCTTCACTGGAACTGTCCTGGTAAAAGCTAAGACCATTTTTTCACCTGCATTACCATGAGAGCCTGTTAATTTGTCTCTTTGTGCCCACCTTTGTCTCCCTAGAATCCATTCTCCATCCTGCACTCAAATTTGTTTGAAAATTTGTCTTCAATCTTATCTCTTTTCACCATCTTCTATGGCATCTAAATTTTTCTCCTTTAGCAAAAAGTGTTCATGAATACATAGAGACCCCAGCTCTGTGGGCTTGGGTCTGATAAATGTAGTCTTGCTGGGAGTAGATAATAATGTCAGAGAGTGTGTAGAAAACGTATTCAAATGGGAAACATACAAAGGAAGTTTCTGTGGTCACCAAATTCAAGGACCAAGAGTAGAAGCCCAAAGCCTGTTATAAGGGAACAGTGGGGATGAACATCAAGTGACACCTGGGAGGATGTGGGGAGCATTTTTAGCAAATATCTGTGATGACATCTGTTATCCGTCACTGGATTTTTTCATCCCTAAGGTGGTGAACTGTAGAGTAAGAAGAGCCAGGTAGGGCTGAGTTTGAATTCTGACTCCAATACATAGAGCAGCATAACCTAGAGCAGTGTTTGCAAAGTGCAACTTTCCCTTCAATAGATTCATAAGGTAGTCATCAGGAGAAAATTAGATAATCCATGTTGCCTGCTATGACATGTGTTCAAATTATGGCTATTAATAACGAGCTGGAGGGCAAGGGAGGGATAGCTATAGATAAAGGGCCATGAGTAATGGGGACAAAAGGCATCCATTTATTTCAACAGAAAGCTCTAACTTAACACATAGAGCCCATACAGTTGGATTTACAACATGTGGCAGATTTGTAAATGATCTCTAGATTTAACAATCAAGCAGTGAGCATTTTCTTTCATTTTCTATCTCTTTCTCTTTTTTAAAAAAAGATTTTGAGACAGCGTCTTGCTCTGCCACCCAGGCTTGGAGTGCAGTGGCATGATCACTGCAGGCTCAACCTCCTGGCTCAAGTAATCCTTCCACCTTAGCTTCTCTAGTAGCAGGAACTACAGGTGAATGGCACTCCACCTGGCTAATTTTTAAATTTTTCTGTAGAGACAGGGTTTTGCCATGTTGCCCAGCCTGGTCTCAAACTTCTGGGCTCAAGGGATTCTCCCGCTTCAGCTTTCCAAAGTGCTGGGATTATAGGCACTCTGCCCCACTCTCTTTTCACGAGTTAAGGATTTGTAGTAGTCTAGAAGGCTGATCTAAGCTTTTATGTGGAGACATACTGCTGGCTATTTAGATTTGGCTGTTTCACCTCTTAGGTTAACATCTTTCCAGGGCTAGTTTGAGCAGAAACTCAAAAGTCCTGAACTCTCCTAGTGCCCACGTTGTGCCGATTGAGGACTAACCCTCCATGACTTACATGATTGAAATGTAGAGGGAGAGGCTAGGCACAGTGGTTCATGTCTGTAATCCCAGCAATTTGGAAGGCTGAGGCAGAAAGATCGCTTGAGCCCAGGAGTTCAGGGTTGCAGTAAGCCATGATGACACCAGTGTACTCCAGCCTAGGTGACAAAGTAAGACCCCATTTCTAAAAATATGAAATAAAAAAGGAAATATTTCAATATCCACGTCCACTAGAACTCAGCAGCAACAAAAAATGATATCTAAAAGCCTGTCAGAAAATGAAAATCCAAGTCTGAGAGACAAAGAAAACAATCCAAGACTTGCCATGACAAAATATATTTTGTCTCTAAGCATCTGTGTACCAAGCAGCAAACAAATGTCTGGGATTGAAGGGATGGACTGAACCATAGAGGGGCTTAAAACAAAATCTTCATAAAAGACTTGGTTCTGCCAAGAATTCATTTTGGCTTCCAAATGTTTCCAAAGATCATATAATGGTGATTTCCTTAAACAAAATTACCTTTTGACTGCTGGAGGCATGTCAGGCCTTCTTAGTGTTGTCTGTTCAATCAGAGCTTCCATGAAGCAGGGGTCCCATCTGGGTAAACTTCACCCAGAACTCAGGGCCACCCACATTTAAATGCAATTAGTGTCTTTTGATAACAGTGGGGGAGTTTTCAGAGAAAAGCTGACTGATTGTCTATGGTTGGATCAGATTTCCATTTGCTTTATATTTAATAGTTTCTTCTGCTCCTCTGCAAAAAAATCCGTATAGAAGGAGAAAACATTAAAACTAAAAGATAATTGTTAGAGTGGATAATAAGTAAGATATTCAATTCATATATTAAAGTTTCTTTCCAGCGCTAAACTTAAGTATAGTTTCAAATAGAGCTTCTCTTGCACAAAAGGGTAAAGGAAGTAGTTTTGTGTGTGTTTCTGCTTTCCATTTAGTGTATACGTACAGCTCCCTGCTTCTTTTAGTGAATCTTAAACCCAGGGATGGGCACTGGGCCCCCGTTTGTGTGGATCTTGCTCTCAGCCAAATACCAGTTAATTAAAACTAAATATGCTAATATATGCTTTGAATTGTACTGATAAAATTTGATAGTAGCGATAGATAGATAGATGGATACATACATACATGTGTTTACACATACACAGGGCGGCCATGAGGGAAGATTGTCATATAATTAATTTTCTCTTCTATGGCTCCGACCTCATAAACAAACCTACTAGATGAAATTCTAAGAATATAAAGCCTAATATAGCTGTTTGGAGAGGAATCAACGGCCTGTTTACTGCACTTATCGACAATTTGTGAAAGAAGAGACCAGAAATCAGTCTAATTACCAGAGTGCCAGTTGTGCTTGTTAACACCAGCTTTGTGACCAAATGTTATTCCACAGTTGTCACATCACACGAGGGTTTCATTACTAACATAATAGTGAACAAGATCACATGAAAAGCTATTGATTGATCTGCCACACAAAGGAAGGACACACTTGTCTCTATTATAACATGTTACATCTTTGACTATATGCAGCAGATGTAGCCTCGTCATTCTTCTTGCTAGAGAAGTGTAATTTCGATACTGTCCTGCTTCTTTAAGTGTTTTCCAATTAGGGTCCCTTTTTTATTTGCATATGTCATCAACGGGCTGGAGACAAGATATTGTCCTGCTCTGGTTCTTCCTGATCTTCAACCAAGACTCAGTCGATTATCGTGAACTGAATCCAAGAGATGCTTGGGGTATGCACAGTGTTTATCAATTGTCATCTCTGGCAATAAAAACAAATGGCTGCTTTATGTTAAGTTGGTTTCATGCGTTTTGCAGGAGACTCAGCTATAATTAGGCAATCCAGAAAGGATGAAGGAGAGGAAGCCAAGCCCTTTTGCAGTCCCTCTTCCCTAAATTGTCAGATTTAGATGGCAGAAGGGTTCTCACGCTCCCAAATGAACTGAAAGCCATTATCATAACAGGTCTTCAGGGTTTGCATTTTTTGTTGTTGTTGTCTGTTTCACAAAAGTGCAACAAATCATTTTACTCTGTCCATGTTTTTTCAAAGAGCAGTTGCGTTTATTTTTAAATGAACTCAATGAATATTCTAACCTGGAAGTGGATTTGTTTATCACTGGGAGCAAGCACCTAAACAAGCACAAGGCATAATCTTATCTGATGATGAGTGATTTATCAGGCAGAACATGAATCTGCTCCTCACCGACTCCATCTTCCTGTTTATGCTTGTTGAACAGATACAATTTAATGAAGAATATAAAGTAGTTAAAATCTGTCTACCATTAATAGTTTAATTAAACTGACACATACTTCAAACACAGAGAGACAGAAAACATTAATTTTGGTTATAAAGGGCATGGCATTATTAAAGTGCAATTAAAAACAACATTCACTTACAGTTAACAGCTAAAACAATTTAATTATTTAACACCGAATTGTCACTTGTGACTAACTTCACCTCTTTGATGTGGGGATGTTCTGTGTCCCTGTTGATTGTTATGGTTCATTCCCTGGAATTCCAAATGGGGTGGCATTCTCAGAGTGTTAGCATTCACATTCAGAGTCCCTGCTGGCTAGTAGGTATCACAAAGTATGAAAATTTAACCAACTGTTCTGTAGTGTTAACAGCTACCCTATAAGTAAATTGTGACTATTCAGCATATGTGAAAAGTTTCACCTGCTCTGAAAACATTAGCCAAGGTCATGCTTTCTCTTGGAGCACTTTGAACAATAAGAGGAAAGGTAGTGTAACCATTCAAAACATGGATGCTGGCCTGGTTTCCAATTGAAGAGCCCAAACTTCTACTTAGGTGATCTCAAGCAAGCTCTTTAAGCTCCATGTGCCTCTGTATCCTGGTCTGCAGATGGAGATAATAATGGAATATGTGCAATCGGTTGTTTTCAAGACTGAGTGAATCAATGGTTTTAAAGCATTTAGACTGCTGCTCAACACATAAAAAGTGCCCCAAAATATGACCTGTGATCAATATATTTAAGTTATGAGACTAAAAATTAAAATCTATTAAGCATAATCTCAAATAGTGAAGGATAAAATAGGCAAAAATAAATGCCTCGTAACAGAGAGCAATCTATCCACCAAGAAATCACTAAATCATCTGAGAAAAATTTTCTACTCAGTTTCAAAACTGCTAGAAAATTACAAAAACATACCAAGTGCCTCATAAGGTTGCTTGGGATACATTTCATTTGCACTTTGATTTGTCCCCGTATTAGTCCGTTTTCACGCTGTTGATAAAGACATACCCCAAACTGGGTGATTTACAAAAGAAAGAAATTTAATGGAGAAGTCACGCTTCCATGTGGCTGGGAAGCCTCATAATCATGGCAGAAGGAAAGGAAGAGCAAGTCACATCTTACATGGATGGTGGCAGGCAGAGAGCTTGTGCAGAGAAACTCCTCTTTTTTAAAACCATCAGATTTCAGGAGACCCGTTCACTATCACGAGAACAACATGAGAAAGATCCGCCCCCATAATTCAGTCATCTCCCACAAGGTCCCTTCCACAACAGGTGGAAATTATGGGAGCTACAAGATGAGATTTGGGTGGGGACACAGTCCCCATGAATCAACATATTTATATGAGATTTAGACCTAAAATTTTGGATTCACATGTGAAGGAAAAATAGTGTCTAATACATGGAAACTTAGCCAATACAGATTTGACTCCCTCTGTTACAGGAAAGAAAACAGACCCAGAGAAGTTACAAAAGAAGCAATCTGTTGAAGACCAAATGGAGACCTGGCAACAGAGCAGAATTAGAACTAATGTCTTTTAGCAACAAAGCTAATGTGTTTTCCATGACCTATATCTACAATTATTTCCATGGGTGAAAAATAGAGGTACAAATGACCTCCAAAACTTGTCTCCATGTCAGAATCAGAGGTCTTAGAATCCAACATGGATTGAGAGTTCTCCAGTGAGCAAGATGTGTGAGACCTGCCACACAGGTATTAGAAGAATCACTCAAGAACATTTGAAAACTAGGCATATACGGGCTAAATACATACTGACGTGTTCATAAAATAAAACGTTCATAAAATAGCTCATAAAATAAAAGGAAACTTCTCTATCATGACTATAAATTGGTCATGAATATACTCACTGTCTTCAACAGAAGATAGCCAAAAGTTGTTTACTGAAGAGGAATTTAGCAATTGAAAGAAATCTGGGCCTGGTGTGTTGGTTCAAGTCTGAAATCCTAGCACTTTGGGAGGCCAAGGCAGGAGGATCACTTGAACCCAGGAGTTCAAGACCAGCCTGGGCAGCAAAGGGAGAACCCATCCCTACAAAAAAATTAGCTGGCTGGGTGGCGTTTACCTGTAGTCCCAATAACTTGGGAGGCTGACGTGGGAAGATCATTTGAACCTAGGAGGTCAAGTCTGCAATGAGTCGTGATTGTACCTCTGCCCTCTAGCCTGGGTGACAGAATGAGACCCTGTCTCCAAAAAACCAAAATCAAAGCAAACAAACAAACAAACAAAAAGAAATCTGGGGTAACTTATTAAAAGCAGAGGCATATAAAACATACAAAATTTTTATTCCTGTCTCTGAAGTTAGTTGGTCAGTGGTCCTTGTATATAATGTCTGAAAACTTGGAAGGTAGAAAAAAAATTCAGATAGACATTAGGGAAATACATGCTAGTTGATTATAACTTGAATATTATCCACTTGTCGTAATTTGAGCTAGCATCCAGGTTTAGAGGAGTGTCATTACTGCTTTTTTGAATGGACTTTAATTAATGAGCCAGCATTTATTAAGCACTACTTACGTATCTGTCAGGAACTCTCAGTTTTCCATTTCCTCACTTCCTTATGCCCTACAGACTTTCCCACTGGATTCCAAGTAGCTATATAGACCTGTCTATAGTTTAGGATCAGCTTGGAGGCTGGTCCTTACATACTTATAATCACAGAAGGTCCAGACACGTCTTAGTACCTAGATCCTTTGTTGTTGTTGCTGCTTGAAAACTACACATGTGACTCTGTCCAGATTCTGACTTTCTTTGTGCTATTGTTTTTAGGCTGGGTCTTTGACTCCTGCTCTCTAAGGTCCTAACTCCATCCTTTTCAGGACCTGGCTTGCCTAACTTACTTGCTGCCTTCTGAACAGATCTCAGGCCACTCTCTACTTCACGATGTGCCTGTGTAATAAGATCCATTCCTATGCAAAGTGGGGAAAGCGTAACACAACAGATACAAAAAAGCAAGACCGACTGACGTGGAACATATAAGACAGACATATATGAAATAATTGGATAATCAGACAGGCTACATAGGTGTTCACTGCACAAGATGACACAGGAGCAGCAGCAGAGTAATAGGAGGGAGTGATAGCTGTTGGTTAGCCACATCAGGAAGGGCTTTCCTGAGACCACAGGACTTGAGCTGTTATTCGAAAGTGCTTAAGGACTTTAGAGGGGCAGAAAAAAGATAGGTGTTAACTGCATTAGCTGAATGAAATGCAAGTGAGAAAAACAACAGGAATTAAGGCACAGAGACAGGAATGAGCATAGGGGTAGGGTGTGGAAAAAAACAAAGAGGCAGAAAGGAGACAGCTAAGACTAAACCAAAAATTGATATTAAAAAATATGGGTTAAAGTTGGCAAGGTATGTCGCATGTCATTTAATGACAAGCACTTTTATTTAATTATTTTATATCATAATCTAAGAATTAGAGATTTCTTTTATTATTAGAAAATAAAAGAATATCTCGTGGCAATTGAGCACCACTGGCTTTCTCCTACAAAGCTGGATTTTTCCTAAAAAGTTCCTCTGCTTAATGGGTACAGCAAAAGCGTGGCAATGAATGCAAACAGGATGCATGTTATGGAGCTTCCTGGCTGTGCTGCTCTTTCTTGCTTTGTCTTATCGAGTGCATGGAGCTATTATGATTGCACAACCCAATTTCTAGTAAAAGAGGCTAGGTCAACTGATTTAATTTCACCCAGGCAATCTTGCAGGCTCACTCAGTGAATCAAATAATAATCCTTTAGTTAGCAGATCAATAAGAAATTAAGAAGCAATTAAAGAGGAATGAAAAAAAAAATAAAACCTAAAAATCTGCATTGACCCAGCAGTAAGGTTTTTTCCCTTCCAGGAAATAAAGATTTAAAAACAATCCAATGCATTGTACTGTTCTTGCAGTCTTCTTATTGGTTTAAAAATTTTCAAAATAATAAGTTAAAGAGAGAAAACCATTAAAAAAATTTAAAACTTTAGGTTTTAAAATCAAATATAAATAACATAATTACATTTGTATTGGAACATAAAATGTGTTCTCTTCACTGATTTAAGCAAATAACTAAATGGACACAAACACAGTTTATGGAAATAGCTGTGACTATGTAGAGCTGCTATAGAATAAGAATCAGTTTTTCAAATAATCATTTCATTTGCAGCACTAAAGCAACATTTTACAATTAAAATGTGCTTTCCACTAAGATCATTTCCTTTCCAATCACTCTCCAAATAACCAAAGCTTAGAGGCACAATTTATTTACTTCACCAACAAAAAACAAAACAAAACAAAAACAATTTTTTTTTTCAAACATGAGCCCTTCAGATGATACCCAGCTTTTCTCTTTCTCGGGTCTAGTAATTATAGCTGCAGGCTAAGAAATATAAACACACACTTTGGTCTTATATTTCCAACTGAAATATTGGCTAACCTGTGATAAATTGCTTAACCCTACTGTGTCATTGGATCCACCTCTGTTTAAAAGGTGAGGGGAAGTTGTTGCTTACCTATGGAAGGTGTCTGGTGCAGGTGGGTGAGCACAAGTCTATTAAAGGACTCAGAATAGGGATAAGGTATAAAAGTGAAATAGTGTGATTTTTTTTTACAACAAATTTTTTTAATTAAAAGTTTTAATTAAAAGATTAAACCTACTAACCATGATTTTTAAAAAAAATGCCCTGAGCAAACAAAGATGGCCTCTTTTTTTTTTTTTTTTTTTTTAAATATTTTATTGCACTTTAGGTTCTGGGGTACATGTGCAGATCATGCAGGATTGTTGCACAGGTACATACATGGCAGTGTGGTTTGCTGCCTCCATCCTCCTGTCACCTACATCTGGCATTTCTCCCCATGTTATCGCTCCCCAACTCCCTATCCCCCACTATCCCTCCCTTAGTCCCCTCCAACAGACCCAGTGTCTGATGCTCCCCTCCATGTGTCCATGTGTTCTCATTGTTCAACACCCACCTATGAGTGAGAACACGTGGTGTTTGATTTTCTGTTCTTGTGTCAGTTTGCTGAGAATGATGGTTTCCGGATTCATCCATGTCCCTACAAAGGACATGAACTCATTAATTTTTATGGCTGCATAGTATTCCATGGTGTACATGTGCCACATTTTCCTTGTCCAGTCTATCATCGATGGGCATTTGGGTTGGTTCCAGGTCTTTGCTACTGTAAACAGTGCTGCAATGAACATACATGTGCATGTGTCTTTATAATAGAATGATTTATAATCCTTTGGATATATACCCAGTAATGGGATTGCTGGGTCAAATGGAATTTCTATTTGTAGGTCCTTGAGGAATCGCCACACTGTCTTCCACAATGGTTGAACTAATTTACACTCCCACCAACAGTGTAAAAGTGTTCCTATTTCTCCACATCCTCTCCAGCATCTGTTGTCTCCAGATGTTTTAATGATTGCCATTCTAACTGGCATGAGATGGTATCTCAATGTGGTTTTGATCTGAATTTCTCTAATGACCAGTAATGATGAACATTTTTTCATATGTTTGTTGGCTTCACACATGTCTTCTTTTGAAAAGTGTCTGTTCATATCCTTTGCCCACTTTTGAATGGGTTTGTTTGTTTTTTTTCTTGTAAATCTGTTTTAGTTCTTTGTAGACTCTGGATATTAGCCCTTTGTCAGATGGGTAGATTGCAAAAATTTTTTCCCATTCTGTTGGTTGCCAGTTCACTCTAATTATTGTTTCTTTTGCTGTGCAGAAGCTCTGGAGTTTAATTAGATCCCATTTGTCTATTTTGGCTTTTGTTGACAATGCTTTTGGTGTTTTAGTCATAAAGTCCTTGCCTATGCCTATGTCCTGAATTGTTTTGCCTAGGTTTTCTTCTAGGGTTTTTATGGTGTTAGGTCTTATGTTTAAGTCTTTAATCCATCTGGAGTTGATTATAGTGGCCTCTTTCTTAAATGGCTCCCTCGGGAGTGGGAAAAGACAGAATCACACAGAACAGCAAGAAACACAAAAGTAAAATGAAGGTGGCAAGATGTTAAATTTAAAAACAAAAATGCAGATGTTCTCTTAAGGAGAACCTAGAAAGAAGTTGGCAGCTCTTGAGACTTGTTCTCAAACAGGCACACCTATCATGCACTGCTGCTCTAATTTCCCTGCTATAAAATAAAATGGCAAATTACTAAGCACTACCTATTTTATGGGCACTGAATTCTGTGGGGGCACTGACTACAGAAGGTACTGATGTCAGATGAAGTATTGTATACTATAAGTGACTGTATTTTCTCTTCTGATTTAAAGGTGTTTTATTGGACAATATATGCCATCTTTTCTCTATGTTTTACACTTAATCCTTCAAATAGAGAGGTATTATGTGGGAAGCTGCGTGGGGTGCTTAAAGACCTGCACACTATCAGTAATACAATTAAAATTGGCATTTATAAAAGTACATTTTGATTCCTAATCCTGTTTTTACAAGTGCAAAATCACATTAGAAAACAATGTGATGCTAATTAAAGCTTTGTCACCCATAAGACCTTGGCGAATTGCATTTGTAATAGGCTCTGATGCAGAAGCAATTTCTGCTGGGGAAACTTAAGCGGAATATGTGACTATATTTCTTGTTACTCTATTAAAATCAGTGCTACAATTGTGTATGTTACTGTCATGTTTTTAGCTCTAATCTGAGCTTGAAATGTCATGTCATCTAAGTTTTAATTCAAAAGCTGAAAAAATGTATTGCATGTTACATTTGCATATTTTAAAAACAATCAAAAGGCCAGGGATACTATTGATTTTCCTCATAAAGATTAAAAGGACTGACGGAGGCATCAAACTTATGTTTCAAACCATGTATGAATCCCATCTTGCAAAAACAAAGGTAGCTACTGGAAAAAAACAACAGAAAATCCCCCAACTAACTGGTCCTTGTTCTTAGGTTTACGTAAAACTTACCTATAAGGCTATAAAATCAAAATGAAATAACTTATATTAGAAGATAATTTAAGGATATACATTTTTCTAGGAATCTTCAGGTCAGCCTTAACCCACTGGTAACATTGTTATTTTGTTATTAGCAAAATCCTGGAAATAAGGGCACTCAAACAGAAATTCAGGCTGCGTTCCTCTTGAATCCGGGAGCCATCCCTAGAGCTCTGATTATGAACGGAGAAGGAAATAACGTAGATTGGAATCTGAAAACCGTCTAGAGATTGCACTGACCTTTACAAATGGCTACTAATATTATTTAACAGCTATGTTAATGCAGACGTCTCTGTGATGTGTAATTTAAATAGACCTGGGATTGTGCCATTTTTATCTTGAAAATTCCACTGTAGTAACAAATAATGAAACTCAGAATTTTTAATGACACACCCAAGAGTCAAGCTTGGTCATCTAGAATAGTACTTATGTGTCCTGGAGGACGCAAAATGACGTGAATAATTGATATCTATGAGAGTAACTAGGGAAGTTTTAAGCTCTAAATATTCTTAGAAAGAGACAGAGCATTAACATTATTTTTAAATTATTCAGATATGAATCTTTGGGGCTTCATTTCAACATGTGGTTTTACGTAGATATCTAAGCAATGAAAGGCTCTAGTCCATCATGCCCTCAACCTCTGCCAAAAAAAAAAAATCTATCTATTTACCTCTCTGTGTACCCATCTATCTAGATCTTGATCTTGATCTATCTCTTATCTTGATGGATCAGAGAAAGGCATAAATGGAGATACAAAATTTTAAAGGAGGTGTAACCATGTAACTTTCTACAAAGATATCACACTACAGATAGGAAACCAAACAAGCCACCCTTCAAAGTAACAGAAATAGGGAGGACACAGTGAATATGGGCAACGTGCATTAGAGCCTGTGAGTCAGTTTTGCACTAGGCAAGTAAAAAGAGGTAGAAATTTAATGGCAACATGTGAACAATAGGTAAAAAAGGAAGAAAAACATCAAATAAACCCACATATTTGGAAGAGAGAAATGCTCTATGGTAAGATGAAGGATAGTGCAGAGGGGATCAGGCATGAGACCACAGGGAAAGAAGTGCATATTTCATCTTGTGAGGGAGTGGCAGCCATTGAAAACACAACCCATATTACAGTAAACCCAATAAACAAAGTAAATATAAAGAGAGGAGAACTGGAAATAGAAAAAGGAAATTACATTATTATTTTCTTCCTTTTAAAGCTACATTGTGCTTCCTTTTGTACTCTGCTTTTTTCAGCCTTTTATTTCTCTTCAAAAGAAACAAACAAGCAAAAATAATTTACAATCATAGATTATCAGTACCCACGTCCATCTGTTTAGTTTAACCACAAGAGAATGCGTGAGTGTTTGTGTTTGGGGAAAGATGGGCGGGCACTATCATGTATCCATGAAGCAATCCAATGTACAAAACCCAGATTCTGTTCAGTAAAAAATTTCACTGTTGTATTCCTGCTTGAAAATGCTCATAGGAATTCAACTTAAAGAATATTTCTTCTTCTTCTTTTTTTTTTTTTTTTTAATAAGAAGTCAATTGTTTCTGGAATGAATATTCACAATACGTGTCCCCACAAAAGACAGCTAATGCATCCAAAAGTGAAACCGGTAAACAGCCACTGGCAGTAGAAATTTATGGAATTAGAAAAACCGGACTGGTTAGAATACATGACTGCATTCATTGTTGCAAAATGATTGGATTCATGTCTCATCAAATTTACATTGTGAAGACTGAATATAGTATGATTAGGCATTATTTTAACAACTACATTAAAATACAATTTAAAATAAAATGGCCCTTTATATCATACTAATATCAGTGTTTTAAATAACAAAGGGGATTTTTTTAAAGGAAAGGATTAGCATTTCGTTTCAATCAGTACAAGAAATGAGATTCCAGTTGGGGTCTCAAAGATTCAGGATTTTATTAATATTCCAGAGATGCATTTGTGTTGCCTCTGGGTACACTGAAAAGCCACTTAAACCGCACTTAAAACAGCACTACAGGATCAAATTGATGTGCATCAACCATTTACAATAAAACTTGATTATTATAAAGGCATACATATTTGCATAATTACATGTTTGATTTTTTGATAATGCAGCATACAAGACAAAATGTTGCTTCATGTAGAAACACATCATCAAAAAGCACCATCTGCTGTAGTATTTAATGCACTGCACACTGATCAAAAATGTTGAAGATGGATTTCTGAGTATCAAAAGGAAAAAAAAAAATGTGAGTTGTATTTACACAGGCAGTATGGCTGGCTGGATCATGCAGAAAGGAGAAATAAATTTCAGGCAAAACATGGTATAAAAAGATAAAACCCACATATCTTCAAACACAGAAATAAGCACTTTCATTAATATGGCATAAGAGGTTTGGATATCTGTTTCTATGATGTCATCTTTGCATTTAGTAAATTTTCAGATTCTAGATACTATATTTAGAAATGGAACACTTTAGAATAATTGCTCATGAATAGGGTTATCCTTGGAGAGGCTTCCATTATGTGTAGCAGTGTATTTGGAAAGGGGAAAGAAAAAACCTTCTGTATTTAATTGTGCACTAAAATGAGGATAGTAACAATTATTATCTTAGTGGATTTATAGATGATTATTTTCCCTCTTTTTCTTTTGTTATGTTTATTTATGCTTAAATCATCCTCCTAATTTTCATATAATGTACATTTCAAAACAGCATCAAATAAAAAGTACAAAAAATTTAAAAAATATAAAAGCTGGAGATTCATTTTCTGAAAGAACTGTTTTTAGGAGAAGGAAACAAAATGAAGAAAACGCCCACAAAAAATACTAACGTGCAAAATAAACTTTCCAAATGCTTCACAGAACACTTAACTAAATAGAAGACACACTTACGGGATAAACAGAAACTATCTGGTCATGAGGTTAACTATGTTGTCTTATTATTGGTGAAATAAATCTACAGATCATAAGGGCATAGTGTTGAAAATGAAGCTGCACTCTGAGAAGGGAGAAATGACCTCTTCATCAGAACTCCGTTTACTCAGGGCCTGTAAGAATTTTATTTAAAACCACAAATATTTTCATCTAGGACTTTTGCTATGTGAGTTCTCAAAATTCTAGCTTAAGAAAATAAATCCTATAGATGAAGAACAAGTAGTGAGTTAGGGGAACTGAGAAATAATAAATTTAAATTAAACCAGCATCCTACTGCTAGTTCCAAGCCAAAAAACAAAACAAAAAAAACCCCAAACGAAACAACAACAACAAAATGTCACTCTAATCACAGACTTAACATTACAGACAGATGAAATCAAGAATTGTACAACTATTGGAAATTAGCCAAGTAAAAATTTAGTCATACTAACAGTTTTATCCAATTAGGAGGGAGACCTAAGCATGGAGAGGGGAAATGTTCCAAGGAAAAGTCCTAAAAGTTTTTCAAAAAAAGGAACCTGGGATCCAATGAAGTAAGGACCACAAAATCAAACACTGGAAACCCCTCTCATTCCCACATTGGAGCGGAGTCAGAGAAATTCTAGACCTCATGCTTCTTAGGCATTGGCAGCTCTATACTCATTTAATTTCCTGTCTGGAAAACACTGCAGGAAGTCAGTATATCCACTGGAACAGATATGGATGCACAGGCACCCTAGGAAGTAAAAGGAGGCTTGTGGTAGCAGCTGGTCCCTCTCTGTGGATGTTCTACCGGCTGATCATGGACCTGAACCTCAGAGACGAAAATGTACAAGGGTCATAGCTGCAGAGTTTGTCCTGGCACAAATTTACATATCTTATATGTTACAGGTCTGTCCCAAGAGCCAAAGTTGAACCTGCTAGTGTGATAAGCAAAACCTTTGTTACTTTCTTAAGATCTGGAAACATATACATGCGTGCACGTGTGAGTGTTGGGAAAAAAAGAGAAAAGCATTTGAAAAATATGCCCTGGGCTTACTAAAGAAAAATGAAAATCCATTTCTTAACCTGTAAATATTAGTATTAGATTCATTATGGGGGATTTTCTATTTATTTTTGAAGGCTTTCCTTTTATATTTTTACCATTTTTTAAATTATGAAAATGTGGGCCCAGATGACCAGGAGCAGACATATGCTGTCTCTACTATTATTGATTAAACAAATATAAATTTGATTTGCTTATTAGCTTATAGAGTTCAAGATATACTGAAGTTTATAACCTGAAATAAACAACAGTGAATGAAAAGCACAGCACAAAAGAGAACAGCTTGTAGTCTGTAAAAGCACGAGCAAAAGCAGTAATGGGAGGCCTAAAGTTAGGCCGTCTGAGAGCGCCTCATTAACCCTGGCACATCTGCGGTGTGGTTGCAGGGCAGGAAAACACTGCTTTGGTCCCACGAACTCCTTTCCAACATGGGGTCTGCACAGGGGTCTCGTAAAGAGGGCTTGTGTAAGCACCCGGGAAAGGTTGGTGACCTCTGCTCACAAGATCCAGGAGGGTCTTTGCAGATGGGAGCTGGCAAGGCAGGAAGACCTTGTGTGCCGAGATAGTGGAACACTTCCTGCTCTGCCTATGTTCCCAGAATATGGGGTAATCTTGGTTGCCCTGTGTCCACAATGCTTGGGGAAGTAAAAGCCCCTTGATGCATTGTGTGTGGTCAGACCTCGTGGCACCCTTACCTGCTGTGTTGCCGTGCAGCTGCATATCCATAATGATCAGTGGTAAAACTTGGTGTACTAGATTAGCCGAAGAGCCACCTGTTTCATTGTATTCTAATGACTCATGCTTCTCCCCCTGGCTATCTTGACCCACAATAGTTTCAAGACCTCCCTCGATAGTTTCAAGCCTCCCCCCAAAACCCCCAGCTTTCCACCCCTCAATTAACTAGTGTGTGTACTTAATAAAAACCAGTGGAAACCAGAACTTTGGGCCAACGTGGTCCTCACACTTTACATTGGTCCCCTGGACCCATGCTGTGATATTCTATTTCTGTATCTTTGTCTTTATTTCCCTTCTCAATCCCTCATCATCGCCAAGGCTCAGGGCACCCATGAACAGGATTGGGGCTGGTACCCAACAGAAAACAGGATACATTTAGAGTGGACAATACAGAGCCTATAGGAAAGGACAAAGAAGAAAATTAAAATGCTCAGAAATCTTACTTTCTACTTACTTAGATTTTACATTTCCTATAGAAAAACACGAGACAGTCTTTAAATGAACAAAAGAGCACTGATTCATACAAAGTCCATTTTTTAGAAAAGTAAGCTTTTTATGATTAAATTTAAAACTCAGCACTGGAAATCATACAGTGTTCACACTTTTAACAGCCCTCTCTGGCTTACCTTTGGCCAATACCTCCCCCTTTCCACTCCATAAGGAGTTTACACGGCCAAGGGGAAATGTCCCAATCAACTTGTAAAATACGCTTGGGGAAGCCCCAGCTCAGAGGCCTTCTCATCCTCCCTGGACATCCCAAGGATGGATTGTATTATGGTTGGGCACACCTTCAGATCCTCAGCCTAGCCAAGGGGCAGCTGATTGCAGATGGTGTGGAGGGAGCTTGGACAATCTGGCTGGGATGTTCCATGTATGCTCATCAGCCTTTTCATGGGGTGCAAATAGTTTTTGGTGGTAAGAGAAGTAGGGTGCAGGTTGAAGACAGGAGTGGAACTCCCCAGAATCTGAATTCTACATTTGAATCTGGCCATCCAGGTCATTATGAAGTCTATGTGTTAAAGAAAGAGAATATAACATGTTTCACTTAATAGTTTGTTAGCTTGATTTCTGACCCTTAAAGATTTTGGCACAGTGTGTTGGCCTACTTTTGCTCCTGGAATTGCAAATGTTAGAGACAGGCCTGATGGCAACAAAAAAAAATCTTTGCAGTTCTGAAGGAAAGTGACAGCAGTTTAGTTCTGAATATTTCCATGTTTCCTCTTGGAAAATGAATAGAGCAACAAGAGAAAGTACAAAAATAACCTAAAATTCTATTTTCATGGAGACTAGAAAACAGAAAAAAATAGATAATCTTCTAAAGTAACTGACACCAATAGAGGCTACAGGCTTACCCATAGAACACTGAGACAGAATAGTGAGAAGGCGTGGTCAGGCTCAGGGGCTAAGTGGGGCATATCTCAGAGATTCTCAGAAAGCTTACAAAAAAAGTCCTAAAAAACAAACAAAAAAATCCAACCAAACTTTCTCATAAGCAAAAATTACTGGGAGCTAGACTGAGATCAAATGAGAACCAAATGGAAGAAGAGGCAGAATGTGCAGCATGAAAGTGCCCAGCGGGTCCCAAACGTAGATGGGAGAATACTACAGCAAGAACAAATCAATAATATGTAATTATTTAATACATATATGATATTAGAAGGCAAACCCTGTGCCCATGACAGGCAGCAGCTATAAAGGAATCAGGCAAGTGTATGACTTACTAAGTCCTCCTGAAATAAATAAGGTTCTGGAAGAAACAGACACTATATTTTAAAAATATATCTATTTCTGTAGCAACAAAAATGGTGTCTTTGACCCACAGAGACCCAAAGTATACATTGTCCCTCTCTCCCATCGTTTGCTCTAGGAAACTCTGGCTATTACCAAGTACACAAAAACCTAACTCATTTAATATGAGCATCAAACAAAGAATAGGCATAGCACAAAGACAAAAGTACAAAGATACTAAGGAAAAAATGTTTTAAAAATTAGAAAATTTTTCTAAAAATGAAGAAAATTCAACAGGAAAAAATTTATCCCAAAAGCATATGAAAATTTTAGCCCAATATTAAACAATACTAAAGCAATTACTGCTATAAAAGAAAACCACAAAACAGAAATACAAGAGATCAGGGAAGTGCTTCTTAGACTAAAAGCATCTAAGAGGAGGTAAAGCAGTTACTGGCAGAGCTCAGGAAAGAAATAGATAAGATATAATTATTTCAGAAATGAAGACTAATTTTTAGCACATGACAGAGTAGACACCACAGAGAATAAAAGACGGAGGATAGAAACAAAGTAAAACAGAAATAAATAAGGAGATTTTAAAATAGAGATGCAAATACACCCATTAGTAAATGTTTCCCCAAAGAAAAGCAAAACAATAAAACAGAAAAAATCATAGATAAAATTTAAGAAAATTTTCTTGAAATGAAAGAAGACTTGGGTCTATATGTGCAAGGACACTGGGAAGACTGACTACAAATGATGAACAATTAATGAAACATATAGTAGTTTGGTATGTCTTGCCATCTTAGTTATCGAAGTCAATTTTTGGCTAATAAATGTAACAAAATAAGGAAGAAAATGTAGAATGTTAAGGGTGGAAATAAAATTATAATCATATGAATCTATATGTATCAAAGTGGCAGCCGGTATAATAAAGCAGAGTTTGCAAGAAATGTGGAGAAGTGGAAAGACACTGACTATATGAGGTTTCGATTTACCACTTTCAGTCCAAGAAAGATCAAGTGAACAAAAGATAAGTAAGGACAAAGAGAAGCCAAACAACATAATCAACAAAATCGAATCGAATTTGTTCACATCACTGAGACTTTTGGGTTGTTTTTTTTAAATGACGCATAATTATTCTATCTTTGCTGAAACTGATCTCTGAATTATTTATATACCAGCATCAGATTTAATGGGGAAACTCTAGAATCATTTTCATCAAAGTCAGAAACACTAAGTTGCTCAACTACTTTACACTACTGTGATTCAATATTACGAGAAGGATTCCATATTAGTATTTAAAAGTAAAAAAAAATGAAAATAAAAATTACAAATAAAGGGGTAAATCTATCCTTATTTATATATGAGTGTTTAGCCACAACTACAAGAGAATCAGCTAAAGACTACAAAAAAAGAATTTAATATTTACTGTGAATGGAATTAAATTTACCTACTTCTATTTTTATGACTTTATACAAACAACAATCAGATAGAAAATATTTGAAAAATAAAAACCACATTTATGATAGCAAAAGACATAAAATATCTATGGAAAACAACTGTATAGACAGCTATATGAGGAGAACTGTAAAATTCACTTGATGTACACATAATGTAGATTTGAACAAACAGAAAGTTTTACCAAGTTCTAGGGCAGGAGGATTCTACATTATTAAGAAAAGTCTATTCTTGAGTTGACTGACAGATTTAATGCAATCCTAATAAAACTACATGTATTTTTTTTTTTTGGTGGAAATTTACCAGCTGAATATAAAGTTGATATGGAAAAACAAGCTAAAATAATCAAATAAAAAGTGGTCAAAAGCATAAATCATTAATTCACAGAAAAAAATGAATACGTAAATTGGATGCTCAACCATATACATAATAAATTCAAATAAAACCTACATGAAAATTTCAGGTTTTTCTAATTAAAATGGAAAAATAGTCAAAACTTTGGTGACACATTTTATTGCAAAGGCTGTGGGAAAAAAAGACTTTTTTACACTTGGCTAACAATATTTATAAAAATTTAGAAATGCATTATACATTGGTCCATCAGTTTAGCTTCTGGGAATTTATACATACATAGTCATTCCTCACAAAAGGTTGGGAATGCCCCAAATGTCTATCTATAGGATACTGATTAAATAATCTTTGATATAGCCACATGTTGGAATATTATGCAGCTGTGAAGAAACAGGATAATCTTTCTGTACTAATACAGAAGATTTTCAAGAATATATTAAGTAAAAAAGATAAGAGGCAAAATTGTGCATATGATATATCATATTTTGAATAAGAATAGAGGAAAAGAAAACATTACATTTGCATTTGTTTATATTTGCTCAAATAGATACCAGAAGAAATATAAAACACTATTAAATGTTAGTTTCCCATAAAGAATGGGAGGGACAGAGGCAGAGGTAATTGTAAGATATCTAAACATATACCTTGTACTTTTTAATAAAATTTTCCATTTTAAACCTCATGAATCTATTATCAATGTGCTCTATATTCAAAATAAAATACAATGTTAAAAAAAAAGAATCTCTTAACACATTCAAAGATAATCAGGATATTGGTTTTTCTGAGGATATTTTTTTAAAATGTCACACTTCAGGTATCCATGGTTCCAAGTCACTTTCTGTTTTACTCTTACGCAGAAAGTCAATAAGCAGAGACAGACAAGGTGCCAAAGTAGGCTGGAATACAAATAGTTTACAGTAGACAAGGGCATAATAGTCCCAAGAATGCTGGTACTGTAGCTGTTTCTTGAGGAGTTGTTGACTTAAGCAAACTTTTAACCCGAAGTGGTGCTATCTCCTACTCTTCACTCTTTGATCTTGCTTGTCATCTTAGGCAATCTATTTTCGGTCAGTCAAAACAACACTTGTGTGACTGTAAAAATCATTAAGTTATTCAGCAAACAATTCTTTAATGTTAATAGGGGACTAGCACTCTGACAAACACTGTATATATATTTGGTCAAATATGCAGAGCCTTCTATAGAGTCAAGTAGAAGAAGTAGCAAGAAACAGAGCAAATAAATATAACAATAAACAATGGAAGACTAACTAAGATAAGGTATCCAAGGAAGGCTTCTCTGAAAAGATGGCATTTAGGTCAAGACCTCAGGGACATATGAATCCTTTACAAAAACATCAGGAAGAGTGGTGTTCTAAACTAAGGAAGCACCAGGTACCACATGTGAAGGATTATGATGAAAAAGAAATCAACTTCTTGAGAAAATGTCAGGAGTCTGTCTAGAGAGTGGAGAATGAGGGTGTGCTGATGTAAGATGAGCTCAGGGAACAGGGCAGGAGGTTGACCGACAGGACTTACGGCCACACTGGTGTGCCAGACTAAGACAAAGTGCAAAGAGAGATTGCAAGTCAGGCAGTGTCATGCTGGGATTTATGTTTCAAGAAAGGCTACTTCTGTGGCTGTGTAGAGATTCAATTAAGGATGAGAGTTGCTATGTTCTCTGTGCATGGAGATCAGTTGGAAGGTATTACAGTTGTTAAGTTCAAGATAATAGTAGATCAGACTACAGTGAGCCAGTAAAAATGAAGAAAAGTGGATCACGTTACAACGCAGTTAGGAGACAAAGTTGATCGGACTTAGTGATGAATTGGACGGGAGGAAGTAAGACAGGGAGAAATAACGACTGACTCCCAGAGTTCAGGCCTGACAACAGGGTGGATGATGTTGCAAAAAAAAAAAAAAAAAAAAAAAAAAAAAAAAAAAAAAAAAAAACACCAAACAAAAAAAAAAAAAAAAAAAAAAAAAAAAGAAAAATTTGCAAAAAAAAAAAAAAAGAGGATGGAAGGAAAATCAGGCTTTTGGAGGGAAATAAAAATGCAGTCTTGGATATATTTATGTGAGATGTCCATGAAGCATTCATAAGTGGGTGTTACAAAGACAAGCCTATGAGTCAGAGATCAGAGGAGAGGTTAGGACTAGAGATAGAAATGTAGGAGTCATTGGCTTGGAATTGGTATTTTAAGCCATGAGGATGAATGAGATTATTTATGGAAACATAAGGCATGGGATGAGCAGAATACTGAGGAAAGTCAATACTTAGAGGTGTTATAGAAAGTGGAAGAAGAGACACAATAGAGGCTTAGGTGGAGCAGGTAAAGAAGCAGACAAAAGACCAGAGAAATATGGAATCACATAAACCAAAAACAGACAGAATTTTGAGAAGAGAATGGTCAATTGCTGGATGTTGCTGAGAGTTCTACTGAGATGAAAATGTAAACTTAGCAATGTAAAGGTCATTAGTGACCAACTGGGTTATGTGGGTGAATGCCCATTTGAAGTGAATTCCAGAGTGAATGTGAAGTGAAAACGTGAAGGTGCTGTGTGTACACAATGCTGTGTGTACACAATGCTGTGTGTATACAACTATTTTATGGAGTTTTACTGTGAAAGAGGGAAAAGAGTGAATGGTAGCTGGAAAGGGATGTGGATCAATATGGAGTATTGTTTTAGGACAGTCATACTAGATTATGTTTATATGCTAATTGGAATAATTTACTGGAGACAGTCTGACAGAAGCATTGAACTCCTTGAGAAAGTGAGAGGGATGGGATTCCCAACATGAACTGAGTGATGAGCATTGCATTAAAAGGACTCACATTCAATTGCACAGAGGGAAGAAGACAGGTATTGTGGCCGGAGGCTTTCAGATTTTGTGGTGGGAACTTCCTATTCTCTTTAATGAGGTACGAGATGAGCAGAAAGTGGGAGTAGGGAGTGGTACCTCCAAGGAATAGGTGACAGTAATGAGCAAAGTTTTCAAGGAAGTGTAGATGTTCACCAGGCAGGTGATGGCACTTGGGAGGGGAAATGGGTAGCGTGAGGGGGCAGAGTGAAGGGCATGGGACATGCCAAATAGTCTGGTACATTAGGCCATCAAATAGTGTCGATAAACACGACTGGAGTAAAGAGTACAGGAGCTATGGTGCAGGGCCTTGGATGAAATGCTTAGGAAGTTCTATAGGCACATGCAGCCATGGGGAACTGTAAGTGGTCATAAAAAAATTGCACTCAGAGCACAATGAAATAACGAAATGATTGACCAATCAGATTACTGCAGTGGTCCTAGTGAGAGATAGTGATAACCTGAATTAAGGCAGTAGCTCCTGAGTTCCGGGAAAGCACAGACTGGAAAGATTGCAAGGCGGCTTCTTCAGCAGGACCTCGTCATCAAACGTGATAGTTACATAGGGAGAGTAAACAGTGAGAGGAGGTGAAAGTTTACAACATAGTCCTGGTGAGCAGCTACAATTAAATGACAGCAGAGAGAAGCAACAGCAAGAAGGAGGGAGAAGAATCAGGAAACAACCAAGTCGAGTCAGAGTCGAGGTTAGAAGTTGTAAGTTACAATGATAATATTAAAGGCACAAAAAGGCAGAGATAACAGGACCTGAAAGGGAAAAGAATCCGTTGTAACCAGTATTTACAAAAAATGAAATGACTCACAAGAAGTTTTACAAAAATTGTGTAGAGAGAGAGCCTAGACAATTGTTAATAAGGAAGTCTAAGAAGTAAATCAAAGTCAGCTGTACAAGATTCACCATTACAAATTTGTTCAGCATAAAATAAAGTGGGTATCAACAGTACCTACATTATTTTGTTAGTAGCTATAAAACAATGATGATAACTTTCTCAGATTCACTCACTGTCTTAATCCCAAACTATTTTCTTCCTAAGGTCATAAGGTCCTCAAACATAATTTCTCCTTACCATGGAGGCTTTCAGGGACGTAACCTTCAAGGTTGGGAAGGAAATGCCATATCTGAGAATAGATTTTGCAATCAGTTAGCCACAAACCTCCCTAGGCTTCTGTTTCCTCATCTGTAAATGAAGCGTTTGAATTGGATAACCTCTGGGGTCTCTTTCACTGTAAGACAAGTATAAGTCTGTGCATGTAACCATTATCTCCAAAATGTTCCTGTGACTCTCATAGTTCCCTTGGCAATAAGACTAAAAGTGATGGGTCTACAACAACAGTCTGCCTGCCTGCCTGCCCTATTGTTTACTTAAAATAAGTGAAGGGGAGGAAGGCAGCCAATCACGCTGCCATGTGTGTACCTACGCAACAATCTTGCATGTTCTTCACATGTATCCCAAAACCTAAAATACAATTAAAAAAAATAAGTTTCCCCATTGTATCTCAATTTCATTTCTGTAAAGTTAGGGACGCATTTTCAAAGACAAATTCTAGAGCCATAGAAGCTTAACAAGCAAGGTACCTTGCACAAAGTAAACACTCATTAAATATTTCTTGATTAAATGAATATAGAAATCCATACTCAAAGGTTATGTGCTCCAGCATACCAGAGACTAATGAAATCTCTTCCAGAGCATCCCTGACCTTCTCTCTCATTTTTTAATATCTCCAGACCTGGAAAACTCCTAATCTCAAGGGGTGCCAGTGAATCCTTATGAGTGGCAAGAGGTGTGATAATAATGCAGAATCAGAACCAGGCAGCAGATCTCTCCAACCTGGGCACTGCCAAATGGCAACAATGTAAGTGGCAGGAAGTGCCAGTCAATGGCACTGAAGTTAAATAGGGTTTAGGGGCTTCCAATGACACCAATTGAAAAAGGAGCAATCAGTGACATTGCTGAGATGTAAAGCTTTATCAGGACATGTCCTGGGACTTTTGTAAGAGAAAAGAAATCTTTGATTTTAAGACAGAGACAAGTGAATTCTGTTTGCACTGTAATTTGCTACCTTTGAAGACCTTAACTCTGTTTTACTCCTTAGTCATGCAGAAGACACTGTTCATTTTTAGATGGCCCCTTTAGTTTTTTCCTAAGAATAACCTAAAATTTGCCTTCATAATAGCTTTACCCACTAGTCATAGGATGCTTTTCATGATCAACATGCCAGATCCTCAAGTACCTGAAGATGTCAGTCATATTATCTAGCTTTTAAAAAATTTTTAAACCAAAAATGGTTTTGAGTATATGAACATCTATGTACCTTCTACTCAGCTTAAGGAATGAAATATTGTAGATTCAGTTCAAGTCTTTTAATCCTTGTGATGCCATTTCCTTTTCTCCCTAAGGTAATAAATCCTCCAAAATTTGTCTTTATCATTCTCATGCATATTTTATATTTTTTACTGCACATGCATATATCCATAAAAGCTATATAGCATGTTTTTGTGTTTAAACTTTATATACATGGCATTATACTACACCTATAATTCTGCAATCTGCCTTTTTTATTAAAATTCTGCATTAGAGATTTATCCACGTTGCTATGTGTAACTCAAATGCGTTCTTTTTTTCAATCTGGCATATTCTCCAGTATAAATATACCACAGCTTTTTCATTATTTTCTTGGATACTTAGACTGATGAACTGCCATTCTTAAAGGAGAAACTCTTCAATTGCCCACACATTCATGGCCCCCAGAGTGGTGTTTTCTCACTTGGTGATTGGGAGATGTATGAGAGAGAGATCTTATCTGCAGCCTATGGGAAAATGTAATGATCATTTGGTGACTAGTAAGAGGGGAAGAACTTTTGATTTTTTTTCTTATAATTCTCAGGTGAGAAAACTCAGGGAACGTGGTGAAATTTAATTACAACTACCTTTAATCTTATTTGTGACATAATGGGATATTTCTCCCTGACTTAGACACATAAAAAGAGTCAGAAGGCAGGGTACCTCAATGAAGGAGATGAGGTTTAAGTAACTGTTCTGCAAAAGCCTTTTATTCTATCTCAGGGCAGCCATGGAAAGATCAAGTTATTAGAATGATGAAGAGAGTTGGTCCCAAAGTTTTTGTCCCATGTTTAGTCTCCTATGGCATTTCCCATAGGTGTCCTGTCTGACTTTGTGCTTTCCTGTAAACCAACCTCTGTAAACACGTTTTTACACATACACACGTACACATACACACACACACACACACACACCAAACGCTTGTTTTTGTATGTGTGCTTACATACACAAGTGATTGGAAAAAGAAAAACCAGATATAAAAAAAGTAAGGGTAAGTATATATTGGTATTGAGATTATGGGTGGTTTCTTGAGTGGCTTAGTTCCCTGTGTTCAATGCTCAATGTCCTCTGTGCTGCATGGGGCACCGCAGGCACGAAGAGGAACCACACAAATGTAGCCTTGCTTTGCCTTGGAATTTTCTAAATGCTATACTATAAACACAAATTAATTTTGAAATAAGACCAATGAAAGTGAGCATTTTAAAAGGCACTATCAGATGTGCTCTCTGAATCAAGCTACGAAGGGAAAGAGATGATTTGTTTTAATTGCAGCTATTTCATGGACAAGATAAAATTGCATCATTTAAGATACATCATTTAAGATACTAATACGTTAAGTAAGTTCTTTTGTTGGGTTCATTGCAGCCATTTAAAAAGATAGTATTGGAGACGTGGAGGGCAAAAACAGTCTTTGTCCACAGCCTCTATTTGGGGATGGGGACAGGGTTGGGATGAGGATGAACAGAGCAGAACTGAGTGAAGTCAGGGCAGCTGACTTTGGTCTCCTGAGCCCTGTCCTGCTTGTCCTCTCCATCTGTGGCCAACCTCACATCTTTAAGATAGTGTTACTTTCGGTAATTCCCTTTGCCCTGACTCTCAGGCCTTCAAGTTCCCATCTCCACTGCCTTGAATACTGAAAAGAACTAATGCTAATATTATTTGTCGCTTTCACTAAAAGTAATTTAAGTGACCTCTCAGCCTGTTGCCTGTGAATTTGTGTTTTCAAGGTTTTTATTTCCACGAACAGGAGTTTTCTTTGAACTTTGAAATCATCCACGGCAATTTCGTAGGTACCCGGCAGAGGGTAGGCTTGCCCACCTCTCATCCTCAGGCCCGCAGCCTCATATTTGGCCTCATTCTCATCTTCTGTTCAAACATTAAGCTCAGGACCAAGTTTAGATTTGCCTACAGTTTACTCACAGTGCTGCCTTTCAGAATCCTGGCGCAGAGTAGGCACTTAAGCATTATTTACTAAATCGATGAGTGGCTGTACACATAGACTTTTTTTTATAGGCACAAGACCAATAATAAACATGAGAATTTTAAAAGATCCACTTTGGAAAGTGAGAAAGACTCACTTTGGAAAGTGGAAAGTCAAGAGAGGTTGCAAAGGAAATTGAAACACAAGACACCATGTCAAGCTAAAACGGTGTTAGATTTGTCTTCATGCTAGCAAGTGCAAACACCCTTGTCTCATCCCTGAATTATAGCCATAGGCTCAATGCTGGATAAAATCCTCATCTTCCTAATAAGGCAACACCCCTCTCCAGTGAACAACCCTTCACTTGCAATGGCAGGATACTGCTGACTGTGGTTCCTCCAGCTGCCGAAATAGGCCCGTGGCTATCAGTGGGGACTTGCTTGTTGAAAAACTCTACATAAATTTGCTTCGTCATTCTAAAGCCAAGAAAGCAAGCAATTCAGAGCTGATCCAATGGCAGTAGGTATCCAGAAGTGTCTTTTCCCTCTATTCCTTAACTTTAGGTCTCTCCCAGGACACCCTCTAAAGGAAGCTAGGCCTTCTAAGCTTTGTCTTATTTTCTCCTTCAGAGATCTCAAAATCAAAATTATCTAAGTTGAATTAATGACTGTGTTCTCTTTCTGCAATGGCTACTCCTCTCATACCCCTCATTGTTTCTCAAATCACCTAACTGAGCAACTTTGAGATCATCTTGAATTCTTTCACATGAAAGAAGCTCATTCCTGGTATTAGTTTACTAGGACTGCCATAAAAAAGTGCCATAGACTGGGTGGCTTAAATAACGGAAATTTCTTGTTTCACAGTTCTGAAGGCTATGCGTCCAATTACAAGGTGTTCGCCGAGCTGCTTTCTTCTGAGGTCTTTCTCCTTGGCTTGCGGATGGCTGCTTTGTCCCTGTCTTCACATGGTCTCCCACTGGTGTTTCTGTGTCCAGATTTTCTGTTCTCATAACGATTCAGGTCACATTGATTTATAGCCACCCTACTGACGTCACTTTCACTGAATTACCTCATTAAAGACTCTTCTCCAAATACAGACATCCTGAGGTACTGGGAATGAGGACTTCAGCGTATGAATTCAGCCCGTAGCACCTCATCATTCAGTGTGGCCTAGTGAAGACTGGAATTCCAGCTCCATCATTTGCTCTACGTGTGATTAGAGAGCAATTACTTATCCTAAGTCAGTCAGAACCTAATCCCACCTAATTTAATCAGAAAATAAATCTCGTTATTATTGCTAACAGACACTTCAAAAGGGCCAGAGGAGCAACGTGGACATTACCCAGCCAATTGCCACATTACCAATCAGTCGACATAACTGAGCACTTGAAGCCGTCTCTTTCACCTGCAGTGGCCCAGCCAATTTGTGTACATTGCCAACCCATGGTGACTAAGCACCAGGGATCACTGCTGGAGCCACTAGAAGTCTTGCCACTGAAAACCAGGTGCAGTGTAGGACTCCCACTGCCATTTTCACCAGAATGGTTTCCCAGAAAAGTCCTCTTTCTTTGTATCTTTGGATTCTAAGAAAAACTTGCATGTACACATCTGTCGGTGGAGCCTCTTCTAATGTCAGTGTGATCCTTATCAGGGAACGTGGGGAAAGTGAGTATTTGCTATTTTCAGTTTTTATATTGGAAGCCGGTCTCTTTCCAGCAAGACTCACTCATAAGGCAGGGCATTCTTCAAGCATCGAAAAGGGCTTTAGATGCTGGGCTGCCAAAAATCAGAAAAATATATACTACCTCCTCTAAATTTAAGTCGTTTTACATGTAAAAATGTACCTAATAATAGTACCTACTTTGCAGCGTTACTGGCGGCAATAAATGGGCCTGTATATGTGAAATCAGTGTGTTGAATAGCCTGAACATTGTGGTGCACAAACATAAAATGCTTTTGTTTTGTCTCCAACTATTTGTTGTGCTATGTTTGGTTTCAGTTTGCCATGTCTTAGCATCTTGGGTGGATGCTATAGTTTTCTAGTCATTTTCTGTTATTTAAACAAAACAAAACAAAAACAGTCAGGTCCAATTTGTTATCATATAGCCCAGTTTAAACTTTGAATCTCACATTCGTTTTGATGTGACTGGGAATAACAGAAAGTATCACTTAGTTCAGGTAGAAAATCAGAGAGAGAAATTTCAGCAGATGCATGGATCCTATTTTTCTCGGCATCCTGCTGAAAAAGGGGCATGTTTGAGCCAGGGAGTTGCTAGATTCACTGTGGGGCTCTGCTCCAAGAGGAGAAAAACCTTCTGTTGCTTTCCTTTTTTATAGGACAAGTGTGCAAGTGGCTCTGCATGGCTGAATAAACATTTGGGGTTCAGGCCCCAGGCATTCTTAGCTTAGGTGCCAGGTGTTAGGGGAACACTGGGGAATGCCAGCTGCCTGCAACTACGGATATTAGGAGTCCCTGGTTCTATGAGATGTTGAATTGGAAGGTGGCTTTTCCTTGGGGATGGAGAAGGGAAGTCCCCATATCAGTGAGCTCATTATCAGGGAACCCTGAAACAGCTTTAAGGGTAGTTGAAATAGCAAGACATTCTTGCTTGCCCTCACAAAAGCACTTCCCCTCCTTAAAGTTCAGGCCTGCCTTCTGGCTCATGGATCTACTCTAGAGAATGGGAAAAGCCTGTTCTCACACTTCTGTGATGCTGCTTTATTCAGGTCTTCGATCTTCAGATATGTTGAAGCCTGGGGCTAGAGATAAAAAGAGAGATGTGAAGATTTTCTCTTAATGAATCATGCTGTGAGACCTTCATTGGCTGGTGATGCCTGGTGCATCGCTGGTGTTTAATGCTGCCTCCTCATGGAGGCGTAAGATGTCTTCTAACATGATTCTTCTCAACTGCAGCCTCAGTTCCCATCTATTGATGTGCTCACCTCAGCCTCCTGCCTGGGCCTGATACCTGGGCTTGATACCCCCAAAATAGTCCCAGTCTGGCTATTGGTTCTCAGGAAAAGCATTTCTCCTTTTATGCCAGACATAGGCAGTGCAGGTTTCCACTGCCACCTCTCTTTACCTGGTCTTCCCTCTCTAATTTCTTTTTTCTTATTCAAATATATGCAGGGGAGAGATGAGAAATTCAACAGGGAGCAAAGTGACGCTTTTCCTTGAAGGCTGCCTCACAAAGTTTGGAAGAGAAAAGCTATGAGATGGTTTCTCCAACTGTGAATACTCTCTTGACTGAGATGGCTAACAGCTCATTTCTGACACAGTTTAGTTCTGTGTCCCAACCCAAATCTCATCTCAAATTGTAATCCCCGTAATCACCACGTGTCAAGGTAGGGACCTAGGGACATGATTGGTTCATGGGTTTGGGTTCCTCCATGCTGTTCTTATGATGGTGAGTTCTCAAGAGATCTGATTATTTTATACATGTTTGGAAGTTCCTCCTTCCTGATTCTTTCTCCTGCTGCCTTGTGAAGAAGGTGCCTGCCTCCCTTTCCTCCATAATTGTAAATTTTCTCAGGTCTCCTCAGCCATGCAGAACTGTGAGTCAATTAAACTTCTTTCCTTTTTATGTTACCCAGTCTCAGCATTTCTTTCTTTCTCTTTCTTTCTTCCTCCCTTCCCCTCTCTCTCTCTCCGCCCCCCCACCCTTTCTCTCTTTCTTTCTTTCTTTTATAGTTTAAGGTCTGGGATACATGTGCAGAATGTGCAGGTTTGTTACATAGGTATACATGTGCCATGGTGGTTTGATGTACCCACCAACCCATCATCTAGGTTTTAAGCCCTGCATGCGTGCATTTCTTTATAGCAGTGTGAAAATGGACTAATACAATTTTCTTTTAATTTTTCTGTTAACTGGGCTGTCTGCAGTCTGTGTGATCATGCAGGATCCAGGGTTCAGGGCCTTTGGCAGGCTTTACACACAGACACTGGCCCTGTCCTGCTCCATTACTCGTCTTTTTAAGATAGCCCCTTATTTGCCAGCAGCTGGAGCTTCCCCAGGATGGGTTCTTTTCAAGTGAGAAAGATGGCTGGTTTCCACTGGTGCTTCAGCATCCGTAACCAAGCCACACTGTGCATCAGACCACCTGCAGGTGAAAGCTATAGAGATGAGAGGCTCTCTCTGTGCCATTTGCTAAAAATTTTGCCTCTCCTCCAAATTTATTGCTCTTGTTTACTTTCCAGAGCCTCCAGGTAGCTGTGGTTTTTAGTTTGTTATTTGTTTGTTTGGGGTTTTTTTTTTTTTTTTTTTTTTTTTTTTTTTTTTTTTTTTTTTTTTTTTTTGGTATTTTTGTTCAGAGTTAATAGTTATATATGGGAAGATTTGGCTTCTGGGAGCCTACTCTGCCTTATTACAGGTAGAACTGTCTTGTGCATTTTATATTATTTCTCCACTTATCACAATATTATATAGTAGGAACTCAACCAATAAGATGAATAAAGAGACAAACGTAATGGCATTGGTTTTCTTCCCTTTGTTTCACATCTCAAATCACTGTTACCACATTTTTGCTCCCAGGAATACGGTCCACCTATTATGGCTCATAATTTCTATTATCTGAAACTTTCCGATACTCAGGGCACCTGGCAGAGCCTAGTAAAGAGTGTAAAAATGAAGATTTTCTGTTCCCTAAGAGTGATCCTCTGGGGCTCTTCGTGTATCTGAAAGAAAGTATAAGGGCAGACCTGGCAGAGTGGAACATATAAGCAGAGCCAGCCCCTGCGGTCAAGGCAGAGAAAATAAGGACTTCTGGGCTGCGGGCATTCAAGAATCTCATGGCTTAGTAATGCATGTTAGTATTAAGCGAGATTAGGGGATGTAAGGAGGGGAAAGCATGGAAGACTGAGGCAGGCTAAGTCCATCTCTGGTTATTTTTATACACCTCTAACTTCATTCTCTACAGCAATCCATTTCACCTTCTCAAAGTTTTTCTCTTATGTAGTCCAAAAACTTCCCTCAAACTCCAAACAGCCTTTCCCCAAAATCCTTCCCTTGAAAATCCTGATCCTTTCAGAAGGCTAATTTTTTTCTCCTGTGGAGTTATTTATTTATTTATTTATTTATTTATTTATTTCCAACCCATTTCTTCCGAGCACATTGAAGCAAGTGTCTGGTTTTCAAAAATCTCATTCAGACTAAATTGCTTTTGACAGAGAATAGTTAGTGAGTGTTTACACTAAATACTCTTCTGCAGTTACCAGAGTAATTGGCCTGCAGGATTAGAAATGTGAGAATTGAGTCATCGCAAATCTGTATCTTCTTTTTATTTAGCATAACGGAACCTGAAAAATATTTCATTGTTGTTGTCTGTTTTCCATTCCAGATAATAATGATAATTTATATTGCTTAAAGGAAAATTTAAAATTATTGTCACATATGTCCTTATGTGTAAGGAAAAATATAAAAATAATTCGTATCTTAGAATTCATTTATCCCTGCTCTCATTTTACTATCTTTTTCATATCTATCATAAGAACTTTTTCTATTAAAGTGCTTTTTTATAATATTACAATATTATTTTACTTGATTTTTTTCTTCATTTAATGCCACACCATGGACATGTCTATGAGCTCTATGTAGTCTTTAAAACATGATTTTAAAAGTCAGTTTAGTTTTCTATTGTATTCATTTACCAGGAGGAGTGAAAACATATTTCAGATTGCTTCTCCAAACTGTCTTGGTTGAATGACAGTGATATGAGGAAACGATATTCATAAATTTGATCATTTTAATTTCAACTTGAGCTAGGGAGAATTTCTAACTTATTTCCAAATTGGGTAATTATAGCTGTTGAAAGAAACCACCTAATAATTATTCAGGGATAATATTTACTAAAATTTATCATAAAGATTTAAATGCCAAATTGTTTTAACCATAAAGTACAAGTTCAGAGGTGGAGGTTCCAAATGTCTAAATTCTTCATAGATCGGTCTTGCTGAACTAAAGAATTTGACTAGGGGACACAGGCTTACAGGAGGCTTCTATCTGAGCTAGCTAGCTTGCTTTGAAAAGAAAGAGATTTATATTATTTGAAAAAAATGTATACTGGAGTTTTCTTACAATCGACAACATTCATATTTAAGCCTCAGGCATCTCATGTGGGCATAATGCTTGAATAATTTTCAAATAAATGTAGTAGTAATGTGGCCGGGTGCGGTGGCTCATCCCTGTAATCCTAGCACTTTGGGAGGCCAAGATGGGCAGATCATCTGAGGTCAGGAGTTCGAGACCAGCCTGGCCAATATGGTGAAACCCCGTTTCTACTAAAAATACAAGGCATGGTGATGCACACCTGTAGTCCAGCTATTGGGATGCTGAGGTAGGAGAATCACTTGAACCCTAGAGGTGAAGGTTGCAGTGAGCCAAGATTATGCCACCGCATTCCAGCCTGGGTGAAAGGGTAAGACTGTCTCAAAAAAAAGTAGAAGTAATGTAATAATACAAGCAATTACTTGGTTCCGAAAAGCATATTAGAATAAACTCCAAGGTAAAAGCAGTCATCTCCTACAAATAGCTTCATCACTTACTTTCATAGTTCAAATGTCACCTCAGATGATGACAATGATGATGAGAATAGCTAATATTTCATGAGCACTTACTCTATGCCAGGAAATGTTCTAAGTACTTTAGATATATCAACTATCAAGTCCTCTAAACTGCCCTTTGAGATAGACACTTTAATTAGCACCACTTTACAGCTGAGAAGACTGACACAGAGGTTAAGAAAATTTTCAAGGTCACCCAGCTCAAGTGGAGGAGTCAGGATTCGAATCCAGGCTGTCTGACTCCAGAGAATACCCTTAACCTGAGCTCATCATTATACTATTCCTAGCATGCTAATCAGCACTATAGCTAGCCTAATTCTGAGGAATGTATTAATTTATTTCAAAGAAACGTATACAATACCTGCCATTTATAAAGCATTACATAGCCTTCCAAATACCTTTTCACACATTGCATTATTCAGTTCACACAAACACTTCCCATGTTTAACAGAAGGGAATGTGGACCTTAGATGAGTCCAGTAACCTGTCACTTATTGCACTGATACTAAAAACAGACTCATGAAAAAAGCAAGTTGAGTCATGCTGTTGACTCAACCAGGAGCCAAAGACAGAGATTTTCTCAATATTAAAATCTCATTACAAACCTGGGGGACATCCATTGAAACCAACATTAATAAAAATTAAGACACCTCTGGAATCCTGTGCTGTAGGTAAAATTGGTCCTTCTTGCTGCTTTTGCTGCCTTAGAACAAGTTCTACAAATGGCACTATCTTTTGGATATGAAGAATTACATCTGTAACAACGAGATAGAATCAGTCCCGTGGATAGACAATCAGGGAGGTCAGACAAGCCAGTATGTGTTGTTTCACTCTGAGTTCACTATCTGGATCATTCTGATGACAGATTTTGGAAATTACCAGAGGTAAGCATGGACGGTGAAACACATTGCCATTCACTGTGAAGGCACTGGCTCTAGATGGCAGCCATTTCTCTATAAAAGCGATACTTGCTTCAGAAAAACACATGGCCCTTTAACATGCTTCCCTTGGGAAAGTGAAAGCCTCTGGCAAATCTTCTTGGATGACCTCAGAAACTCCAGATGGTAAGGAAAAAAATAAAGTCTTGTTCAGTCTGGCAGTCCACTTTTATAGATAATACATCCTGATATCCAGTTATGAACAAAACAAGAAAAAGAATCAAGTTTTCCAGTAAGTGAAGAAATCTTTACATATACACTATTGAGATTGTGCTACTATAAATGTCCTTATAATGTCCATGTACTATAAATATCCATGGATGTTGTAAATTGCCATAGGCTTACAGAATTATCTACATATCTGAATGAGAAATCCAACAAAATCAGATATTTTTTCCTAAGTGCCCTCTGGCTTTTGGTTTTTTTCTCCTGAACTAAAAAAAAAAGATTGGCACATGCGTTGATGAGTCACTGTATATAAATGTGTTCCAAGTTTATTGACAAAAGAGGAGGAGGCTTGACATAAAGTGCTTGTTATCATAGAGATAAAGCATTTGCTATATTGGGAAATTCATTCATTTTTTCATTATTGCAATTACTAACAAGCTTTGCCTCACTGGTTGCCTCAGAAGGTAATTCACAGCCAAGAGGAATGAGCCAAACTTGAAGAATTAAAAAATGGAGAGATAGAAACTCCTTTCCCTTGGATCTTTATGAGTGGGCCACTTTGCCAGTTGAGTCTGCTGAAGCTTCCATATACAATATTGCTGTCTCCAATAAGCACTACATTTTTTTTCTTGCTCTTTGTGCATGAGGTGGGCAGGATTTCATACATCATGTTCAGCTGAACTGAAGATTCTGCAAGGACAGACATCTTTAAAAGTTAATGAATGAGAAACTTGCCAGTGGATCATTTTCTCTAGGGAGAGGTGGTGGAATTATTGAAGGTTTGACTCCAATGTTTGAGTCTAGCTACACTGAGCAGCTTTGCACACAGTTACCACCACTGATTTCCTTTTCATTGCATGGCACTGACAGGTTATGATAGCAAAGCCATTTATCTTAAGTTAATAAATCAGAAGGAGGTTTTAAAAAAACAGCTGTGATGCTTCATGCAGCAGCTTTGGGAAGTCAAAGGACATAGGGGTTTTTGCTTGATCCTGATTTGAGCTTAAGAGGAAAATTATTTATCTTCAAGTTGTTAATTAAGAAAGAAAAGGAATATCCTTTGTTTGAGTATTCTATCACACCCAGGGACATTTCATCATAACGAGCTGCCTGAGCTGCTATCTTCTGCAGCAATTCACTCCACTAGCCCAACACTGTCTAACACTTTTCACCTCTCCTTGTATTTTTCACTGCAGTGATATCTCATCAGAATAGAAGGTACTTTGTGTTAATTGTCTGCCACTAAGACTAGTCAGAAAACTGACTAGAAGCCAAAGAAGGAAAATGACAAAGAAAAAGATTGAGCCATAGCTTTTCTTATTTAAATAAATACGTAATATTTGTTATCATTATTATTACTCTCAAAAGTAAGATTATTGCATTTTCCGGTTTACTGCACTAGCACGAAGAGAAACGTTCGGTAGAGGGAGTACATTCTTAATCCACAAGTTTTGATGCTTCCTAGAAGAATTCTGTGCATGCAAATCACACCTTCTACTTTCTCCACTTTAGCTCATTCCACGATTATTTTTAACTAAGCACACACTGTGAATGTGCATACACTTCCAGGAAAAGAAGAGGGGCTGTAAAATCAGTGCTATGATAAAAATGAAGGTATTGTAGCAAGTTCCTGCAGCTGAGCCTGCAATCTTGTGATACCAACGTTTCCTGGCATAGCTTGGGAGACTGACTGTCTATGGACTGGATAGAGAGAAGAGAAATGAAATATAATGCTTAAGCCATTGAGAGATATTCCTGAAACTGGCTTCCTTTAGTAAGATAGCAGATTACAGCTGGGCTGTCTACCACTTCTATTTTAGCAATTAACTTCATTACAGTGGCAATAATACTGTATTTAAAGGGACACAGAGAGTTGTGCACTACTTCAAAGTCCCAAAAATATACAGACAGGTCTAGATTTTGTGTATTAGGGTGCCAGAGAATAGGGCAGGGCAGCTAAACTAAATGTAATATGCTTTGCAGCTTCTCTAGGTTTATGTCATGTTTTCCTCTTAATAGGAAACTTGTATTTGTAAAAGAGCTTGGGGCTTGCTCTGTCAGATGCTTGGCTTCAAAACTTTCTAAAAGCAAGAAGTAGGTGATCAAAACGGAGAAGGGAGCTATTTTGATAGGGATCGATCAATGTCGATTTGGAAGAGCCTCAAAAAACTGAATACCATTTGATATTACCACTATGTGATACAGTGTCAGGAAAAGTGATCACTTAAGCAACAGTTGAACAAGGTATGTTGATTTAAAATACTTGTCTTTCTTTCTTCCTTGTTCTCTCTTTTTCTCTTCTTTTTCACTTCCCCCACCTCTCATTTTCTTCTTTCAATTCTATTAAGTTCCAAGCTTTGTGACTGAAATACTAAAAAAGATCTCTGGGAAACATATTTTTAAGTAGTCATTACTAAGATGAGGTAAATGACTGCATTGATAAACAATCTTTACAACTCATTTGCAATTTGAAATAATTTTTCTTTTGAAAGCTTGTAATAGGAAATAACAAAGTCAATGATTACAGAGTTACCACTATGTGCTAAGTGTTCTCACTAGGGATTTTATGTAGCTCACAAGGTAGGTATTACTATGTCTGATTTTTTTCAGTGAAGAATGAGGCCTTAAGAGGTTAGACAACTAGCTCAAATTCATAGACATGGAGGCTTAATTTGAACTCAGATCTGTTTAATTCCTAAATTCCCATTTGTTCTAAAAGATGTATTACTCCATTATCGTTTATAAATACGTTTCTCCTTAGCATTTAAGCAATCTCAGTGCTGTCAGTATAGGATTATGAAGTCCTTTTCACAGGTGGGGGATTATGGTACAGAAATTCATACAAAACCACTTTAGGGCAATTCCCTAAAGGCAGAACAACTTTGTAAAACCTCTTATAGTCTTCTATACTGAAGTCAGTCCCTTGTCAATAACTACCTTCTCTCCCTCATGCCAGGATTATACCAATGTGTCCTTCAAGAACCAAGTGGCTGCTCCTCTCAGAAAAGTGTTGATCTTTAAAAAGTTGAATCTTGTGCCCCTAACTGGTGCTCTTTGAGACCCTGTGTGTAGTACTATTACCCTACTGCGTCATCGCTAGTTTTCTTTTCTGAGCTCTCTGCTGTTAATTTGTGATCTTGCACTTTTGGGACAGGGGCTGTGTCTTGTTTATCTCCTGATTTTAAGACATAGGCCACATACTCCGGGAGTTCCTCCCAGATATGTAATAGTAACTGGCATTTACTGATCTCTTATAACATCTCAAACCCTATTCTATGTACTTTTCATGACACAACTTTTAATCCTCATGATAATCATCAGGACTTTTATTAAGCCCACATTACAAGTCAGCACTCTGAAATATAGAAAGTGAATTTCACAAGTTCACATAATGAACAAAGGTGGCGTTGAGATCTGAACCCTTGCAATCTGATACAAGAGATCGTATTTTTAACCACTGAACTAGACTATAACATCTTTCATAGGAGTTCAAAGAAGTTTGCTGAATGATTTTTTTTAAGTAAGCAGAGTAAACCCTTCACAAAATTGGGCCCTTAAAAAGTCAAATGGGGACATTGGGAATGTGATATCTAAGGACCTTCACTTCATTTCTAAATCTCACAGTGAATGAGTGTCAGAGAATAGACTAGAAAACTTGCCTCCTCATGACCACATAACAAATTATGGAGAACATACCAAGAGAAGCTTCAGATGGCACATCATTTGTTCTTTTTTCCTAAGCCTTAGTAAACTTTTTGTTTTACACTTGTAGTTAGCTATAGATCTTTTTGAAGGACAGAACTGGCAGCTTTAATCAGACTTTACAGTGATCCCCACAGAGATTCACTTATTAGTTCACCCACACAGAATTCATTGATTATTTTTATGTCTGGGGATTCTGAAATCTCATTCTCTATGTCTCTCCCAGATGTCAGAATACTAGTTCCTTGCAAACTCTGATGTCTTTGCTGTATGATTCACTCTGCTCACCACAGCCAATAACAATGGGGTTAAAGGGAGAAGACAAAATAAAGTTGGCATGTGTTCTTGAAGCTGACAACTTTAACTCTGTCTGTGTAGATAGCATGGCAACATGCTAGCTAGCAGAAGATGCAAAAATAAGTAAGACTACACTTCCTTTGCCCTCAGCAAGCTTATAATTTAAGGGTGAAAAGATGGTTGATCAACATACTGGGATATATTAAAAGGCTACATTAGACACTTCCTCAGAAAGGATATAAACAAAATTTTTTGAGGGGAGCAGAGTGTGTATAGCTTCAAGAAAATGAAAGAGGTGGCAATTGGAATAGGAATTAGAGCAATCAGTTTTCTTTTTCAAAGTTGCCGACTAGAAACATTATATGCTGCCCCATCTACTTAGAAGAACCAAAATAGTATGTAGACAATTGCACTTTGAGGACATTATCCAAGAAAGTATATAGGAAGTCAACAGAAAAATTACAGGAAACACCAGAAACTAGGAAGTAGAAGGAAAAGAGGGAGACTGCTTGGTTGGGCCTGGCTGGGATCTGGGAGAGACTCCACAATATGGGGAGAGGGCGAGTGAGAGATTTTCTCTGTGGTCCACTTTCCCACAGAGGAATTGTACAATATAGGCCATGAGAGCACTTGACCCTCCCAAGTTCTGAATCTAACTTAGGAAGCCTCCAGGAGAGTGTGAGAAGGGACTGCATCAGGGAGGGAGCTTGCCCTAGGTCCATGCCCTTCCTGAGACTTAAGCAGCTACCACAAGATGCCATTTTTGCTACTAGCCTTTAACAGACTGTGTATTGTTTTGGGACTCTGCAGTGCTGGTACTAGGTGTTGGAGAAACTCAGGCTATTGCTCGTGAAACTGGAGCATTGAAGTGACCAGCAGGGTGCCCACAGCTAAGACTGAGAAGTGAGCATGCCATGGGCTGCAGCCACCAGTACTGGGAGTCAGGTACCACCACTGAGACTTGAGCAGGATGTAAGTTGCCATGGAGGCTTGGTCCCAATCTGGACGGTGACTCCAGTGTCCCAGGATTGAGTTGCAGACTACATGAATCTGCTGGATCTGACTGGTCAGCGGTTCTGCTGTAATACCTGGGACTGTGAAACAAGTCCTGACTGGACTAGGGCATGAGAGAGATGCATATTTCCTACCTGTTGGCCAATGCTGTGGTCTCTAAGGTCACCCCACCCTCCCTGTGGCAAGACTTTAGCATGGCAGGTGCTACCCCTCACCTGAACCCTTTGCCAGGGGTCTGAGGATCCTGTCAAGGCTGGCACATGTACTCACCCTTCAGTGGCATCCACCATCTGGAACTGAAGAATTCATTGAAGGAAATAAAAAATAAATTGGAAAGTCTCAACAACAGACTAGACCAAAGAGAAGAATAATTTCTGAACATGAAGACAGGCCTTTGGAAATAATCCAGTCAGATAAGAATGAAGAAAAAGAGAATTTCCAAAATAAACAAAACTTTAGAGACACTTGGGACAACATAAGGTGACCAAAGTTTCAAATTATCGGTATCTCTGAGGGCAAAGAGAAATAAAAAATAGAAATAACTTATTTAATTAAAGAATAGATGAAAAATTTTTAAGTCTAGCAAAAGCTTTAGATATCTAGACCCAAGAGGCTCATTGATCCCCAAATAAAATGCAAAAAGACCTTTGACATGGCACGTTATAATCAAACTGTCTAAAGTCAAAACAAAAAATAAAATTCTGAAACAGTAACAGAAAAGTGTTTGGTAACCTATAAAGGAAACCCCATCAGACTAACAACAAACTTCTTAGCAGAAACCTCACAGGCCAGAAGAAAATGGGATAATATATTCAAAGTGCTCAAAGAAAAAAGCTACCAGCCAATACTATGTCTAACATGATTAACCTTCATAAATAAATGAGAAATAGTCTTTCCCAGACAAGCAGATGTTGAAGGAGGTCCTCAACACTAGACCAGCAATTGCAAGAAATGGTCAGAAAAATTCTAAATGTGGAAGCAAAAGAATGACATTTACAATCATGAAAGCACACAAAAATATAAAACTCTCTGGTAAAACAATTACATCGAGGACAAAAAGAAGGAAATCAAATGGCACCACTAAAGAATCCCACCAAATCACAAAGACAAACAGTAAGAGAAAAAGAAAAAAGACAGAGAATTTATAAAACAATTAACAATATGACAGGAACAAAACTTCACATGTCAATAAGAACCTTAAATGCACAGGTATTAAAGTTCCAATTAAAAGATACAGATTTTCTCTTAAGGTTATTAGAAATACAGATTCTACTCAATGGATAAAAACATGATTCAGCTATATGCTGCAGACAAGAAACTTATCTTTAATGATACACACACATTGAAAGGAACAAGATAGAAAAAGATAGTCTGTGTACACAGAAACCAAAAACAAGCAAGAATAACTATACTAATATCATATAAGACAGACTTTAAGTCAAATATAGTTTTTAAAAAAAGAAGATGACAGAGGTCATTATATAGTGATAAATGGGTCAATTCAGCAAGAGGATGTAACAATTCTAAATATGCATGCACCCAATACTGGAGCACCAACATCCATAAAACAAATATATTACTAGATCTAAACAGACATAGAATGCAATACAATAATAGTGGGTGACTTTAACACCTCACTTTCATCATTAGACCAATCATCTATACAGAAAATCAACAAAAAAACATTGAACTTAAACTGGACGTTAGACCAAATGGACATGGTAGACATTTCAGAACATTCTACCTAATAACTGCTGAATATATGTTCTTTTCATCAGCACATAAAACATTCTCCAATATAAGCAATGTATTAGGTCACAAACAAAGCTCAATAAATTTTAAAAGTCAAAATTATATCAAGTATTTTCTCAAACCACAGTGAAATAAAACTAGAAATCAATACCAGGAGGAACTTAGGAAACTATAAATATACACAGAAATAAAACATGTTTCTGAATGTCCACTGGGTCAATGAATAAATTAATATGGAAATTAAAAATTTTTTGAAACAAATTAAAATGAAAAAACAACATACTAAAACCTATGAGATATAGCAAAAGGAATGCAAAGAGGAAAGTTTATAACATTAAATGCCTACATTAAAAAAGTAGAACAATTACAAATCAATAATCTAATGGTACACCTTAAGGAGCTAGAAAAGCAAGAACAAACCAAACCCCAAATTAGCAGAAGGAAAGTGATAACAAAGATCAGTGCAGAACTAAATGAAATAGAGACTAAGGAAACAATACAAGGGATCAACAAAACAAAAAGTTGGCTCTTTAAAAGGCAAACAAAATGGATAAACTGCTAACTGGACTAACCAAGAAAACAGATAACACCTATATAAATAAAAATCAGAACTGAAAAAGAAGACATTATACTCATAACACAGAAATACAAAAGATCATCAGATACTATTATGAACAACTAGAAAACCTAGAGGAAATAGGTAAATTCTTGGAAATATACAGCCTAACAAGATTGAATAAGGAAAATATCGAAAACATGAGCACACCAATAACAAGTAACAAGATTGAATTAGTAATAAAAATATCTCCTAACAAAGAAAAGCCTAGGACTGCATAAATTCACAGCTAAATTCTACCAAACACACAAAGAAAAACTGATGTCAATTCTCTTGAAACTACTCCAACAAGTTAAGGAGAAAGGAATTTCCCCTAACTCATTCTATGAGGCCAATATCACCCTGACCAAAACCAGACAAGGCCATAACAAAAAAAGAAAAACCACAGACCAATATCTCTGATTAACATCGACGCAAAAATTCTCAACAAAATAATAACAAACTGAATCCAACAGCTATGGGATAGATAATACAATGTGATCAAGTGGATTTTATACCAGGGATGCAAGGTTAGTTCAAAATTTGTAAATTCGTAGCTTGATACATCACATACACAAAATCAAGGACAAAACCTACAGGATCATCTCAATAGATGCAGAAAAAAGCACTTAAAATTTAACATTCTTTCATGATAAAAACCCTTAACAAATTGGGCGTAGGAGGAACATACCTCAAAACAATAAAGGCCATATTTGGCAAACCTATAGCCAATATTATACTGAATGGGGAAAATTGAAAGCATTTATTTTCTTTAAGAATTGAAACAAGAAAAAGATGCCCTCTTTTATTGCTCCTATTCCACACAGTACTACTGGAGGTCCTAGCTAGAGCAATCAGGTGAGAAAAAGAAATAAAAGGCATCTAAATTAGAAAGGAAAAAGCCAAATTATCACTGTTTACTGATGACAATCTTATAGCTATAAAAACGTAACGACTTTACCAAAAAACTCTTGGCTTTCATAAATGAATTCGATAAAGTTGCAGAATACAAAATCAATGTACAAAAATCTGTAATGTTTCTATGTATTAGTAATGATCTAGCAGAGAAAGAAATCAAGAAGGCAATCTCATTTACAACAGCAACAAAGAAAATAAAATACCTAGGAATAAATTTAACCAGAGAGGTGACATATCTACGAGGAGAAAACTACAAGACACTACTGAAAGAAACTGAAAATGACACCAACAAATAGTAAAACATTCCATGTTCATAGATCGAAGGAATAAATATCATTAAAATGACCATACTGACCAAACTAATCTAGAGTCAGTGCAATCCCTATCACAATCCTAATGCCATTTTTCACAGAATTAGAACAAAATCCTAAAATTCATATGGAACCAGAAAAGAGCTCATATAGCTATAGCAATCCTGAGCAAAAAAAAGTGAAAAGCATCACATTATCTGATTTTATATTATAAGCCTATAGTAACCAAAACAGCATGGGACTGGTATAAAAATAGACACGTAGATTAATGGAACAGAATAAGGAACCCAGAAATAAAGCCACTTATTTACAGCCAACTGATCTTTGACAAAGCCAACAAGAACATACATTGGGAAAAGAACAGTTTCTTCAATAAAGTGTACTGGGAAAATTGGATAGCCACATGCAGAAGAATGAAATTGGAACTCTCTCACCATACACAATAATCAACTCAAAATGGATTAAAACCTAAACGCAAGAACCCAGACTATAGAAATAGTAGAAGAAAACATAGTGAAAATTCTTTTAGACATTGGTCTAGGCAAATAATTTATTATTAAGACCTCAAAAGCACAGGCCACAATAAGAGAAGTAGACAAATGGGACTTAAAGAAAAAAGCTGCAACACAGCAAAATAAATAAACAGTGAATTTTTTTTTGTCCTGTTGGACAGGAAAAACATTTGCAAAATATTCATTTGGTAGGGTACTAATATCTAGGATATACAAAGAACTCAAATTTAACAACAACAACAAAAATCCAAAATTTAATAAAATCCCCATTAAAAAGTAGGCAAATGACTTGAATAGATATTTTTCAAAAGAAGACATGCAAATAGCCAACAGGTATATGAAGAAATACTCAACATCACTAATCATTAGAGAAATGGAAATCAAAACCACAATGAGGTATCATCTTACCAGAGGATGTTGTTAAAAAGATTTAAAAAGATAGATGTGGGCAAGGATGCAGAGAAAAGGGGATTCTTATACACATTTGGTGGAAATATAAATTAGTACAACTTCTGTGGAAAACAATATGGAGCTTCTTCATAGAATTAAAAATAGAAATACCATTTGATTCAGTAATCCCACTACTGGGTATCTACCCAAAGAGAAATAAATCAATATATAAAAACATACCGGCGCTTGTATATTTATTTCAGTAGTATACACAACAGAAAAAATATGGAATGTATTAGAGTTCTCTAGAGGATCAGAACTAATAGGACATATGTATATATGAAAGGGAGTTTATGAAGGAGAACTGACTCACACGATCCCAAGGTAAAGTCCCATGATAGGCCAGCTGCAAGTTGAGGAGCAAGGAGGCCAGTGGTGGTTCAGTCTGAGTCCCAGAGCTTAAAAGTAGGGAAGCCGACCGTGCAGCTTTCAGTCTGTGGCCAAAGGCCTGAAAGCCCCTGGCAAAACACTAGTGTAAGTCCACGAGTCCAAAAGCTAAAGAGCTTGGAGTCTGATGTTCGAGGGCAGGAAGCATCCAGCATGGGAGAAAGATGACAGCCGAAAGACTCAGCAAGTCTTTCAACCTTCTTCTGCCTGCTTTTTCTAGCTGTGCTGGCAGCCAAGAGGATGGTGCCCACCCAGAGTAAGGGTGGGTCTGCCTCTCCCAGCCCAGCAACTCAAATATTAATCTCCTCTAGCAACACCCTAACAGACACACACAGAAACAATACTTTGGATCCTTGCATCCAATCCAGTTGACACTTAACGTTAACCATCACATGGAATCAACCTAAGTGTCTATCGATGGATAAATGGTTAAAGAAAATTTGGTACATATACATAATAGAATACTATTCAGCCATAGAAAAGAATTAAATCATGTCTTTTGCAGCAAGATGCATGGAACCAGAGGTTTTTATGTTAACAAGCCAGGCACAGAAAGACAAATATCACATATTATCACTCATACAGAGGTGATAAAAAAAAAGTTTTCATATGGATGTAGAGGTGGAATTATAGATAATAGAGACACAGAAAGATGGGACATGGAGAGCAGGATAATGAGAAGTTGGATAACTATTATACAGTAGCATTTATTGAGCATTTACCCTGTACTTTGGCATCTGATTTATATATCATGCACTCAGTTAATCTAATTGAACACATTAATGCATCAATGTATGCATTCATTCATTCATTCATTCATTCAACAATTCAACAATTGAGTGCTGACTGTGAACTAAGCACTGTCCAACATTAGGAAAACAAAGAGTAAACACGTCTCTGCCTTATGAGGTTGTCTCTACTCAGGAGAGGCAATGCACTAAGCAAATGAAAAAATAGTTATAAATTGCAGAACATGCTAAGAAAGAAACAAGGACACAAGGTAGAGAATTACAAAAGGGTCTACTTATATGTATGAACAACCCAAAGAGATTTCTTCCTGGCTTAGATTTTTTTTTAAGGAAACTATAATTTACATCTACACCAAATATACCTTTTGGTCCAGTGGAGAACAGCCAGTTGTTAAAACCATTAGTCAACTGACAGTCAATGTTACCATCAGGAAGAGAACTTGTGGAAGAAAAGAATAAATTTGTATCTGTCAAAAATTTTAATTGTAGTTATAATTCTATTATTAAAACTTTGATAGTCAAATTTTAAAAGTGAAATTACTGTGCAAGAACACTTATTTTAAAGACTGCTAGCTGCTGGATTGTACTCACCATCACTACAGTGTACACTTGTAACACTAAAATATGCTTGCTTTCAATGGGCACACTTGCTAATACCAATTACCTTTTTGCATCTAGGAGAAAGAAATTTAGAAACACGTATTTCAGCAATTTTTTTTAAACAGCGTTTTACTCAGTCTGTTGTCCAGGTTGGAGTGCAGTGGCATGATCACTGCAGCCTCAACCTTCTGGGCTTCAGCGATCCTCCGGCCCCATCCTCCTGAGTAGCTGGGACTACAGCCATGCACCACCATGTCTGTTTTCTGTAGAGACAAAGTAGTGCTATGTTACTCAGGCTGCTCTTGAACTCATGGATTCAAGCAATCCTCCCACCTCGACCTTCCAAAGTGTTGGGATAACAGGTGTGAGCCACTGTACCTGGCCACCTATTTCTTTTCTAGAGAAACCTTTTTGCTTCAGATTTACAGCTAGGGCAGCTTTAAAAAATTCTTCCTATTAAACTACTGGAAATGGTTAGCAGTCTAAAGCAGTGATTCTCATGCTTTGGCACACCCTCTGCATCACTGAAGGGCTCATAACAAAAATCACTAAGGTTGTTTTCTCACCTCTGGAGATACTAGCCTGCAGGTTTAGGGGCCACGCTTTGAGAAACACTCGACTGAACTATTCAGCTTGACAAGATTGAAAAACCATATTCAACCTCCATAGACTCAAAATTACAAGTATTAATTATTGTTTTCTTACAGTTGTCTGCAATATTTGTTGCTTTGAAATTTAACTAGTGAGAACAAAATGTGTGAAGTATTTTTTTATTTCCTTTATTCTATTTTAATTATTATTTCTGCATCAAATATAAATGACTTGGGAAATTTTCCTCATGAAAATTTTGAGATGGCAAAGTTGACATCTGCTTTTAGTTTTTCCTCAAAAATTATGAAAAGTTCCAAATAGCAATTTTTCTTGGCAGGCATCTTGGCATAAATAGAATTAGATAGTTAAATACTAAACAAAAGATTTACATACAATTTTGTTTAATGTTATAAATATTCTGTTAAAATATTTAACAAAGACTAAAAGCATAATTTATTCTAATCTCAATTATTCTGCTTTTCATAATTTAAATTTTGTAAGAATGTGTTGATTGGAAAAAGGACAGGTTCCTCCTGAAGTTATTTATCCAATGCTTTATAAATAGTCTTGAGAACTATAAATCCATTTCCCTGTTCAATTCCTTGAAAATGCCAAATAATTGATTTTATAGAAAAAAATTAACTGCTTTCACAATGATCATTAATTGTGGCAGCACTTTATTTGGCAATGATAAATATATATATATATATGTGTGTATATATATTTATTTATTTCCAAAGGATATTATACACTTTAGATCAGAAAGCCAAAAGTCTGTATCACACAGTTTCCATTGCTGTATGTCATGGATATTATATCAATACTAAGATTTGGCTAAAATTTATGCTGTAGTTAGAAATTCGTTCAGTTCAGGACTTTAATTTGTTTAGTTTCAAAGTTATTTAAGCCAACTAAGTTACATGGAAGGAAGAATAGACATTAACGAACGAAGGAAAATAAAATTATATCAAGGAGTCACACTATGAGCCCATAAAGAGGAAGAACAAAGGTAGAAATACCTGTCAAGGAGAATGGGAGGTACAGAGCATAGATGCCCTTTCCTGAATATGTACACTTCTCCCTATAAATCTTTTCAAAAGCTGTAAAAAGCGCCAAACACACTAGGTAAAATTACGTTTGTTTCAGAGTCAGGAGGCTTTCAAGCACTTAAAATTCACTTCTTCTTGTGCTTTCATGGCAATTGTCTATTCTGAGTATCAAACACTAAACCAAAAACAATTTGCTGAAAACATTAGCTATCAAAAAATTCAATTGGCTGGAGCAGGGAGTGATAATTCTTGCCCCTTCAGTGCAGATTTTCTGGTTCCTCAAACACACAAATAGTTTTTGGTTAACAGGCAGGAGAGGGTTAACCAATAATTACACCAACCCATGCCGACCTGCAATTTGGCCATCTTCTCTGCACTGATTTCCTGCCTCCTCCAATTATCCAGCCTTCTGTACTAAACCTGGTAGTCAAAGTCCTGTCTCCACAGTGCAGGACGCTGGTATGTCTGCCCTAAAATACACCTGTTGCCGGCAGATTCCTGCAGGTTAATTTCCACTGCCGGAGAAATTGCTCTAAATTGCATTGACTTTCAGTGGGTTCCCACTGGCAAACACCTGGAGGCAATCGCCTGCAGATGACTGCCCAGAGACCCAGGTGTGTTTCTGGAGGCTGCCTTGCCCCAGTTCATCCTGATGAGATGTCTTGGTGCTCAGAGTGCAAAACAACTACCCTGGGTTAATGAGTCGCAAAGACATTAACATTCAGAAAGGCTCACAAAGAAAATGAAGCCTTAAAGGCAACAGCCTCTCTCAGATGGGAGGTGGGGGAGTCTTGCGCCAGAGAGTAGGAATGGAATAAGCATGATGTTTCATTCTAACAACCATCCTTGAGCCTCTTGGCAGCCCCTCCCCTTGATAGGAGAAAGAAGTTTTTCAGTAATGGCAGTCCATATGGTAACTGTCTTTTCTGGATATTGCTTGCTAATGAGTGTCTACTTGCACACACTTGAAGTTGTTTTCGTTCCTTTTTTCCCTCCATACAATTTCTGAATCATCTGATTTTGTGAAGACAAATTCTAAGAAAATGTAGACAAAAGGTCAATAAAATCCCTTAACATATCTGAGTACTATGAAGCTTTTTGGAAACGTGAATTTTCTTTTATTCTTAAACGAAAATATGTAATTCTTCTATTTCCCATTATAATTTTCTCCAGTCTTGGCCACAGAGAATGTCAACTGGAAATAATGCAACGGACATAAAAAAAATTAAAAAAACTATTAGACGCAACTCCTTTGAAAGGTTGTCTTGTACACAGGCTATCACAGATATTTGTTTGATGACAGTAATATTTGGTACTTGGATGTTAGCCCCAAATTGGTTCCTCTCAGTACCTGAGGGTGAACACCTGGCTAAAATTAATAACAGTACTGATGATAATAGCTAGCATTTGCTGGTGATTTGCTATGTGACCTGTGCTACAGTAAGGCTTTTGTGGGTAATCCCATTTAGGTAGGAAGCAATATCCCCAGGCTCAGGTCAAATTTGATGGCAATATAAATTTGGAAAGTGGAAGGGTAAAGAGTTTTTAAACTACGGAACCACTCTGATTATTTGCCTTCTAAGAAATGAGCTAGAGGAGACGCCAATACCTACTCTCTCCTGACAGGACTGTTTCAGCTTAGGCTGCTGGATCCATATATTTTGATTTCCAGCTAGTCCTGTTTGCCTCTCCTTTAGTTTTCTATTCTAATTGTGTTGAGGCTGGACTTTCTCAATTCACAGTCCTTTGTCTTGGCCATGGTGTTGTAATAGAAAAATCCAAGGTGGTGGTGAGTGGAGATGAGTCACACTCTACAAATACAATTTTGTTTGACATTGGGCAGCAGTGTTGCTGCAGAGAGTGAGTGTAGAAACCCAAGTCAACCCAAACCAACCCAAATTAGCAACTAGCTATTGGCCTTACATCCTGTCTGCCAGTTACTGCCCTAGCCTGATCACTAGTTCCTGGAGCATCCTTTATCTTGACTCTTTTTAAATTTTAATTGTCATATTATGGACCTTTAGCTCTACTCTCTCTTTCTGAGAGCCAAGAGAAAAGCGGAGCAAGAAAGCACAATGCAAAATAGAGATCATAACTAGGCAAAAACAGTTTAGGCATCGTTCATTTTTTTTAAAAGGAGCTGAATTTAGTGGAACCACTGTAATTCTGATAGTAGTTAAAGTAGATTTTACTAACCAATTTTGTCACTAGTCAATTTCCCTGTGGAAACAAGTCATGTCAAATCATTGGGCCACATTTTGCCAAAATGCTTGGAAAGAGAATGAAAGTAAATCGATAATTTTGAAGAGATTCCAATCCTATCTATGAACTATCTTTAGATATGCTAACTATCTGTACTAAGCCTGAAGATAGTTGACTGCATCAGGCAGGGTAATAGACCCTAAAGAAGCATAAATACCATAACTAATATCTTATTTCATTTGGGCTTCTATAACAAAGTACCGTAGACTGGGTATAAACAACGGGATTTATTTCTAACAGTTTTGGAGGCTGGGAAGTCCAAGATCAAGGCACTGGGCTGATTTGATGTCTGATGAGGATCTGTTTCCTGGTTCACAGATGGCAGCTTCCTGCTGTGTCCTCATGCAGTAGAAAGGTTGAGGCAGCTCTATATAGGGCCACTTTTATAAGAGCACAAATCTCATTCATGAGGACTGAGCCCTCATGACATCATCACTCCCAGAAACACCACCTCTTAAAACTGTCATGTTGGTGTTGGAATTGCAATAGAAGGGACAAAGATTCAGACAATAGCATCTAGGATCTAAAGAAATCCAGGAAATGTTGAGTGAATTCTCACTTGTGATTCTCACTGCCTCAGGTGGTAACCTTTGGAAGCAGTAATCGATCATGAGCAGTCCAAAGCACATTCTGTATTCATATCACACCCATTGCCATCTGCCCATTATCTGTTGCCAGAATCAAGATATATATACTCAATACCTTCACAAGTACTCAGCATCAGTAAAAATGGCTATTGATCTTGTTACTGAGAAAAAAAAATCAGCATTATTTATTCATTTAATAAACATTTAATGAGTGTCTACACTGGCCAGCCTCCATGCCATGTGCTTAGGGGAAAAATGGTAAACAAGACAGACCTATTTCTTGACTTCAGGTATTTTTATCATGGAAGATAAACAAGTAAGGGAGTGGTTTTCTGTGATGGTTTAGTATACTAATGCTCATGATAGAAGTTGCATTGTTATTTCTGTAATTTAATTCAACTATGCAAATCAAACCCTTGTGACATTTTTTAATTTCTTTTTAAAAAAGTTTCCTAAACAAGGAAACTACTTCTATTGCTTCTGAATAACTTAAGAATAAAGAATGTCCACTTAGACAACATAAATAGTAATTGAAGACTTCTGGGGACTTCTGGTACTACAGATGGGTCAGGCAGGAATTGAAACCACAGTTAGCTACAGTTATTCATATGTGTCCTCATGCAGGGGCTCTAAAAAGGGAGGCCATACAAATTCTGAGTCCACATTACACTTGGGGGATATTTGAATAGTAATGAAAATCATTATTAAGACTAGGTATAGGATTTAGATTTTGGAAAGGCTAAGAGACTAAATTTTAAAAAGGTAGTGGATACCTTGCATTCTGCTGTTCTGAAGAGGTCTGCTTTATTCACTAATAGTTGATTGCATGTTTCAGTTAAGAGAAAAAAGTGATTTTAAAATATATTGTAAAACAGAGTTTTATTGTGTCGTATTTAAATGTGAATGAGCATACCATGAATTAGGGTGAAAGGGTAAGTTATTGCCACAAAAGACCTAAGGAAAAGATGGCTTATGAAGAAATTTGCTTATTCTCTCTCCTTTGACAGGCTGAGGTGAATACTCCATGCTGGAGGATGGCTTTGCTTGATGTGCTCATTCTTGGATTCAGGCTCTTTCCCACCTTCAATGCATGCCTTTCACTAGGCATTCTCAACCCAGCCAGCTGGAAGGGGTAGGGTTGTAGCCTGGGGCCAAAGAGAGATGGGAAGCAGACATGTCTTACATCAGTTGGGTTTACATTCCATTGGTGGAAACTTAGTCCCAGCGCCACCCCTAAAGGCAAGGCAGGCCTGGAAATTCAATGCCTTGTTGGACAGCCAAGTACACAGCAATTACTCTACTGCTATAGAAGATGGAGATGAGGAAACTTGACAGACAGCTACAAGTATCCACAGGTATAAGAAATGATGTTATAGGGAAGCATTTACCTTTAACCACAACTTTATAAAAGGTTCCAGCAGAACATAGCAGTTACAAGTGAAAATACAAATTTGTACTTCTACATTTTGGAATGATCGAGGCTTCTGCTTTCTTTTTCTAGTTCAGATTTTGCTTAGGAGGTGGTAGAAATAGCAATGGGAAAGAAAGACAACTGGGAGAAGTCAACCTATTTCACTATCCACTGCCTTACCAAAGGCTATACTGGAAGTCAAAGAATACAGCCTGGTTCCTTCAACTCTAGCTCTAGAATTAATCCTCACATTCTCAGCCCAGCTTCCCAGGCATGTGGTTCTTTGTCTTTTCCTCTTTTTTAATTTAAACTCTGATGCCTACAGTAAAAGTCGTCTTCATTGACTTGTATATAATTAATGGCTAAGCATCAAAATTAGGCTGATACCAAGAACTAACAAGTAGTGCATTTGAGAATTACAATTATATTTACACTTCCATTGTGCTGATCATTTACTTAGGTTTACCTGATTTATGGAATGAGTCTGCATAAATCATGAAAATGTGTTCTAATTCCCCAAATCTTTTCATCATGGCAGTAACTTGAATTTATGTCATACTTTTCCATGTCTTGGCCCTAAATGAAATGTTTTCCTGTTGAACCCTTGTTTGTTTACAGAGAAGTAACATTTGATTCGTCTTAGAGCCAAGGTGCTTCTCCTACTAACAATTCAGCTTTCCCCTTCACCTTCTAGTTTTTGCCAACTCTCATCCTTGCTCAACAAAGTATTTCCTTTTGAGTTTCCCATAACTCCGTTTTAAAGTGGAATTCATGTCTCTTAGGAAATGAGGGCTGTATTGCATACTTAACAATGGCTGGTGAATTGGAAATACATAGTAAGTAAAATAAATGAAGGAGGTCACAGCTGAGTAAGTAAAACTATTCACTCTGAACAAGTAGACACAAGTAAGGAGACTACAGGGTCATAGCTTCCCTGGTCTCCGTGGTTTCAAATGTTGTTTCCTCTTGTTCTGACAGTTGATTCTTCGGAGGTTTTACAGTAATCAATGGAAATGGCTCTGGTAATGACTTTTATGAGCATGCTCTCTGCCACCTTACAGAGGTGGCAATTTACAAACACGAACACACATGCATTGTATGTTTATGAATACATTGTATTTATACATTGCATTCTGTATTTATAAATCTGTAAATTTCCCAAAGACATTTATTCTGTAAAAAATAATCTAAATTCAAAACTGACTTTTATATTAATCAAAAATATTGGACTGCCACTAATTCTTGTGAGAAAAGGGAAGAATACTTTGAGGTTCAACCATCAGGAGGGTAACAGTCTGCATCACAGTCAGAAGCAGAAGATATGCATGTCCTAGAAGTATAACAAGCAATGAAGAATTGAACAAAAACAAGCTTGGGAACAACAGGGTTTTTCCACCTTCTTGTTGAAATTATCAGGATCTGCAGTAGAGAGAGAAGAGCCTTATTTGCTTGCCTATCTCTCAGACACTTCAGTGAGGCTAATGAGACATCTTGTTTGTAGAATTCTTTGGTCTTTTAAGAGAGAGAATGGGAAATACTTTGGGATTGTGGACCTGGCAGGGATGGTAACAGGGAAGAAAGAAAAAATAAGAGTTGCCTTAGTAATCTTTAAGATAGAAGAGAGCCAAGGTACTCGATTTATATTCCAGGACACTGACTTATGGTAAATGTAAATGCTTGAGAGTCCCACTCACTTTTCAAGGTTCAAGTCATAATGTTATTGTGATGGTTAATTTTATGTGTCAGCTTGACAGGATTAAAGGATACCCAAATAACTGGCAAAACATTATTTCTGGATGTGTCTAGGGTATTTCTGGAAGAGATTAGCATTTGAGTCAGCAGATTGAATAAAGAAGATCCACCCTAAACAACATGAACAGCATTATCCAGTTTGTTCAGGGCTTAGATAGAACAAAAAGGTGGATGAAGGATGAATTAACTCTCTCTTTTGGAGCTAGGACATCATCTCTTGCCTTCAGACATCAGGACTCCAGGTTTTGGGCCCTTCAGACTGTAGGACCTAACACCAACAGCCCTCCTGTTCTCTAGCCTTCAGACTCAGACTGAATTACACCACCAACTTTCCTGGCTCTCCAGCTTGCAGACAGCATATCATGAGGTTTCTCAGCCGATTCCCACAATAAATCAACTCTTCTATGTCAGTATACATCCTATTCGTTCTGTTTCTCTGAAGACACTGACTAATACAGTCATCTTAATAAAAACTTCCCACTCCTCATGTTTTTAAACTGTAATTAATCATTTGCTCTTTGCAGTTCAACTACACATTTTTTCCTTTAATAATGCTGAACACAGACTGCCTTACTTTGTAATTAATTCTGTAGACCTCTGTGTCAGGGGCTGGCAAACTTTTTCTGTAAAGGATCAGGCAGTAAATATTTTCATCCTTGCAAGTATATAGTATTTGTCACAATTATTCAACTCTGCCCTTATAGCAAAACAAAGCCAATCACAGACAGTACATACACAAGTGAGTGGGGCTGCATTTCATTTTTCGGGGGGGCGGGAGGCTGCATTTCAATAAAACTTTATTTATAAAACCAAGTGAAAAACCAGATTTGGGCTGGGCACGGTGGCTCACGCCTGTAATCCCAGCACTTTGGGAGGCCGAGGCAGGTGGATCATGAGGTCAAGAGATCGAGACCATCCTGGTCAACAGGGTGAAACCTCGTCTCTACTAAAAATACAAAAAAATTAACTGGGCATGTTGGCGTATGCCTGTAGTCCCAGCTACTCAGGAGGCTGAGACAGGAGAATTGCTTGAACCCAGGAGGCCGAGGTTGTGGTGAGCTGAGATCACGCCATTGCACTCCAGCCTGGGTAACAAGAGANAAAAAAAAAAAAAAAAAACAGATTTGGGCTGTGGGCTGTTCATCCTTGATCTATGCCAAGAGGATGTAAGTTCAATTGAGGCACAGCAATTCTTTATTATTCTTTGTAAACCACATCAGGTACACAAAAACTAAAAAACTGTTTCAAGGCTGAGAGTCTTTGGGTTAAATTAACAATTATTCACTAGCTTTGGGACCCTAGGCAAGTCATTTAACTGCACTCTGCTTCAGTTTCTTCAAGAAACAACTATGAAAATAATAATAAAATCTACTTCACAATGTTATCGTATGGGTGTGAAATAATCCCTTGAAGGTATTTAGCACAGTATCTGGCCCATGTTAAACAGGCAGGAAATGTCAGCCATTAACATCTTGTGTAGCATGGGTGCTCAATAGATAGATGTTTGTTGAATAAACACATAATAAGATTTAATTCATGTTTCAAATGTAACTTTAGTGCATCCAATATCACTTAAATATACTGAATATAAAAATGCTATTAAAATATCTATTATTCAAAGACATATTTACAAATCTAAATATTAAGGTATTTAGGTATCTGTTAAGAAATTTAAGGTATCTGTTACTATCTTTAAAAGTAAGAAACATATTTTGAAAGATACAGAATGTATATATGACAAGGGAGATAGTGGGAAAAGCCAGTCCTTAATTTTATGGAAGTAAACAAAGACTATTCTGGAAATTTATTATTTTTTCAAAAATTGAAAAACCAATACGTTAATTCATTCAGAAGTAATAAATATGATTTTTAAAGAACAAATCAATACCAGAATTTTTGATTGTTTAATAATATTAAAAGACTAGTAAATAAGTAGGTTACTGAATCAACTTCTCTCTTGATTTTGACAAAAACTATATTTTATTATAATTATTATTTATATTCATCATGTCACTCCAAATTAACAAAAATCAATATACACGAAAGTTTGTCAAATCAAAAGGAAACAAGATGAGGAGGATATTCAGAATACATTCAGTGAAGGAGATTTGGGATTCTTAAATGAAAATTGTTCTCATTTCGCATTACACCTACATAAAGAAAGAATAAGTTAGTAAAATATTTGAGGCATCCAACCTTGAGAAGTACATTGGAATTAGATCCCCTTATTTTTCCTCTCTGAATACTTTCCACTCTTACCTGCCTTGATGTAAGGCCTGGGAGGTCAGCCTCCTGTGAGGCCTCCCCTGGGCTCCCTTGCCTGTTGGCTTTCAGTTTGTTAGGCCAGTGGGAGGCACCAGAAGAGACTAAAATAATGAGTTGAGAGAGACCAGAGGGCTTCCTCACTACCCTACGTGCTTGGGGGCTGCATCTCTGGTAGATCCCAGGTCTCTGCACAGCTTCAAGTCCAGCCCCAGAACCCTCCTGCATTCTGTTCTCATGGACACTGGCCAAGCTCTCCCCATTCCATGCTCCTCACAGCTTCCTGCTGCTGCTGGTCTCTTGGCACCTCAGCACTGCTTGCCCACACCCTTGTGGGTAGTCTTTCAGCAACATCTCCTGAATCTGAGTGATACAAGGAAGACCTCCTATGGATGCCATTATTTTAGCAATAGTGAAACTTAGAGAGACGTAAGGAGGTAATCAACATTAACTAAATGCAGTTCAAGCTTGTATGCTGCATATATTTATTCAATGAGATAAACTGGGAAATGAAACTGAAACAAAAACCCTAGAAAGTAGTAGCATAATGTAGTTCGTGTTTATATCATTGGTAAAGTGAAGATGTAGGTCCTGAATAGGCAATAAAAATCATTAAAATGTTAGAACTGATATAAGAAATTCATTTCTAAACATTTTACTCTACCCTTTGGTCTCAGGCACATCCTAAGCAGCTCAAGGCCCTTAATAAATTCCTCTCTGCCCTTGGATAGAGCCCCAGGTTCCCAATAAAATCTGACCTGCCCCATAGACCCAACATTTCCTTCTGTCTCTGTCAACGTCTCTGGTTTCCGTCTTGGCCGTGTAATTATACACCCCGATCCTTAGAGGCTGCCTCTAGGCTCCTCCAGGCCACCTTTGTGCAGGTCTGTGTTTTGACTTCTACTTTCCCTCACACTCTGAGGGACGGTCCTACCCACTCCACAGGCCCAGCCCTACCTCCCAGAACACCAGCTTCAGCAGCACGCATGGCACTTCTCACTACACACACTACCCACTCGCTCAGGAGGGAAATTCAAATAACCCATTTTAAGACATGCTTTCAAAAGATGTGAATACAAACGTCTTTCTCCTTTCTCAGAGGGAGAAGTCATAAGTCAAAGCATCCACAGGAGCAAACCTGAAATAGAACCATGTCTTTTCAATTACTTGCTTCCGTAGTTTTTGTTTGTTACAGCAAAGGTCCTCGAATCATTTTGCTCATGTATCTCCTACAATAATTTTGCAAAACTTGTATCCTCTTGCACATTTTAACCTGGTATCTAAAATGTTTCATTGTAAGTTTTAAGTAAGTTTATTTCTCATCGCTAGTGAGAATTCACTCTAGAATAAATATTTCTTAATTTGATAAAATATATATTAACTATCTCATTATATAAACGTCACCAAATCTGCGAGAAATCTCATAATATTTTATCTGTTTTATCCAATGTGTCGTCAGATAAAGACAAATCCAGACTCGCATAAAGAAAGGCTGTTTGAAAGATTATTGCAGTAGGGGAATGCTCTGATGGCAAGATCAGTGAGTGCCTTGAAGGTCAGGCAGAAAAGGGCTTTTCTTTCATGGGAAGGAGTAAACAAGGCTAGAAAGAACCTGAATTCAGCAACTGATCAGGAAATATGGCTTTTTGTGGTCCAGAATGTTGAGGAAAGGTCACTAAAGAGGGGCTGTTTCCCATTCAGCTGGCTCAGGCTGAGCTGGGTCAATGTTCAAGGTCCAGTGGGAAGAAGAGAAGCTTAACAAAATACTGGTCATGTCAGGTCAGTGTTCTGATTGGGCAGTGGGGACAAAAAGTTCAGCTACTCACTTATGAAGCAAAGTATGGAAATCTGGAAAGCCGGAGTCTGCTCTGGTGCTAAATAAACAAGGGGATTATCCACAGAATTTATCTAAATCATATGAGAATGTAGTTCTTTGCAGCAAGCAGTCTCCCAGAACAAAAAAAAAAAAGGGGGAGGGGGGATTTCTTTCATTTAAATTTCTTTAATTATGTTTTCCAGAACTGCAGAAGTCAAAGTTCAACATTTTTTTTTGTAAAATATTCTTACTATGGTGATATGACAAGTGTCACTAATCTCTACCCTTTCACTGTTTCCTGTATTCTGAATTCAGAATGTCTCAGTATAGGCCAATGTATTCTGAGGAAAAGACAGGAAGTGATATGTGAGCAAGGTCCCTGGGTTTGTGTTGAAGGGGCTGCTCCTTCCAGTATTTCCATATTGTTAGGGCCTCTGGGAGGTTTCATATCCGATGGCAAAGCACCACAGTATGATCTGCAATGGAAATAGGCTCTGCCTTTCTTCTGTAAAGTAGGAGAACTACTTAAGTATTCATGCCTTCATTATACTGGGAAGTCTTTGTATAACAACTATGGTCTTGGTGTAAAAAATACTGCTTTAGACTACCAGTGCTTTTTGCTGAGAAAATTTAGCAAAGATTTTTGTTATTATTCTTTAAATTTCAAAAGCATCAAGTGGTGCAATGGGCAATAATAAATATGTTCATTTTGTCTTTCTTTCTTTTAAGGAACACACAAAACCAACTCATAGGACATTGAAGATGTATATTATCTTATGAAAACCTCTCTGCTAGACCATATCAAGGCTTTGGAAGACAGCTATGATTGAGTGTTAGAAATGTATACTTTCATTGTAGCGGGCAGTGCGAACAGGAGGAAGAAGGTCAGTGATGTGCGCTTCCACACAGTTAAGTATTTCATGGTTATCTTATCTAACCCCTCACAACATCCATTGAAAATGTAGAACATTCTTTCCATTTCTAAATGAGAAAACTCAGGTTTATGAAGGTGGTCTCATTTGCTGATAGTAGCCTAAAGTCAATGGAAGAACCAAGATTTCAAACACATTGCATGATACCAAATTCTGTCCTCCTTCACCGGGCTCCTTATTTTTAAAACTGCTAAATTTGGAAGCAACAGGCCTTGGTAAGATATGGTAAGATATGGTTCTTCCATTTTCCACTTTATCATTTGGAGCAGGTCCATGAAACTCTGAGATCAGGTTTCCTTGTTCATAAAATAGAAATAGCATTACATACCTCATATATGGTTCAGAAGGAAAAATCAGATAAAATATGTAAAAATACTGTGAAAACTCTACACATGTTGGATCTTGCAACGGATCATGAATCTTGTCCATATCTGGTTTCCAAAACACTCAAATAAAGAGGGTTTCCAATCCTCTTCCCTCTATACATACACACACAAAAAGGAAATTTGGATATTTTACCTTACCGAAAAAAGTTCTATTTAGAACAGGTACATTTAATATACCTTTTAGTGTGCAATCATGGGATTTGTATACAGTTTGCCAGGAACTAATTTACTATGAAGTGAAAATACATCTTCCAGGCTCGATGGCTCACGCATATAACCTCAGCACTTTGGGAGGCCAAGGTGAATGGATCACTTGAGCCCAGGAGTTCAAGACCAGTCTGGGCTACATGACAAAACTCTGTCTCTACAAAAAAATACAAAAATTAGCTGGGCAAGGTGGTGTGCACCTGTAGCCCCAACTACTCTGGAGGCTGAGGCAGGAGGATTACCTGAGCCTGCTAGGTCCAGGCTGTAGTGAGCTGTGATCATGCCACTGCATTCCAGCCTGAACAACAGGGCAAGATCTTGTCTCAATCTCTCTCTCTATCTATGATATATATATATATATCATATATAGCCAAGAAATAAATGATCCTCTCTAAGACACAGTGAAGTAGTTTCATTCTAGGAGCCCTATTATCAGAGTGATCTAGACACATTGGAAAGTACTAACAGGCACCCCAACAAGCATGATGAAGATCTTATGTGGCTGATTCATGAGGCAGTATTAAGAGAATTAAACATGTATGGATTGGTGAGGCAAAGACTATGGAAGGACAAGATATCTGTCCACTGACATCTGATAGTATAAACACCAAAGCATAAGAGAAATTATTTAGCAAGCTGCAGGATGATAAGACTATGACTAATAGTCTTATTTTGTTGTTGTTTTGTTGTTGTTTTTTTTTTTTTTTTTTTT
>NW_016107630.1:1745780-1749016 GCF_001604975.1 Cebus imitator
TTTTTTTTGGAGACGGAGTCTCACTCTGTTGCCCAGGCTGGAGTGCAGTGGTGTGATCTCGGCTCACTGCAACCTCCGCTTCCCAGGTTCAAGAGATTCTCCTGCCTTCCGAGTAGCTGGAATTACAGGCTTGTGCCACCACACTCAGCTAGTTTTTGTATTTTTAGTAGAGAAGGGGTTTCACTATGTTAACAAGGCTGGTCTTGAACTCCTGGCCCCAGGTGATCCACCTGCCTCAGCCTCTTAAAGTGCTGGGATTACAGGCATGAGCCATCATGTTCAGCCAAGTAAAGTTTTTAAAAAAGAAAAAAATTCAGGCGAAATTTCATGAAAAAACTTCCTAGCTGTGAAATCTATTAGTCTCTGAAAAGTATCTTTTATGACAATATTATAGAAGGGCTATCCTTAAGATATTTAAAGCAAGGGAGAAAGTAAACATGGCAGTTTACTATAGAAACAGTCAAAATTGAGAAGGTAGACTAGATGACTTAAAATCTTTGTTGTCCTTAATGATCATATTTAGTGCTTTGAATGGTTAAATACTAAATTTTTGAAATTATGCATATTAAGAAACGACCTCTTATATATCAGATTATCTTCAGCTATCATTCTTATTTATAACACTCAGTTTCAATGGTTTCATTGGTGTTGAACTGAATAAATATTTTACAAACCAAATGCTACCATAATTTCCAAGTGCAATTATTACAAGGTCAAAGTTAATTGCTTTTAAACGTGTATTCTAAAGAAAAAAAAACATAAAAGAATAGAGTTTAATTTTTATTATGTTTAAAACTGATTTTAGGCATTTAGTCTTTATTTTACAACAGGGAGAACAAAATAATATTAACATATTCTATTATAATATAGTATATATTTTTTACCTTTATTTGCTGTAATCAGTGCAGTCTGGCATAATGAAAAGGCAGTTAAATTTGCAGTCAACCCACCTAATTCAATTCTGACTTCATTACATCTCTCTGACCATCAAACTTTTAAAAAATAAGCTGGCGGCTACATTGAGGTGACCCCAAAGCAACTGCAAATACTAAAAATAATGTTGCCTCTGAGAACAAAACATTAAAACAACGCATGATAATAATAACTTAGAACAAAGACCCACAAGGCATCTAAAGACACAGAATTCATTAACTGACACTTGGTGTTACACTTCAGATTCCTGTGAATCACTTTATTTTATCCTGAGCATTTCTAGCTCTAGACCAATAAAATTAAATATCATGTACTTAATCACTGCAGATTCAGCAAAAATATGATCATGTGAGGTATTTCTTGCATTGTCACCCAGTGCCAACTCCTTTTATGTTCTTGTGCCACATTTGATGGTCATAACAGGGAAAATACCTTTCACTGGTTAATGAAAAAATACACAGAATCAGTCCCATAAACAACCATTTATTTCTAAACCTTACATGCCAGCCCAACACACAAAGGGCCTCTCGAACGTCTCTTTAACCACAATATACCCACATACAAACTTTCACCTTCCCGCAGCCATGCTTCTCCAAGCCTTGGAGCCGTCACCGTATCTTCATAAGCATAAAGATTTTGCCATTTCTCAAGTATTTCAAATCCATAAAACATGAAGCTATTTCATAGATTTCTAGAGTTAGCAGGAAACATAAAAAAATAATTCAGTTTGGATATCTCATATTACATGTAAAAGGGAAGGAGTATTAAAAGAGCATTGAAAACCAAGGTTTTGTAGAAACAAATAACTATACCTCTTTCATCCCAGTTATGGAGGAAGAATAGTGAAACCTAGAACATATGGCTCATTGTTAGGAATAAAATACTATAAAGATTTTTGATAATTCACAGAAGGCTGAGCTTAGGTTTATGTATAAATATGCATTAAAATATATAACATTTATATATTTACATATGTATTATTTATTTATATGTAATTCATGTTTATGTTTATACATATATATGAGACTTCAAAAATTCATGAAAAATGGAATTCAAGAATAAAAATAAAAAATACAAACTTTGTTTCTCATCATTACCTCTATCAAATTCAAGACACTTTTGTAAGCAACAATACCAGTCATTTAGTCCGTTCCTAAAGAACTCTGGGTCTTAGAAATTTAACCATGTTAATTCAGTTTTTTTACATTATTAACTGAAGAAAAATAGTTGCCCTTTATGGATTTTTTAAGATTAGGAAGCAAACATATGTCAGAAGGAGCCAAATTAGGACTGTTAAGTGGATGCCTATTTCCTGTTGAAACTCTCACAAAATTTACTTGTTTGATGAAAGGAATAAACAGAAGCATTGTCTTAATAGAGAAAGACTCTCTCATTAAGCTTTCCTAGAGTTTTTCTGCTAAAATTTTGGCTTTCTCAAAACACTCTCATAATAAACAAATGTTATTGTTCTTCGGACATCCAGAAAGTCAAGAAGCAAAATCCTTTGAGCACCCCACAAAACTGCTGCCATGACCTTTGCTCCAGATGGTCTGCTTTTGCTTTGACTGGGCCACCTCTACTTGTTGGTAGCGATTGCTTTGATTGTGCTTTGTCTTCAGGATCATACTGATAAAGCCATGTTTTATTCCCCATTACGATTGTTCAAAGAAATGCTTCAAAATCTTGATTCCATTTGTTTAAAGTTTCCCTTGAAAGTTCTGCTCTTGTCTGCAGGGGATCTGGGTGTAATAGTTTTGCTGCCATTCCAGTGCAAAGTTTGCTCAATTTTCATTTTTCTGTCATAATTATGCAAGCTGAACTGATTGAGACATGTATGCTATTGGCTATTGTTTCTGCTGTTAAGCATCCGTCCTCTTCAATCAGGGTACAAACAAAGCTCATTTTTTCCTCACAAATTAATGTGAATGGTTTGCTGCTAAGACTTCATCTTCAACATGATCTTGTCCCTTTTTAAAATAAGTTATCCATTTTTAAACTGCTGCTATCTTTGAGGCATTATCCCCATAATTTCATAAAGCATTAAGAATTTCACTGTTCTTCCACCCAAGCTTTATCATAAATTTGATGTTTATTCTTGCTTCGATTTTAACAGAATTCAATGTGCTCCAATAGGGGTTCTTTTCAAATTTACATCTTATCTTAGGACCTCAAATGAGATTCTGTTCAGACACATTATGAAAAGTTAATATGAGTTTATTATGATGCAAAATTTTTGAAATCCATGCATACTTTTTTCATAATGTGTATTTTCTATGACCTTTTTGAAGATCTTTTGTCGTTCT
>NW_016107630.1:1749055-1764965 GCF_001604975.1 Cebus imitator
TTTTCTTTAGATTTTACTTTAAGTTCTGGGATATATGTGCAGAATGTGCAGGTTTCAAGGTGGATTTTAAAAAGGGAGAGCAATTGCTGAGAGCTAGAGCTCAGATTGGCACAAATGATTTCTGAAGAACAGGGAGGCCCAATAATCAATCTTAAGTGTTTTGTTTTGATGAAATCTAAGCCCGCTCTATCCCCCCACATGTTGCTGTATTCTGCTCAACACAAAATAGTCTTAGATTGGTCACTTTTTGTTTGCACTTATTTCTTGTTTGGGGGTATTTGGGGAGGTGGTATTTATTCCATTATCTTTACTTTGTTGTTACTGTTGGATTGTAAGTGTGGTTATTTTATGGATAAAAAGTTAAAAGGACTAAATTTCATGGCTTGTTCTGAGTGACAGCTCAGATGAGTGGTGGGTAATTACAGACATGTACAAATCTGGTTGATCAGGATTTGAAGAGCAATGTAAGCTATCCTCCTCAACATCTCAATAAAGAATAATAGAAATGTAAGCCTAGAGCCCTAAGACCATATTTCATTTGAATCCTAAAGGTCAGGGTACTCCCATTTGTGTCTGGATTCTATAAAATAGGGAATATAAGACCCAAATTGCTCAAGTGGCTTACCTAGGTTGCCGGCACCATTCAGGTTCACTGATTCTTACAGGTTTTTTTCCCCCCATGATAAGAAACTAATTTCTAATGTCACATTGGTCAATAGCAGCCTCTGGGGTATGGTTACCTGCCAATGGCTGATAGAAATTTGAAAGGCTAGCTGAAAATGCTGTTAGGGCTTTAGAGTGGAGACAAAGCCAGAGGGTGCCAGAATGCTTTTGTTCTCAATCGTGAGCAATGACAATCAGAAATCTGTAGGCAATTGGCATTTTAAATAACTAAGGCCTGGGGGTGCGGGGAATGCAAGCCTTGTTACTGAACTCCACAGTGTTTTCTGTGATGACAAAAGTATGTTTGGAATCTCTCGGGGTTGAAATGTACACCAAGAGAAGCTATTCTCCCCTATTTCCTTGTTGCTCTGATGCCAGTTGTTCTCCTTCCTGATCCCTTAGCTTATGTGGCGATTCCTCTGGCCTTATACTAGGCTCACTTTTAGGTTTGGATTTAGTTGATAGGTGCCAAATTAAGCATTTCTAGAAATACAAGGAATTTTGTTTAGTACATACTTCTTATTTAATGCATATAGCTGCTCTGAGAAAATATTTATTGTGCACAACTCACTTGAGTCGTTGCTATCTGAGATTATTGGCCTCTCCTGGGGCTAGGGAGGCGAAAGCTGAACTCCTGAAGCTGAAGTTCTGTGGCAGGAGACAGTTTTGTTTCTTGGATCAAGGAGTTCCAGACTGAGAATACGTTTGTTTCCCAGATCAAGGGCAAGCACTGCGGGTGCTCAGGAATAAAATCCTACAAAGGCTGTGACTCTGAGCACTCCTGCTGCCTGCTTCTGTATATTGAGCCTTAAAGGAATACAGAAACAAACTAAACACATTTTATTGGTTAGAATTTACACCAAGCTCCTGAGAATTGGGAAAGAGAGTAAATAACATTTTCCTTCTTTATTATGTTGCTGCCTCTTATGAACTACCTCATAGAATGTTAGGCAAGTATACAATCAAGTTCCAAGTAAATAACATCATTAACTCAAATGGAATAAAGTGTGAAACATGACCCAATCTAAACTATGATTTAAAAAAAATTAGAATGATCTCATGTGAAAGTGACAGGAATGTGCCGTAATTTAGAAATATATGAATCTTCCAGTGTTCCCAAGATAACATTTTTATGTGCTGATGAAATCTAAGTAATATATCTTCTTAAAAAAAAAAAACAAAAAAAACCACAAAAAAACTCTTCCCATAAAACACCTTTATTAGAGTTTACTGAGTTTAGCAGAAATGGCAGCTAATGTCTGGAGCGCCTATTAAAGTGCAGGTCATTTGTTTGATAGTGATTATAAAGCGTATTATTAAAAATGTACATCCACAAAATGTTAACATTTCTAGCTTTATACAGACCCACACAGAAAATAAAACTTTTAAATTGTGGAGATTATATATCCAGTAAAATATTTATTGTTTCACAATGTATTGTTAACTGTGCCGACTACTCTTCAGTAAAATGCCACATAAATGAAAAATTAACCACTGTAGAATAGAAAATAGTTTAAAGTCCTGAAGCGAGTTCCTGTGCATACAAAATAGCTTTGTCCCGGGCAATGTAATGTAGAAATACTTCAGTGGAGAAGACACCATAGTAGAAGGCTTGACAGCAAAACGAAACAAAGACCAGCAGTGGAATTGCTAAGTGAAGGAGCTGCATGCAAACATGGGCTGATCTGAATTCAAGATGTTGGAGGTCACATGTGCAGATGATGAGATTTCACTGATGTGGTAACTACATCTCAGCAATCTGAGGCACAAGTCTGCTTCTGTTGTGTTGTGAAATTCTAGAGAGATATAATAAACTTCCAGATTAAAATTTCTTCTCATATTTAGAGAATTTTTTAAGGTGATTGCTTTCCTCACTCTGTGCTTTACAAACCTCTCTAGTGAAATCACTCTTCAGCCTGAAAATTTACTGTATAGTGAATTACATTTTTAGTGTTAATCAGAACATTTCATTCAACAGAAATCTGAGAATTCTTTCCCCTCATTGATTTTGTTTCTTTCTCTCTCAAAAACTCGGTGTTAGCAGACTTCCTTTCAGACTTTTGAGAAGTGACAATTTCTTTTTTGCGTGTTCCGGGAAGGATTTTTTAAAAATAGCTACCTTACTTTGCTGTCTGCCTAAAACACTTAAATGGAGGCCAAAAGTACCAAATTTTTGTCCTTCTGCTGCTGAGGTAGCCTAAGACACTGATGTAAGTTAGAACCCAACAGGAAAGGAAATCTCACTGTCCAGAAATTGCCTAGTTGGGACATGCTTGCCTGTGAGGGCTTAATTAAGTTGCTGAATTGGTTTTCTGAGTTTCTGCCAGAGCACAGTGAAGGAGTATGTACCCGACGGCACTGACAAAGGTAATTATTTTCTTGATTTTAAAACAAATTTGGAATTGAGGATTTGCATACAGTCTTTTGTGGGGAACGTCATTTTCATCAGTGCTTGCTGAGATGTAAGCCCCATTTCCATTTGAACCAGTTAGACAATATTGTAAGCTGAATTAACTTCTACACATCCTCATTCCTCAGTCAGAATATACCAAAACTGTAAACTGGTCAGTGTGTTAAAGGACTTGAAAGGGTGAACAACGTCTTCTATTATCTTCTCAGTTCAAAAGGCTTTCATACTGTAAGGATCACACAGTGTCACATTAATGACTACATTTAAGGAGCATTCTCCTAGCGCCAATTTCTTAGTTAATTCCATGTACCCTGTTAGAGACTGGGCTGTGAGCCACATGAGTGCAGGGAAAATACCTTAATCCATTTGTATTGAATGTGCCTGGTGATAGGAGGCATCTGATAAATATTTGTTGAAGAGCAAATAATTAATGGATGAGTGTACATTACTACCTCTTTATCCCCCAAGTTAAAATTTTTGTTGCAAATAGCATATTGGAAGTGCAACATTGAAAGGCAGGAGAAACAACAAAAATATATTACACAAAAATTTTTAGTAAAAATGGTAGCTCTTAACTCCTTTTAAAGAAAAACTTAGAAGACTTGGCATTAGCCAAGAAACAAGGTCAAAAGGCTTTATGGACAATGATACATCCGAAAAAAGAGCAATTTCTTTATCCTTGAAATGTCTGAAAGAGATTATAGAAAATATTGATCTAAGAGCTTGTCAAACAAATGCTTGACATCTTTAGCCATCACTGTATTGTCTTGCAAAGTAGGGATTCTCTTCCCACTCCTTGCAAAGTTGGCAGTTCAGTTCAAATGGGACTGGTCTAGTTATGGTTAACTGCTAACAAGCAGGCTTCATGCAGAAACAAAATATATGTATTTCCCAGTGTTAGAGCCAGGACCCTTCTTTTTACTCACACTACAACGAACAGGGTTGAGGCCCTGGAGAAAACTACCACATTTTACTTCTTACAGAACCCTGGAAAGTACACCCTATCTTTCTCTTTAAAACAAAAACAAACATAAAACAGCAGAGCAGTGGGAAATCATCTCCTTGACTCATTACTGGAACAGACTTTCCTAAGAAAATCCTGACAAGTGAGGAAACCGAGCTCAGACCGGGTCTGTTCCTGAACCTCTAAAGGTAGATGACAGTCTATCTGATACAATACCTTACATAGAATCAGTGGTTGCTGTTATCAGCCTGTCCTATTGGGAACAACATTGGGATTACCTGCTAAAACATCAGTTGCATCAAACTTCTGATAAATGCTGTTTTAAGCCACAGATATAGAACTTTAAGTGTCAAGTGAAAAGAAGTCAGGATAAGGAGCTAGATTACTATCGTGCTGTAAGCCCAGTTGATTTTTGTTTTGTACTTATTGAAAGAAGAACTCACTAAGTCATTGCTTTTGCCCTATTTTTTAAAAAAAATTGTGTAAGGCTCTCCATACTATGGAAAAAATATTCCATTTTGTAAAATAAGTAGACTGTACTAGATTCATTTTTCATGTCTAAACATATTCTGTGACTTTATTAATTCAATTAAATGTCAATTGCATTCCTTTCAAAATAAATGAATTCCAACATAACAGATTTTTCTGTGACACCAATGTCCAGTATAGCTCCTAGGATAAAGTCTGTGTGTAATATATTTTTGTTGTTGCATTGAATCTACAACAAATCTTTCAAAAAGGAAAAGGTAAACAATGTTTCCAGTATCTTAGAGTACAATATTTCCTTTAAGAAGGGGAATTAAGGACAATGCATATTTTATACCTGCATATTCCTTTTTTTTTTTCAAATATCATAGTATAACAATGAGGATGCAAAATAGTTTGTGAAACTGATTTTTAAGCTTCTGCTTCTACAGTAGTCTTTAATCATGTAGAAAAATTATGTTTAAAAATGTCCTTCTAATATTGAGTAACAGCTGTGCTACACATTCTGCTAGTACTAACAATTCATAAATTAAAATAACTGGCAATTTTGCACTAAATTTATGTCAGCAAATGCCTGGTCAATGTAGGATAGGATGTTAAATCATAAACATTAAAGAAAATTTTTTTTTAAACAAAAGACCAGCCCCATTAATTTCACTGTCTTAAATAAATGGTTAAATAAACCATCAGTATATTGTGAGAGACTTGTATTTTTTTTCTGCTTCAGAAATCTGAACCAATTAATCTTAATTTGTTACTAAAATATTCTTGACTACTACTAGATGATGGTCAGAGGCAATGCTATAACTTAAAATTAGACAAGCCTGCTGCATATTCCAGATACAATGCAACAAAGGTTGTGCTTTTAAGAAGCTATAATAGATGAATGCAGCCACTGATTTTTGTGTTTATTTCTAAGTCTCTGGTATTCCCTAGGAGTAGTGTACTCTATTGTGTTCTATTTGCACAATTTTCTGCTAATATTTATTTCTACAGGTAAGATCAGTACCCTTCCTCTTTATTTTTTGTGATTAGTGCTATAAAGAATGGTATTTCACAAAGTTTGTACAAATGAAAGATCTATTTTTTTTTTTTTTTTTTGAGAGTCTTGCTGTTGCCAGGCTGACGTGCAGTGGCGTGATCTCGGATCACTGGAACCACCACCTCCTGGGTTCAAGTGATTCTCTTCCTCAGCCTCCCAAGTAACTGGGACTACAGGTGCCTGCCACCACATCTGGCTAATGTTTTATTTATTATTTATTTATTATTTATTTTTATTTTTTAGTAGAGATGGGGTTTCACCATGTTGGCCAGGCTAATCTTGAACTCCTGACCTCAGGTGATCCGCCCACCATGGCCTCCCAAAGTGCTGGGATTACAGGCGTGATCCACTATGCCTGGCCGAAGGATCTAATTTTGGTGCAAGAAAAAAAAGTAAATAGATGCATGGAGGGTGGAGGCAAAACTGAGAGAAATACAGCACAAGTGATCTCCTTTGCAAAGACAGATTCTTGACGACAAAACCATCCACCCAGAGACAAATTCTGATTGTCACTGAAATTCAAAATTGGAGCTGTTTTCAGTTATTCTGGAATAAAATGGCATATTAAATCCAAGCAGAAGAAAGTTTAGGTTGGCTTTATACTTCTTGAAAGTTATATTCAATGTCAGAAGGCAGTGGAGCAATTTCTATAAGGTTCTGAGGGAATGTGTGATCCAAAATATCAGACGTAGGCTAGGTATCAGACAAATCAAATGACAACTAAAAGTCTTCTGAAACATGCTTCTAAATTTCTTACAAAAAGAGAAAAACAAAATCAGAACTTCCATATTCTCCATTCAGACGTGATAAACTCTTCTTATGAAAACTACTCAAAACTCAAAAGTTAAAATGACCTCTTCGGAATGGAAAAACCACTGTAAAACAACTGAAAGGAAAAACCAAGATTATTTCCTGCAAGAATAGTGGTTACCAGATAAAGGCAAATATAAGCGTAGCAATAAAATTAGGACATATAAACGTAATATGTATTCAGTATCATGACATATGACTAATAAAAAATTTGAGAAGCAGAGATGGAAGCTGGGAGCAAGTGTAAAGACTTAATAATTTTGTCTCTTATAGCAGAGGTCAATTGATATGGTCTAAAGTTAAAACATGTAGTTAAAAATAGCAACTCAAGTGCAATGTTTTTCAGTTTTTAATGATTAGAGGGCCTCTACTATGAAATAGTATCTTTTGAGGTGATGAAGTATTTTTTGAAGTAGTCCCTTCCCTTATTTCTTATGAGATTTTTCTCTGTAAAATTTAAATAAATAAAAATTAATTCTTATGTTAAAAACAGTGTTACATCTTGATGCCGTTTTATACATTTTTTTCTTTATTTCTCTGCCAACCACCCATCCATCCAAACTTACAACTCGTGGAACAGTTGGCTAAGAATAATGCTAGCGATAAAGACAGAATTAGAAGAAATATTTCATATTTTTCTCTGCAACTTTCTATTACATTTTTAATAATAAATACATATCTATTTTATTAAAATAATAGTTATTCCCTTGAAAAAATAAGAAAATAAAAAATTAAAATAAGGAACCACTCAATAGCTGAATATCAAGGTTTGTTTCCCTCTGTATCCCAAGATGACTGAATCAGTCATTGCTTTTTTAACTTCATAATGTCACTTATCCTAATACACATTCTTCACCTGGATATCATATTTTGAATTTCAGTATTTTGCTTTTTAACTTACCAATTAATACATGTTATAAAGTCTTATCATAGTAAGATATACAAACAATTAAAACAATATAACAACAAGCAACTATCTCTTAGCTCATCTCTCCCCACTTCCAGTCCCGGTACCCAGAGCAATTCCCCTTAATCTTTATCAGTTGAGATTTTCCTTCTTACTGACATCTCCTTTTTCCCCCAGCTTTAAACATAGCTATTGATTTATATCATGACAGATATGAGACAAATTCATATATACTACCCCCTACTTCCCTAATTTACCACTTATCTATATAATTTTATAACTATTATTGGTTTCTCTATGGGTCACATCTTTAACCTCAAACAACATAATTATAAATTTATTTCTTCTTCAGTCTTGTTCAATGTTCACACAACATTTGGAATAATTCAGAAAGTAGCATTCCTTTCTTCCTTTTCTTATGCTCTTCCATTTCTGTTATATCTGTAAATAGCACTCTTACCTTTATATTGTCAAAAATCAGTAATAATAACTTTCTGGGGTTTTGTTTATTTATTTCAGCCTTTCTTGTTGTTTTGCATTTCCACATCCATTTTAGAAGCAGTTTTCAATTTCTACAGATAACGTGTGCTGGGTTGTTTTGACTTAATGGATAAATTTTCTCACCAATATTTTGTAAGACTCAGGGTAAACATATTGTATATCTTTTGATAAATTTATTCTTAGGAATTTGATAATGTTTGTATTATTGCAGAAGTTATTTATTTATTTTATTTTCTATTTATTTGCTGCTAGCATAAAGATGTATGACTGATTTTTGTATGTTGGTTTATACCTGTGACCTTGCAAGTCAACTAGTTGCTTATATATTTCTTTGGGTATTTGTTCTATACAACAGTATTGTCTGCAAATAAAGAAACATCATCTTACTTTTCAATATTTGTGTCTTTTATTTCTTCTTCTTGTCTTAAAACACTGGCTAGGACCTCCAGTAGAATGGTGAGTATAAGTAGGGATGGCAGAAATATCTGTCACGTTTATGACCTTTAAGGAGATAACTATCAATATTTTATCACTAAATACATTGTTGATTGCAGGATTTTTGTTAGATATTTTAAAATTCAAATTGAATACATTCTTCTTTATTTCAATGGGTAGCAAATATTACTTTCTTCCTGTACAAATTACGATAATCATCTTTTCTCCTTTTGTTTTTGATGAACTATCCTTTTTATTTCTTTACATGCTTATTTGCATCCATAGAAAATCCCACTTGCTCAGATTGATTTATCCATTTTATACAACACTGAAATCGGTTAATACAGCTAGGTTTTTGTGCCTATGGCCATGAAGGATATTGTTCTATAATTTTCTTCTTCTGTAATGTCTTTGTTGGGATTAGGCATCATGTTTATGCTAGCCTCTGTTGTAAGGTAAGTGTTTCAAGTGTGGAAGTTTCTTTTTTAAAATGAATGGTAGAATTCACCAGTGAAGCTATGTTAGTTTGTAGTTCTTGTCTTTTGATGGGTTACAGGATTACATTATTTTTGGGTTCTATTTTATCAATATGTTTTACAAGTGTATCTCTTATATAGCTTTTTTAGAAGTTGTTCTACATAATATCTACATAATATATGATTCACAGGTGCCATTATTATACCAGATTAAGTGAAGTACAGAAGACCTACCTCTTTTTACATCCCTTTACACTCCTTTGTAATATAATTATCTGAAATATTTTCTCTACATACAGTTAGAGCCACAGTGTTATGATTTTTACTTTAGCCATAAAGCACAAGTTAGAAAATTGAGGAAGAGAAAGAAAGTCTAAAGTATTTACCAATGTTTTTGCTGACAGGGTTCTTTCTTCCTTCCCAAAATTGAAACATTTCTTTTTTAAAAATTGTAACATTTCTTTTTTAAAAATTGTTTTCTTTCTCTTAAGATAACTTATTTTAATTATTCTTTTAGGGCATATCTGCCAGACTAGTTTTCCTTAATCTGAGAAAATCTTTGGATTTTCCTTAATTTCTAAAGAATATAATTGATAGGCTTACAGTTTGAGGTTGATCGTCTTTTCTTTCAGCACGGGAAAAGTATGGTGCCTCTTTCTTTTAGCTTCCATGGTTGCTAAGAGGAATTCACTGTTTAAAAATTTTTTTTCTCCAATAGATAAGGGGTCATTTTTCTTTGGCTGCTTTCAAGATGTTATCTTTAATTATCAGGACTTTATGATGTGTCTTGACATGGCTATCTTTGGTTCATTCTTTTTTAACTTCACTCAGTTTCTTGCACCAATAGGTCAATGTCTCTTACTAAATGTGTGAAGATTTCAGCCATTATTTCAAGTATTTTTTCAGCCCTGCTGTTTCTCCTCTCCGCTCAACAGTTCAATATTTCAAAATTTAAATATTTTGTTAACATCCCATAGGTCACTGAAGCTCTGACATTTTTTCCCCAGTCTGTTTTCTCTATGTTGTTCAGTTGGGTGATTTCTATCATTCTATCGTTAGAATGAATTAAGTGGTTAATTCATTCTTCTATACCCTGTATTCTACTGTTCGGCCTCTCTACTGAGTGTTTTATTCTGTTTTCTGCTTCTAAATTTTTCATCTGTTTTTTCTCTGTATCTTTTATTCCTTTGCTGGACTTCCTTTGCTGAGGTTTTGGATTTTTTTTTTCATTTGTTTTAAGGTGTTCATAATTGCTCACGAAGTTTTTAAAAAAATCATGACTGCTTTAAAATCTTTGCCAAGATTTTAAGATTCTAAGATTTTATGAGTCTAATGTTTTATATTATCTCTTTGGATTCTAAGATCTCTGTTAATTCACTGTTAGCATCTATTAATTGTTCTTTCATTCAGTTTGAGATCTGCTTGGTTTTGGTATGTGAGTGGTTTTTACTGAAACCTTTATATTTCGGTGTAGCATGACTGGCAGCGGACAAAATCTCTGGAACACCAAACTGAGAATGGAAGTGGCTTTTTACTCAGCCAGGAGCTGCAGCAGGCTAATGCCTTAACAAACAAGCTCCCCGAGAAGCAGCTTCTTTCCCTGTTTATAGGTTTACAACTCTAAAGGAGAAACTGAGGTAAAACTGTGTCACTGTCCATTGGCTGGACAATTGACCTCAAAGTCTTTGGCTTCACTGATTTGCTAGTTCATATGTGGCACCTGCGGGAATAGGCAGGGGAGGGGGCTTACAGAGACAAGATAAAGACAGTAAATCATTAGTTGGCAGAGGTATTTCCAGGAGGGGATCTGGGTCATGTAAACGTGAAGGACGTGACCCAGTGCCAGGCTCTGGCCGGTAGTGATAACATTCTTTGCAACATTTTCAAGGCTTATAGTGTAGACACTGGGAACCAAAAAGGGAGTTATCTTCCTAGTCCATGGGCTCATTATGGCCTGGTCAGTGGCGTCTGCAAGTCGCTTGACCACGGATTCCAGTTCTTTGGTATTGTATCTCTCTTTACCCTCCTTCTTATCTGGAGGGAGGATGTGGAGGCCTGAGAGGAAAGAAGGAGATGGGGGACTCCCCTCTCATTGGTATTAGTGCTGTCAGCGGCAGCCCATCTAGATTGGTCACTGCCATGATGCCAGCTTCAGTGCACCATTGTGTTCCCCAGTGCCAGCCGTGGAAGCTGCTTATGGTACACATGGTTCAGCCGCAACCTTGCAGGGAGCCAGTGTCCATGCTGGCACCTCAGGCCGCCTGCCCTGCCACAGCCAGTGTGCCTAGCTGTGCACAGTGGCTGGACCCCATGCTCGTTTGCTCACATACCCCTCACTGCTCCACTTGCCCTTGGCAGGTATGGGATCCCAGCCAGTAGCCAGGCACAGCCTGCCAAGCCTAATGGGCCCAGCAGGCCCAAGCAAACGGGGGCACAGGTACCACTAGCCACAGAGGCTTTTGGCTGTTGAAGCGACACCTCAGGGATGTTGTAACCTTAGGTTATGAGATTCTAGGTCTTATTTAAAATTTCTGTTTTATATGGCTTTCTCTGACAGTGCTCCTGCAGGGACAGTGTGGAGCAGAAGGGAACATTATCTCAGTACTGCCCAATGGGCCTAGAAATCAAGGCTTCCTATTGAACCTTGGTTCATATTTTCAGGGATGGGGGTGGTTCTGAATCAGTGCTGGGTGGAGGTGAAAGGTCCAGCTCACTGCAGAGCACGTTTTTTTCTGTGGTGTTTGGCTAGAATGAGTAATTGTTGCCTTGTTAGGTTGCCCCTTGTCTGGTTCTTTGGCTACAAGGAATGCACTTATCTAGGCTTTTTTTTTTTTTTTTTTGTCTATATCCATTGTGTTTCTGAGATACTGGCTTCTGCAGCTCCAAGTTTAAAATATAGGAGGCAAAAAGAAAGCTAAGAAAACTCATCATTGTGTTTATCTCCAAGTCTCTCATCCAGTCTGCCCTCTTTTCCCCACCTTTTCAAGTCTTCTTATGTTTGCTTTTTACACAATGTCCAGGGATTTTAGTTGTACTTAGGGAGAAGAATGTGGAAAAGTACATCCACTCTATTTTCCTAGAAGTTGAACCATCCAATTGATTTTTAATTTCAGGTTTCATATTTTCTAGTTCTAAAATGCCCAGTTTGTTCCCTTTTTAAAATTTCATTTAAAATTCATCTATTTGTCCATTTCTCATGCATTCTTTTAAGATATTTGGTATCTCTTTCAATAGCTTGCCTACTAATTCTGACATCTGAATCTAATTCTATGACTGCTTTTTCTATTGATTAGTATTTACTTTATCTTGTATCTTTGAATATCTAATTACTTATTTTTAACTAGATATAGTATTTAAAAGATCCTTATGAAGTAAAGGAAATATTGCTCCCCAGGTAGGAAGTCAGCAACTTGTATGAAAAAATGACCACTTTAGGTCCAAACAGTTGAACTTAGTTGGGACTTGGTTGCAGCTTTAGTTAGCTTCCAGTTACCTCCTGTTTCAGATATTTTCAGGGTAACATCCATTCTATATGCATTGCCATCTCTTCCCTCTTGTAAGATCTAAGAACTGTGAAACTGCAGAGAGCTGTTACTGCTTTCCAGCCCAGACTCTTATCTTCCATGCTGCCACAGCCAAATACTCAACAAAAGTCCTATGGAAAAAAGATGGGCCAGCAGAGAGAATTAGCTTTGTGTCTGGGAGTCCGTAGCTCTAATATGTGAGCCAGCCAGCCCACAATGTCATTACATCCTCTTGTTTTGCTCTGCCCGTGGCAGCCTGATTTTCAGCCTGCCCATACCTAAACTAGGCAGGCCAGGTGGAGGAAAGTGGCAGATAAACCCTGCTTACTTAGAAATGCTTTTTGTCTTTAAGATGTAGTTTCACTAGATTTCTTCATGACCACAGTTCTCTAACAATGTTAGAGCTAGATAATTTGTATTTCATAGTTTCTCTGTTACAACAGAAATGAGAGGTGTGTTGCAAATTTTCTGTATTCCAATTGAAGCCGGAAGCCCTAACACTATGTTCTGAGAGCTTAGTGAAGTCTTATATGACTTATTTATTTATTTAGAGATGGAGTCTCACTCTGTCACCCAGGCTGGGAGTGCAATGGTGTGATCTTGGCTCACAGTAACTTCCATCCCCCAGGTTCAAGCAATTCTCTTGCCTTAGCCTCCCAAGTAGCTGGAACTGCAGGTGCATGCCACCATACCCAGCTACTTTTTGTATTCTTGTTTGTTTGTTTGTTTGTTTTAGCAGAGACGGGGTCTCATGTTTTGGCCAGCCTGCTCTCGAACTCCTTACTTCAAGTGATCTACCCACTTCGGTCTCCTAAAGTGCTAGATTACAGGCATAAGCCGCCATGCCCAACCCAAACTGAATACTTTTAAGAGAACCCAGGTCACATCTTCAATGCTTTGCTGCTTAGAAATTTATTCTGCCAGATACCCTAAATCATCTCAAATTCAAAGTTCAACAGATTTCTAGGGCAGGAGCAACATGCCGCCAGTCTCTTTGCAAAATCATAGCAAAGTGACCTTTACTTCAGTTCTCAATAAGTTTCTCATCCCCATCCGAGACCACTTCAGCCTGGACTTCATTGTCCATATTAATATGAGATAGCATTTTGGTCAAAACCATTCAGCAAGTCTCTAGGAAGTTCCAGACTTCCCAGCCTATAGATGGCTTCTTAAAGTTATAAATAAATACACTGCATTTGTATTATGACTAATAATTGTTACTAAAGAGACAAGCAATATACTAGGACTATATTTTCTTCTCTCAGAATTTAACACATAATTACTTTTCCACTCATGGAGAATATTCTTAGAGTTACATTCTAGGAATTTGTTTTTACTCCACAGAATTCTTTTACTATATTTTCAATCATTCTCTTATTTTATATGATATATGCAATTATTTTTCCCCAATTCTTTCACTCCAGCTAGCTTTCTAGTCCTGTTATGCAGCCATAATTTTCAGTGCTCTTCTGGAATACCTATTAGTCTGACATTGGATTCACGAAGTTATCTGTGTCTATTACTTTAGATTTTATTTAGTCTGTCTTTTGGTATTTCTGATGCATTTTTCAGGAGATTTTCTTCACTTTATCATTTTGTAGACAGGTTGATAGAGATATACAGATATGATATACATAAAATTTATGTAAATATATGTTCAAATTCCAGTGTGCTTTCTTGTTAGTATTTGGTTTCTTTTTTTCTTTTCAAGTAAACCTGCTCTCATTTTATTAAAGCATTATCTTCTAAATTTCTCTAGAGACATTAATTAGGATGTTTTCTAAATATTGTTCTACTCCCAAAATATTTGTTTTTCCTGTGGGGAGGATTTCTTTTTTTCTCTTTCTTTAAAATAAGTATTTGGATGATTATACTTTGCACTGAGGTTTTCCCCTAATGTCTAGAGATTTTTGTTGTCCGTTTAATTAAGAGACTACAACAAGGCTGATCATAAACACTGTTAACGGCTTGACAGACTTGGCTTAATACAAGTGGGCAGAGAGCTGGCAGTACATTTTCAAACCCCTCAATGACAGACTGTTTCATGCTAGGGTGCCATCTTCTATACTAGCTATGCTGTTTGTCCCTCAAGGAGGTGATTCAGTTTAATTGCAGAACCTCACTTCAATTTGCTATCATTTTGCTATTCTGCATGTGGGCTAAATCCCTCTATGCCAGGCAATCTGTGCACAGACATAGGAAAGAGGGAAATAGGTCGGCTGATTCTTCTACAGACTTCAATTATATTTCCTTACTCTTCATAGACATAGTATTTTCAGCTTCCAAGCCCTGCTGATCTTCTGCAGTGAAAAATCTGTTTCATCCTTGGCTAAAATTTTCAAAAGTGTCCTTGACTTTATCCTTCTCATTTCTGCTTTGTTGGCTAGCAATCCCCAATATGGTTTTTGTCTTTCCAGAAGGAATAGTTCCAAAGACCAACCATAGACTGAAATACTCTCTTCCCTTCTACTCCCTTTTTTGTTTTTTGGCTTATGTCTTTATATATCAATTTTGTTTTATTTGAAATTATGTCCATAGAGAGAGAAGAAAAACATATATTCATTCTGACATATTGAAAGAGATTTTTTAATTGTTTAAAAATTTATTATTTATTAAATCATAAAATTTTATTATAATGATATAATTACATCTTGGCTCGAATCACTATCCTGCTCTGTAGGTAAGAATGAGGAGAAAAAGCAACTCAGAAACCATTTTAATGAAAGAAGAAGAACTTATAGTATGTGAAAATAATCCCATTCACTCGTTAATGGCTTTGGGAGACAAAATGAAATTTGCTTGAATGCTGCCTTCTCTTTTCATTTCTCACTAAACATTGTAATTCACTGGACATAAAAAACCTGCAATGTACTCATGGAAAATTTTAACGGAACACTTAGTTGGAGAAGTGGTGTTACCATAACTGAAGTGTATATACATGTCTTCAACTAAAATTAAAACTGTATCAAAGAGCTAGAGATCATTAGACAGGGGCTGGTAAATTATACAAGCTGATTCTCCTGAGATAAAAGCCTAGAAGAAACAATTAATAATTAAAATTTTCTTATTCCTCTCCAGATTATGCATTTTTGCTGTGTGATCATTACTTACTGTCTTTTCAGTTTTTGTTTTGTTTTGTTTTCTGTTCCATTTTTAGAAGGAGTCTCGCTCTGCTGCCCAGGCTGGAGTACAGTGCACGATCTCGGCTCACTGCAACCTCTGCCTTCCAGGTTCAAGTGGTTTTCCCATCTCAGCCTCCCAAATAGCTGCGATTACAGGCGTGCGCCACCATGACTGGCTAATTTTTGCATTTTTAGTAGAGATGGGGTTTCACCATGTCGATTGGCCCTTGAACTCCTGACCTCAGGCAATCCACCTGCCTCAGCCTCCTGGAATGCTGAGATTACAGGCATGAGCCACCATACTCAGATGTCTTTTCAGTTTTATACGGCAAAATATGACATCTCAATGGCCTTAAGAAACAAAGGATATATATTATCTCAGAAACCCGGAAGTCCAGAAGCATTTCTGCACTTAGTGAATTTTAATTAATATCTTCAAAAACCCAAATTATTGCCAGGCGCGGTGGCTCAAGCCTGTAATCCCAGCACTTTGGGAGGCCGAGGCGGGTGGATCACGAGGTCAAGAGATCGAGACCATCCTGGTCAACATGGTGAAACCCCGTCTCTACT
>NW_016107630.1:1765080-1779005 GCF_001604975.1 Cebus imitator
AAAAAAAAAACCCAAATTATTTCTATCTTTCCAAACTACTATCCTCAACACATGGCCTTGCCTTCTCTCATGGGGGTGGGATGGCTCTCAAAGTTCCTGTCATCACATGGATATATGACAATGGTGAGTGGAAGATGAGCTATTTTTATGCCTTACTCCTGGCCTCCTAATCTAGCGTTTCACAGTTTGTGTATAAAAGAAATGGAAAGAGCAAGCGGCAAAGTATGGGTAAGAAGGTAATGAGACACAAGCAGCCTTGTTCTCATATTCACATGAGAATGTGTAAAAAAGTGCAGTGGTTTACATCTGTAATCCCAGCCCTTTGGGAGGCCAAAGTGAGTGTATCATCTGAGGTCAGAAGTTTGAGACCAGCCTGACCAATATGATGAAACCTAATCTCTACTAAAAATACAAAATTAGCTGGGCATGGTGGTGTGCACTTGTAATCCCAGCTATTCAGGAGTCTGAGACAGGAGAATCACTTGTACCTGGGAGATGGAGGTTGCAGTGAGCCAAGATCACGCCATTGAACCCTATCCAGCCTAAACAACAAGAAAAAAAAAAATAGAAGGAAGGAAGGGAGGGAGGGAGGAAGAAAGAGGGAAGGAAATAAATAAATGTTTTGTTTTGTTTTGTTTTCCTGTGCACAGAATAGCCACTTGGGCACTAAAGGCTCCAGAGAGATCTCTGTCACCTTTGGTCTTTCAAGAGTGCCAACATCAGCAATAGCAACTTCTTGGAGTGACAGGAGGTTTGTCAGGGACAAGCAGGAGACAGGTAATAGCAAATCAAACTGATGTGCAGAAGAAAAGGGGAGGAAGAAGTTACCAATTCTTATACTGCCACCATGTCAGAGACATTGACAGCAGACATCACTAAAGCTGCTCCAGAGGTAAAGAGGAGAAAAAGCTGACAAGGCTGATTTCTGAGTACATGTGAAATACCATCTCAAGATTTCCTTTTGTGAGAAAAGCTGTCCTAAATTAACAATGGATTGAAAGTTACACCCATTTTAGAGAAGAAGAAGTCACCTGGTATCTTGTATATCCAGAGTAAAGCTTCTTCCTCTCCCTTATATGAATTTTTTTTCAACACACTATTAAATTTACCTTAAAGCAGAATAAATATTTATCGAATCCCTTTTTCAGTTTATTCATGTGATGTTTTGTGATTTCAGTTTTAGTTAGGAAGTCATGATACAAAGCTTACTCTCCATTAACTGGGAGTAATGAGAGAAAACATAGTTGAGGATGAGGCCATAAACAGCCTCAACTTACAGATAAAACATAAAGTAGGTAGACAAATAATGAAGAAGAGAGATGAATTTCCAGCTCACTGTGACACACTGTCCTTTGGATGGGCCTTGGTGTACAGAGGGGGTCCTTAGTATCCATGCCTATGCTTCCTGATGCCATACTCCTTGACATGCAAACATAGATAACTGACTGAAGATGGGCTATCTGGAATTCTCTCTGTGGCATATCTGAAACATTAAGATGGATAAATAAAAATCTGGAAGTCACTGGAATTGAATTATATTGACAGTAGTGCCAAGTGACAGACTAAGGCATCTGCTTGGAGTACCAACAAAACAGAGGTAGTGAAAATTGGCAGTATTTGTGATAATTACACATCAAAATCAATCAAAACAGTAAATATTTAATTTTTACCTTCTTCCCCCCTCCACAAATAAACCCAGGTGGTAATAAAATAAAATGAGAACTTTTTGAGCTTTATTTTATTCTTTTATTGATAGGGATATATATGGTAAGACTATACATATAAGTCTTAAATTACACAGAGGGTGGTCAGCGCCCTGCATTTTTCAGGGCTTAGCTCCCGTAAACTTCTTCTTTTCTTCAGTTCTTGTGAAGCTCTTCACTCCTTCAGTGTAGGTCCCCATAGCCACCTTAGTCCCTCTTCTTTCTGAGGTGCGATTATCCTCTTTTCCTTTGATTCTCTGAGCTCATCTGGTACCTGTTTAGAGGTTCCAGAAAGAAATGGAGGTTATATTAAGAACCTCCATTATATAGTTATATTAAGGCCTATGAAATCAAAAGTAAGAAAACATAGATCTCTTATACTTATTCAATGTACTAACAAAGTGCTTTTATACCGCTATTTGATTCTTTCTAGAACCCTGGAGATACAGATATTACTTTCGTCATACAGATGAATAAATGAACTGTAAATAACAATAATTACATGCTTAAACTATAACACCTGAAATAAAAAACTAGTTTTGTGCTATGTCAAATCAAACCAGCTGGCTTGGAAAGCTGATTGAAAATAAAGAATATAGATAAAAAGGCAGAAGAAAGACACATCATTTGGAGTCCAATTCACACAAAACGAAAAATTCAATATTTTAATTAAATTCATCTGAGTCTATTTTTGTTGTTTGCGAGCAAAAGAATTTCTAATAATAAAATAAGGTAAATTATACCAAATAGATCTAATGGATGTTTTCTTTCAGTGAACCTGCATGTGATATTTATGAACTTGTTTATTAACTACAGATGTCATCCAAAATGATGCCCATACAATAATTTCATCATTCTAAACATCACACACATTGTCATGTTGAAACCAAATAGCCCAAGCTTCTCCTTATGTCTTTCTATAGCTTTTGTTTGCTCCTGACTCAGTAGAGTCAGGATAGAGTGCTGAGAAGTACATATATTGTCACTGGTAAGAATGGGCCTTCTTACCTTCCAATTAATATAAACACATGTGTATTGATAGTTATGTGATTCCAAACAATAGACACAATCTAATGTGTAGAATTATCACTGATCTTTAGTCAACAATCTAATGTGTAGAATTCTTACTGATTTTTAGTCACTTATTTTGAGAAATGTACTGTTTTACTTTTTCCATGTTTAATTCAAAAATTATCTAATCTTATCTCTATCAGTATTCCACCAAAACTACAAACCTGCCATCAAGAGTTAACTATTTTAACTCAAAGATGAGAGTGATTTGGGCAACTAGTAAGTGATAATAGAAAGTGTGGAGAATTAATACCCCTATTTGGACCCCCTGTTCCAGCTAAGTGATTATAAAACTGATCTTCCAACAGGTAAAACCTAACGTATGGAGAACTGTTTGCCTTCCTCAGAACCTGGGACACCTCATTTAATTTTAAGTAACCCCACTTCTAAAAATTAATATCACAGATTTTCTTATAGTCCTATATTTTCTTATATTTATTGTTCTTATATTATCCAAGATACTGTGGGAACACACCACACATAACTCTAAATAATTGTTGGCTTTCTCTTCCTTCCTGAGAAACATCTTGCTTCTTATAATGTAAACTGCTCCTGATTTATAACCTCAGATACTTTAGGTAATACCAGTAACTTCAGGGTCAGTAGTGCCTGCAGAGCATAGCCTTGTTAATCAGTCAAAATGATTTCATGTGTTTTTAGAGGCATCAGGAAGGGCAAAGGATATATGGGTAACATCATTTTTATGTGCCACTGTGGTGTACAATATTGTCATCTTGTGTTAAAACCAGCAATGGTCTTCATTGATTTTAATCATTGTCATACCCACCTACTCTTCCCTGTGTGCATCCCCCTCCCATAAAAAGATAAAAGAAATCTGAAGACATTTTATATGATCACTTAAAACACTTTTAGTCATTATAAGTTTTTTAATGCTTTCATAGTCAACCAGGTTAAAGTGCCACTTCTCATAGATCATACGTCTTTCTCACTAAAATTTCAACCAAAAACACTTCAGGCTATTGAAATATGTGTATTTTAAAGGTGGAGGAGGTTCTTATAAATAGCCACCACTGAAGAGACTTATTTGCCTCATTTTTCCAGGAGTATTTTGTTTGTGTAATTTTATTCAACAGAGAGCTTACATTTTTATGGTGATTCATTCACATACCCGAAATTCAATAAAAATCCCATAGCCAAGAAGATACTTACAGGAAAGGAGAGAGGGAAAGATAAGCTTAAATTGAAACATGTCAGAGCAGATCAAATGCCCCTCCATCACCCTTTGAATGAGCTAGCCTCACTTTGCCCATAGACTTACTTCAGGAAAGGAGAGTGTTAAACCCTCATCTACCGTTCTCTCAGTATGAAAGAGAGACACCCATTCATTCACTTAATCAGCCATCATTTGTTCTTTCACTCTTTCAACACTTAGCCAATGCACATTCATGGAATCACATCTACGTGCCAGGTGGGATGCTGGAGTGAGATGTCAGAGGCTTCAATTTCATGGTCTTCTGAGGAAGTTACATAACAAGTAATAGTAATGTTAGTAATATACACAAACTACTGGTACCCCAGAAGAGGGAGTGGTCAGCTCTCTTGGATCAGATTTCACAGGAAAGCTTCCCTAGGGGCATTGTCTTATCCACAGCACTATCCTCAGCACCTAGTAGATACTATAGTATCTAGCAGATAGTTGCAGTGGACGCAAATACAGCAGACTTCTGTCTCCCAGAAATACTCCTGGTAGTCGTGTCACATAATTCTCCTACCTTGGCCTCTACTACCTACCCTCTTCTCTAACTGAATGCTCCAAGTGATGAGACATGTGACCTCTACTGGGCCAATCATAATACTCTATTCCTTGGCCACAATGCACGGTCAAGGAAAAGCCCATGGCCCAAGCTGTAAAGACTACGGTTCTTCTTGGTTGTTTATTTATTCTTTATTAACTCTATTTGCAATAAAAGAGCCCTTGCTTTTCAGGTTTCTCTCATCCTATACCCAGCAACTACATAGTGCTATGGTTTGAAGTTCATGTGTCGGAAACCTAATCCCTAATGCAACAATGTTGAAAAGACAGGACCTTTAAGCATGAATGGGTCATGAAGGCTCTACCCTTATGAATAGATCAATGCCATTATCAAAGGAATGAGTTCGTTCTTGAGGGAATGCATCTCTGATAAAAGGATGAATCTGGCTTTCTGTCTGTCTTGCATTCTCATGTGCTTTATTGCTCTTCCACCTCTGCCATAGGATGACACACCATGAAGGTCCTTGCAAGATGCTGGCACTATGCTCTTGAACTTTTCAGCCTTTAGAACCATAAGCTGAATAAATTTCTGTATATTATAAATTACCCAGCCTGTGGTACCCTGTTACATCAGTATAAAACCAACTAAGACACAAGGGATAAACATTTAGTAAGTTCTCAATATGTATTTGCTGAAAAATAATTGTGTAGTTGTGACGTTGGTAGGATATGAATCTGGAACTTCTAGGTTTTGCACTTTTTGAAGAAGCCCATTCTAGGAAAAGGATGATGAAAAGTGGAGGAAAAGTACAAAGAGAGAAAGAGAGACAGGAAAAAAGAGAAGAATAGCAAAGGCATTGATGAGCCTACTTCTACCATCTTTAACGCCCTCTTAACTCCTTGCCTTCCCCACTAACATGTTTTAATAAACTAATTCAAGTCATTGGCACCTGGAAGGATCCTAACACTGCATTCAATAAGTAGTTATTGAAAGAGTAACTGAATGATAATTGAATAAACAAATTAATAAATGGACAAATAAAGCACATCTCTGCAGAGGGTACCGTAAGCCCAAAACAAGCAGTTGTGCCAAAGCATGGTATGCTGGATATAATATTTTGGCCCACAGTACCCATTCTTACTCTATTTTTATCTTCTGTATATACTGCAGGGGCTAGAAACTTCTTTGAAATGAAAAGTCTGTGAATTAGATTCAACTAATGAATGCTATATTGGTTTGAGAGGCTTGAAAGGGTGATGTGGTGGGCATATTGTTGCTTCTGCTGGTTCTAGGAATTAAGGTGGGAAGAAATACAAGCACTGAATTCCCAATTTTTGTCAGAAGCTTTATGGGTGTGAGAGACAGCTGTGACAATGGTAGGGGGGAGTGGCAGCTTCCTTAATCTGGCTCACAGTTTGTACTGGCCTGCCTTTAATATTCTAGTCTGACAGGGCTCCCCTGAATTCTTCTCCTTTAGCCCTTCCTACTCAGTTACAACTCAGTTGTAAACACCGAGTTACCGTCTAATACTACACCTAAAATCTTTCTGTTGCCTGTTGTAAATACTGAATTTCTTTCTATTAAAATATCTGAAAACTTTCCAAATCCTGACTGATGGGCATGCAGGGAATTATAAAGGGTAAGTGTTGGATCTAATACAGTGGTTCACAAATGAGGTTGAGGAGCAAGTTTGCCCTTTGGAGAATATTTGGAAACGCCTGGAGATACATATATCTCCAGATATATAAGGGCTTCTCACCCTTATTCTTATCAATATTTTGTATTGCTAAGAATATATATATGTATATGTGTGTGTGTGTATATGTGTGTGTGTGTGTGTGTGTGTGTGTGTGTATATATATATATATATATATATATACACACAAAATATTGATAAGAATAAGGTTGAGAAGCCCTGGACTAAGGCAGATTTTCAACAGGTTGTAGCTACAGGATTAAACTCTTTATTATGAGGCAAGACCAGATTGTGATGAGTCATATATGGTGCTCAAAAGTATGGGCAGATCTCAGTCTCCCTCTGACACCTGACTATTGGCCTTTTACCAGGTTTGGGAGGCCTAGGGCTCTAAATTCTGCTTTAATGTTTAAATATGAAAAGACTGCACTATTTTAATTTTCACTATAGAGATGTTCTTAAGAATTTCTCAGTCTTAGGACCAGCGACAGTCATTGATCTTAGTAAAAATTGCTTATAGGTATTACAAATCACAATATGATGATCACATTGTCGTAAATGTCTTCAACCTAGAGGACCTCTTTGGAGAAATCATGCATGCTACCACTTCGATAATGGTTCAGAATTATTATCATTCAATATACATCTATTAAACAATCTGTGAAAAAAATTAATTTTAACTCATCACATGGCTACAATGATCTGAAAAAACTAAATGGTTTAAAGCTCATGAGATCAACAAATATAACAAGAAAAAGAGCCATTATAAACCTCTTGTATATTTATTCCAGCCCCAGTGTTTTTTAGTAAACAAATAAATGAGCAAATCTTGACGTGACATGGGACTGTCCTGGTTGTTTATTATGAAAATTATTCAAGGGTTAAAAGAGGGTTTCTATTTGATAATCAATCATTGCTGGTCGTACCAACATGAATACAGAATGATGCCAGCACAATGAAACCCAGGACAGCTGGGATCAAGAAATATGAGAAGCTACAAATACAAATTAAAAATAAATAAATAATAAATAAATAAATAAATTTAAATGTTAAAAACACATGTCAAAAGTGAACTGTTAAATATTCATTTTGAATGACTAAGTTCACAGTGATTTCTATGTGGTGCAGATGGCACAGGGATTCAGGGCAAACAAAGCACCAATTTCAGCATACTCATAGCTGCTCAGCCATAACAGCCAGAGGCCCAAAACTCCAGGGCTATGAGATGACTCAACTAGATCTGGATCTATAGAGCTTTTGTCACAATAATGGGGGTGAAGGGGTAGTAGGAAATGTGGGTTGCCTTTGCTTTAACATCCACAGAGAGAGCTTTAGTCATTGGAAAGTGACCGTTTAAATTCCAATTAGAGATTCATTTATGAAAGAAAAATGTTTTTGAAGGAAAGGAGGAACAGACAAAAATTTCTTAGTTTAATCCAAAAATTTTGATAAACAATGAGGCAAATGGAAAATTGTGCACATTTTAATCAGGCAGAAATTGTTAACTGATTATGGGAAATGGTCTGATGTTTAAGAAGCAACCTGTTTTTTTGTCAGACACAGGGGTATGACCTCATCACTTAGAGCTTATTCTTTGCATAATGGCTTGGAGAAAAGAAAGAGCCAAATGGCATCATCTTTCTGCCTGTCTTACTGTCAGGGGAGAGCTAATACTCATACAGTGTAATAAAAAAGAGTATTAAACTGCATCTTTGAACAATCAAAAATAATGCACAAAATGAATTCTGAATAAAAGGCCAAAAGCTTTTTTTGTAACAGATCATTTTACCATTTGCACTGTGGGAGAATAATACGCTAGACTTTCCTTTCCATAGACACTTGATTGAGTGCCTACCATGCGCCTATTAGGTGCTCCAGAAAAAATGCAAAAGTCGGCAGAAGAATGCCTTTGTTCCAAGCCTAGCAGATAAGATGAAACAAGAAACAGTGCAATCAAAGTCTGTATATGGCATCAATAAAAAAAGCTTCAAACAACATTTCAGAAACTATGCCATCATAGGTTGTAAAGTGTCTGGGAGGGTTTGATGGTAGAGGATAGTAAGAAAGGAATCTTAAACTGGAAGAGTTTGAAATGACAGAAATGTGAGATAACTTTTTGTATGAAGAAATCACTAATGCCAAAAGAATAAAAGACAGAAACAATATGGGCACATGCATGAATTAGTAGGTAGTCTGGTTTAGTTGGAACTAGTGAAACATATAGGGAACTCGTTAAAAATACGTCTGAAAGAGTTAAGTCAGAAACAAATGAACTTCAAGATCTATAGCAGACCTTGGAAATCCTCCATTCTACATTAAGAAAATAAAGACTCAAAAAAATTATGAAATATGTTGCAGCAAAGTGATGATCCTCGTAGCCAAGGATATATTATTTTGTGTCTCCTAATGTCCACTTCCATTACTCATTCTATGTAATTTGCAGGGCAAACTGGGTGTTATTAAATGCCAACTAAAGGAGGTACTAATTATTTAATGTGGCAAGTCTTTAAGAAATACTAAATATCTTTGATAATGGAAATGAATCTTGAAAAATCGTAAAAGGATAACAGAAGCAGCATTTTGTAGAGATGTGATTGATGATTTGATATTTTAAAAACTGGGTTAACCTTCCAAAGATCTAATTAATCTACACATAGACATAAAACCCACTTTAATATACTTCAGTTTTTGCTTAACCAGTCTTTAACATAGCTGTGAGACTATGCATTGAAAAATCTGTGGTAGAAATAAAAAACACCTAGCTAGAAGATGCACAACCCAACTGATTATAAGGTTTTTTTGCTGAAATATGGCCTGGTCTTAGTCATAAGTATATGAAAATATTAGGTAAACAAATCACCAAGACAATTATGGGAGAATTTCAGCATTTATTAAGATATTCACAGTTTATAAACAATATGTTTTGGAAATATAAAAAATATTTTTATCAATGCTGTTTATTAAGTGTGCTGCATTATTATCTCACTTAGTCATTAAAATAATCTCGTAAGTATCAATCATTATGTAATCCAAAAGCTGAGTTGCTCAAAGTCATACATATTATCATAAGGTTTCATCTGGCTTCAAGTTCATACTCCATTCAAACCATTGCTCTACTGCCCTCCATCAAAATAATAATCAGGTGGTTCAGTGGCAAGAAACATATTCAAGACAGTTCATGTGGAGGTGATTATACACAATGGAATACTATTCAGCCATAAAAAATAATGAAATAGTGTTTTTATAGCAACATGGATGGTACTGGAGACCATTATTTTAAGTGAAACACGTTAGACCCGGAAAGACAAATACTGCATGTTCTCACTTATAAGTGGGAGTTAAACAATGTGTACACATGGACGTAGAGTGTGGAATGATAAACACTGCTGACTAGGAGGGTGAGAGAGTGGGAAGGGGCTTGATGATGAGAAATTACTCATTGGGTACAATGCATGTTATTTGGATGATGGCCGAAAAGCCCTGATTTCACCATTGCATAATCTATGCATATAAAACAAATTACACTTGTACCCCATAAATTTATACCAAAACAATGAAAGGAGGTTCGGATTAGTATGGTTGTAAGAGAGAAGGGGAAGGCGCATGTGAAAAGCCAAGGTTGGCAGCAACCATGGCAGGGAGGGCTATGTAGCTCATGTATTCAGAACTTGCATTTGGTGGGGATCCAGATACATAGCATAATGGCTAAGATCACAGTCTGTGTAAAACAGCTAGATTTGGGTTTAAAACTCAGGTCTCCTCTCAGACGGTATGCAATCTCGGCTGCTTACCTAATTGTGTAAGCAATCAGTTCTTTTGTAAAGTGGGGATAAAGCAGTTTTCTTGAAGACTAAATGATGATTAAATGAAATAATGCAATAAGCACTTACTATAATGTATCCATAATAAATGCTTAAAATATGTTATTGAATATCAATGTATAGTCTTTTCATGATACAGTTTTCTCTCAGTATTTATGTGGGATTGCTTCCAGGACCCCACAGATACCAAAATCTGCTGGTGTTCAAGACTCTTATAATAATGTAGTATTTGCTTATAACCAATGTACATCATCCCATATACTTTAATCTCTACATTACTTATATCTAATGTAATATAAATACTATGTAATTGTTGTACTGTATTAATGTTTTTATTTGGATTATTATTTTTATTTTTTCCCCAAATATTTTTCATTCATGGTTGGTTGAAATCTGCAGATACAGAATGCATGGATACAGAGAGCAGACTGTATCTATTTGGTGCCATACTTCCCATGATAAATCCAAAAATATCCTTCACAATTATTTGTCTACTAAAAGGAAATCACCAAATAGTGCGTCTATGGGAACTGCTCTGTATCATTAAACTGTTTTTCATCTTCATTCCACAGTAAGAATTGATGGAACATGCACTATTATTTCCAACACTGTGCCAGGGAATATAGATTACAGATAATTAAAATGCGTGTTGTAATCTGGAGGAGCTTGCATAACCAGAAGGTAGAAGAAAATGAGGGTGGCTGCTGTGTTGTTGCATTTTGTGCCAGGGGAAATGGAAAGCCCAGTAAATTGTTGAGCACCTCTCACATTCCAAGCATGATACTACAGATGATCCCCAACTTGTGATGGTTCAACTTAACAATTTTTTGACTTTATGATGGGTGCAAAAGTTATATGCATTCAATAGAAACCATACTTGAATTCTGAATTTTGATCTTTTTCCAATCTAGTAATAGAAGGTACAATACTCTCTTGTGGTTCTGGGGAGCGGCAGAGATCCACAGCTTGCAGTTAGTCATGTGATCAGGAGGGTGAGCAACCGGTTTTCTACTGCGTTGCCAGAGAATTTTGCCCAGCTGTAGTCTAATATAAGCGTTCTGAGCACTTTTAAGGTAGGCTAGATATTTAGCAGGTTGGGTATATTCAGTAGGTTAGGTATATTAAGAGCACTTTTTGACTTACAGTATTTCAGCTTACAATGACTTTGAAGGGATGTCACGTTATCAAAAGTGAAGGAGCAGCCGCTGTAGACGCTTCTGTGCATTGTTATCAGAGCTTAGTTCTTAATAGACCCTCACAAATAAGGCTGGATTTTTTGTTTGTTCTGATAACAGGTAAGGAAAGTGAGCTCAGAATCATTGAATAGCTTTCCCAAGTTCAAGCATTTGTAAGATGACAATTCATTGAAACACTCACTCCAAGCTCTTTCCACCGACAGTACTTCCTTTCCAACTCTCCAGACTGTACTAGTTTTAGGTCTAATAAAATGAGGACCAGAAAGTGATTTTGGGGTTTAGCAACAAGAAACTTATTATTGGTCTTGATGAGGGCAGTTTAATAAAGTGAAGGAAGATGCTAGTGGAAAAGGGGAAGAAAACAGTAGTTGGAGAGAGTATAAGTTGAGGAAGAGACTGTTTTAATTTCTATTTTATTAGCTCTTTCTATAGCAATGAACAATTAATTTCTTTTTCCTTTTTAAAAGCATCTTTTGGCCGGACACGGTGACTCATGCCTGTAATCTCAACACTTTGGGAGGCTGAGGCGGGCGGATCACAAGGTCAGGAGTTTGAGACTAGCCTGGCTAACATGGTGAAACCCCGTCTCTAATAAAAATACAAAAATTAGCCAGGCATGGTGGCTGGCACCTGTAATCCCACCTACTCAGGAGGCTAAGGCAGGAGAATCACTTGAACCCGGGAGGCGGAGGTTGCAGTGAGCCGAGATTGTACCACTGCATTCTAGCCTGGGTGACAGAGCAGGACTCCATCTCAGGGGGACGGAGGGGAAAGCATTTTTTTTTTTTAACCACTGAGTCTTAGACTTTGAGGGCTTCTCTTTTGCTAGTTATCCCTTAAAGGTTAGGGTTCTGGGGTACACAGAATCCATGCTCCAGTGAGATGACTTAACCCTGGATCTACATGAGATTTTATTTCATCTTTCCAAAAATATTTTGAGGTAGTTATCATTTTATAGATGAAAAACAAAAACAAAGAGCTCCCTGAAGCTCAGATAAGGTAATTTACCTGCCTAAAGTCATACAGCTAGTAACTGATGGGTATAGGATTGGGATAAAGGTCAGTTTGACAACAAAGCCATGTGTGCTTTTTAACCTACTAACTTTTCAAGAGTTCCTAAGGCATGTAATTAGACATGGGCCATCTACTTGGGATTCTCAAGAATCATGCTGGCCACCACCTTCTACCTCTTGACTACTAAATCATGGAGGGTTAGTCCTCAACCAGTACAACCTAAACATTAGGGGAGATCAGAACTTTGAACATCTGCTCAAGCTAGCTCTAAATGGCCAAACAACTGTATCTAAAGAGCCCCAAGTTTGTCTCCACATAAAAGCTTAAACCTGGTGTATAGGCTACTAAAAATCCCTAACCCTTGAAAGAAGCACAAAACTAATGACACCAAAAGGCTCAGTGCTTGACTGTTGAATCTAGAGATCATTTATAAATCCGCCACATGTTGTAAATCTGACTGTAAGCTATTCAAAGTTAGTTACTCTTGAAGATGAAAAATTTACCAGTCTATCAAAATATTTGACCAGCCTTGGTTAGCACCTCAGTGACAATAAAGGAACTAAAATCCAAACTATTATTTTTCTAGGTTGCACTCATGGCACTGACAATAATATCTCCTCTGTCTTCTGAATTCTTCCCACACGTATTACTTTTGATCTTCAAAGGTACAAGGTAGTAAGTGAAATAGTACACAGAGTACAAGCAGTTCTCTACAAGAGGCTTTTTTCAGAAGCTTTAATTTTTTCTTGCCTTTCTTGGTTTTCACAGTAATGACTGGAATAAAACAGGGATGCTTTTCAGTGATACAATTAAGACCTCTCTTCAGAGTAAATCCTTCTTTACTTTGGCTCTTTCAAGTGCATGAAAAGAGCTGCTACATACGTTTATTTAATGACTTGGAATACGTCATGTTAACTCAAGGAAGAAGCAAAGTGCCTGAAAAGCCAGGATAAACTGTGCATAACTTTTTTTTACCCTCACAAAATCTAGTTCCAATAAAAACCATCTTTACTGCCTGAGGCTAATGTGTAAGTTAGTGAGAGATTACGGTCTGGTTTTTATAGCATTTTATGTAGTATTTGACAATCCATAGGGACCTTGTCTGTTAGCCCTTTACAAATATAAAATGTAATTTTAAATTTCACTTCATCATGGTAATAGGCTATATAAGCTTGCTTTCTAAAGCCTACAGACCATCCTGTCACCTCAGGAAGCCTCAAACAACCTGACTTAATCACCTCTTGGTGACTCGTTGCACTCTGCCCACTCTTTTGAAAATATATAAATCCTAATTATTTTTAAAGCCCTTTAAAAATGAGCAGTTTTTATGTACACACTCAGGTTAAGTGTGCACATATGCACACACACACACACGTGCACGCGTGCACACACACACACACACAAATACATGCCCCAAATAGGCAGGAAGGCATTCTTTGTCTTTGAAGGACTGTATTTCTTTCTTATGTATATTCTCTCCTATGCTCTTCTTTCCCATTGGCAGTAATGTCTCTTTAATGGAGAAGCTTGGTGTAGGCAGGCAGCTAATCAGCCAGATCCCTAACAGGAAAATAAAATAGTGACAATCACTTATAGTGTGATCCTAAGGTATGTACGGTATACTACTGAGGCGCACAACCATCTCAAGTAGTAGGTGATTTTGTTGGTCAGTTAGTAAATCAGTGAAACTTTTTTTTTTTTTTTTTTTT
>NW_016107630.1:1779028-1825314 GCF_001604975.1 Cebus imitator
ACCTCCGCCTCCTGGGTTCAGGCAATTCTCCTGCCTCAGCCTCCTGAGTAGCTGGGATTACAGGCACGCACCACCATGCCCAGCTAATTTTTTGTATTTTTAGTAGAGACGGGGTTTCACAATGTTGACCAGGATGGTCTCGATCTCTTGACCTCGTGATCCACCCACCTCGGCCTCCCAAAGTGCTGGGATTACAGGCTTGAGCCATCACGCCCGGCCCTGATGAAACTATTTTTAATAACATTTTGTAAATGAGGGAAGAGAAGTTCAGAGAAATTGACTTGTTCGAGATCTCAAGGCCAATACTTAGCAAGAGGTGACACAGGGTCTTCTAGTATTTAGTTTATCCCTACAATATACCTATCTGCCATCAAAATTGTTAAGTAACTTCCATACCTCCTAAACAGGTTCTATCTTGTCCCTATTGGAGTTGTCATTTAACTAGATGCCATATTTAATCAGAACATGGTCATTGCTATTAACGGTTAATATGAGAGTACTTATTATTTCCTATAGTGTGATACTTTATGCTGGGCACTGTCATAGCACTTCCACTGTATGGGCTTAGCAATAAGATTGATGTGCCCTTTGCAACTCCCATCGTTCCCAGGCCAAGGTCTAGGATTGCAGTGCTCTCAGGCTAGACTCCTCCCAGGAGCCTGTGAACGCCACAATCAATCCCACAGCTCAGAAAAGCCATTTTAGAGATGGGCCACATTATGTAATCTTGAAACCTGGGGTTACTAATCCAGTGGTTGCTCCATCTTAATACCACAATTTCCTGGACTATCTGCTCTGAATCTAATTTTACCAGTTTACAGACTGTACTAGTAGAAGCCCAGTCTAGCTAGTCAACATAATTTTTAGAGTGTCAATACCTCAAAACCTATCTTAAGCTGTTCCAAAATCTCAACAACAGAGTTCTAATACACATCTAATGGGCTGATGGACAGAACCCTCTCTATTTTTTTTCTAATTTGCTTCTTTGAATGTGAATGCATTATAACTCGCAGCTGAATACTTCCATAAAGATAATTACATATGGTAAGACAGAAAAACTTTTTGAAAAAAAAAAAGACATTCCCTTGAATATGTGCCTGAATTCATTTACAACTGTTGCTGCTTTAAACACTTCAGGCAGAATAAGTGGATGGCACTAAACAGCTTAGCTGCAATTATTATGGAATGTCTGAGGTATAATTTCCCCTGCGGTTTTGTTAGGCGTACAAAATTCATAATTCTGATTTGTGGCAGGTACTTATTACCCATCACAGGTGGGGATATGCAAATATTATTCTAGTAGGGGTGAACAGCCTTTATTTCCGTATTCAGCTATTAACGAGATTTGTGAGTCTGGTACTCTGGGGCCATTTAATTAATTAGATGGTACAGATAAAATATAAATTGTTTTGTAGGCTACACAATTCCTGTCCTAGGAGGTGTAAAACTGAAGCTAAACGAACTTAGTGTAGATTGATTTGTTGATTTTTATATAGCTCCCGGTAAATGTAAATCCTGCTTATTATTTTACTGTATTAATTCCACTCATAATCCTCACATTCTCTGAGTTTCATTAAAATAGATGTGTGTATTTAACTATTTTGTTAAGTGACTTTATCACTCGATCTCCATGTCTGTGGTCATAAGCCCTCTACTATACATGGAATGAATGAGTCTATAGCAGATCTTTCAAATATTTATCATGTTCTTAAGTAAGAAGTTTGCTGTTAATTTATAATGTTATCTTTGTGGAAATAATATACACCATGATAAACTCTGTGGAATTGCATGACATTTAATGAGTTTTTTGGGATTAGCCAAGAAATAATGCAACCTATACAAATACATCCACATAAGGAGAATGTTTCTCATGCATTCGATACCTCAGGGAGATGAGTTTATGGTTATATGATCAATGACAAATAAGTTTAACTTTTCTTTGTCTTCATATGCTTGGCATTTTGTGCCTAGCAGGACCATGACAAGAAAAATTTGGAAACTTCCACTGCTAACAGGGGAAAAAGCGCTGTGATTAATTAGTGATGTCTGCCATGGGTGTGTCATCAAAGAGTGCTACTCTTTGTGCTAGGTATTTGCCATCCTTTGTTCATATCTTTGATGACAACTCAATTAAAAGCCTTTAATCAGACCGATGACATTCTTAATTTGACAATTAAGAACAAAATTGTGCATATTTCATTTCATTCAGAAGAAACTTGATTCTTAAAGATATTAAATTGCTTCACAAGTGCCATCTCCTAATAAAACTTGAACATATTTTCTTCAATTTTATTTTGAAGCTAGAAAGTAATTATGCAAATAAGTAGCTGAATTTTTTTCTAAGTTAAAGTTGTGCTTACCTTAAATTTTATTTTGGGGTAAAATACTAATAACTTTCTAAAACTGAAGTTTGGCTAAGCATAATAATTTCTCTTTGAGCACGATTTTCCATCTTCTTATAGCCTCCATGCATTCCCCATCTTTCTTCATTTTATAATGAAAAACAAGTATATTTCTTAAAAGAAACATACTTTTAGCATCTTGGCTAAATAAAAAAAAGGGTATGTAAGAAACGGCAAGAGCTGAAGAACAATTTCCCAAAGGGACTTAATAACTACATTTAAAATAATTGCAAAAGCAGAAGCCCACACATCATGTTGACAATCTTGAATGCAAAGCAAAATACTTAAAGTGGAGACCTGAGAGCTTTGTGTTCCAGGCCAGCTTTTAGAAAATGTTTTCAAGGATCTTCTGTTAATCTCCACAAAAAGCCAGGAAGAAGTAAACTTTATCAATTTAAGGACAGATTTATAAGGTGTTACAACCATGTATTCTCTATTTCCAAGGGAACAAATTAAATGAAAGGTGATAATTATTCAGATTCAAAACATGTTATAGAAGGCAAGATAAAATTAAATAATTAGAAAAATATTATTAGTGGGAAAATATGCTGAATTAACAAGAGAATTATATACAAAAAGAATTGGCCAAGTCAATACTACTAATATATTTAAATGGTTTATATAGATGATAATGAGATGCCCTATTAATGGTGTGCTTTTATAAAGTGGAATTCTTTGAATTTGCAACACTGATAGTTAAAATAGCTAAAAATGATGGAACCTAAATTATAATTCTAGAAACAATTTGAAATCTATTACTGATCCAAATCTGGTTATATTTATAATAGGAAATATGTTATATTTATAATAGGAAAATCAAGAAAATAAAAGTGGAACTAGTGCACACTGTATTAACTGTGTGCTTGAACAATAAATTCTTACTTTCCTCTTTTATATTACACAATTATCTCAGAGATGTACTTAATATTTGTGTTACACAGGTTTTTCCAGAGTTTCAGGCCTTGGTAGCACAACCAGTCTGCAGTTGAAATATTTGGTGATAAAGAAAGAACCACTTTCCTTTCAGCTCTTTGGAGCTGAATGTCACACATTGAAGGCATTTGATGTGTGGATAGAACATAATGAACAGATGTCCCTTGATGGTGGAACTTTTAGGTGGAGGTGAGGATCTGGACTTACCTTGCTGAGCTCAAAAAATAGTAAAACTGGGTGATGATACATGACTCTAGGCATTTGTCATGTACATCCAAAAGAGTAAACATTAATGCATGCAAACTAAGAAAACTAAAACATCAACCAGTATGTTGAAGGGCAAATTAATTAAACTGTTAACAAACATATGACATCTTTTCACTGAAAGAGATAAAGAGAGCTGACCTAGGTAACTTTGGAAGGCAATGTTTAGACTATAAAGCTAAACTTTAAATGTTTATTTTAAAAGGAAATAGAGAAACTGTAGAGTCAAGGACAAAAAAAAGAACAGTAGACCGGGGGTGATGGCTCACACCTTTAATCCCAGCACTTTGGGTGGCTGAGGTGAGGAAGCGACTTGAGCCCAGGAGTTAGGGGCAAACCTGGCAACATGGTGAAACCTTATCTCTACAAAAAAATATGGAAATTAGCCAGGCATGGTTGCATGGATCTGTATTTTCAGATACTTAGAAGGCTGAGGTTGAAGAATCTGTTGAGTCTGGGAGGTTGAGGATGCAGTGAGCCATGACTGTGTTACTGTACTCCAGCCTGAGTGACAGAGTGAGGCCATGTCTGAATTAAAAAAAGGAACTGTATGTAAACACTGTACTGTTTTTGTTTTTGTTTATTTTTCTCATGGAGGTAAAGTTACCCCTTCTGAAAAGCTAATGTATGTACTGGAGTTAGATAAATAAGCAAAAGGAAGATGGATATTGGGTGCCAGCTTCCTCACTGTTGGAGAATAAAGTTATAGATGGGCAAGAGGAGAAGGCTAAAATAAACTCTATCGTGCTGGATCAGAGTTGGACATATCTGTGTGAACTTATTTTTAGCTTACTATAGATACATATGGATAGATACAGAAAGAACCATAGATATTTATATACACATAAATTAGTGTGTATAAATGTATGTACGATATAAACTATAGATGTGCATGTACACGTAAGTTAGTATACATGATAGTTATGTTGGTTAAGAGGTCCTAGAAGCAAGGAGAATCCGGTGGCAGTGAGCACAGACGGCACCTAGATTTTGGTTTCTAAATACCATTTTACCCAAATAGACCAGGGCTCTTTGAAGAAATGATTGATTCTAGGGTTAGGGCAAGAAAAATACAAAATGAACCCAGACTATCTTACAGTGGCAAAAAGTGAGAAAGTGCTCAAAAAAAACACAAACAAACAACAAACAAACAAACAACAAAACCCCAAAGGATAGGGATGTGTCAAAGGGACACAGAAGCCAATTGAAAGAATTTCCAATGGCAAAAACTGGCACAATTTCAACCAAAGAATAAATAATGTAATAGAAAATAAATATTACAAATCTATTTGGATATAAATAAATGACAAGAAATCATCATTACTCAAGAACTGCAAATAATCAAGCTTAGTTATCCCAAATAATTTCTATAAGAGATGAAACTTAGTCTTCCCTACCCCTTTTTCCAAGAATGGGCTAGACTTAGTGACTTAATTCCAAAGAATAGTGAATGGATACGAAAGAAGAGTACTATTACAGTGAAGAAAACTGGCAAGCACTACCTCAACCAAGTGATAAAGGTTAACCAGTGATGTTATGTGCACATGAAGTGCCTGCTAATATGATGAGAGGAGTAGGGCACTTCACATCTGTGGTAGTCTTCTGAAAACTCATAACCCCAGTCTAATCATGAGAAACACAGCAGATAAACCAAAACTGAAGGACACTTTACAAAATACCCAACCAATACCCCTCAAAACTATCAAGGTCATGAAAAGCAAGGAAACACTAAGAAACTGTAACACACCAGAGGACACTGGGGAGACATGCCAACTCAATGTGATGTGATACAATTGAACAATGATATAAATACTGTATTATTTTATCACAATTAGATTGGTCCTAGAACAAAAAAGGCACAGAGGATTCACACATCTTTTTGAAACCTCTTTACATATATAATATATTCATTTATTTTCATGTCATATACATTTTTATGACTGTTGTCAATTTTTGAAAATTTTTTTCAAGTACTTTCATAAATAAGCTGTAAGATTTCAGGGCATTGAAATAGTCTTGTGTGGTGATTATTCATTAATCCTCTTATAAGCATCTAAAATTTGAATTGTTCAACTTAGCCATTCCACAGTGTATATATACTTCAAAATATTATATTGCACATGATAAATATATGTATATAATTTTATTTGTTAATTTAAAAACATTAAAAATTTTTGAATTGAAAAGCATTTGAAACATTCTGAGAAGCCATTTCTGTGTGACAGCAACAACTAAACTATAAGGAAGTGACTACACATCTTATTAATATATCTCCACAAGTTCAAACTGTTTCTTCAATCTTCCTATTCGAACTCAATACATTACCACAGAGATATTAATGCCTTCTTATGCCTAGGTAAATGAGTTGGGGGTAGAGGGTAAGCGATGTGGAGAGTCAGTAAGGAAAGAGATTGACTGTAGCTACAGCATTTGTACTTTTGCAAATTTTATGAAAATATATGACAATACAAAGATAATGCTAGGTCTCTTCCAAGCCCTAACATCTGAATCTGGTGATAAGACAACAGGATTAAAATGTGGCCTTAAGGGTAGAGATGAAATTCTTTTTTTTTTTTTTTTTTGAGACGGAGTTTCGCTCTTGTTACCCAGGCTGGAGTGCAATGGCACGATCTCGGCTCACCGCAACCTCCGCCTCCTGGGTTCAGGCAATTCTCCCGCCTCAGCCTCCTGAGATGAAATTCTTCAGGCCTCAAACTTAAGCGGCAAGCTTCATGCAGACAGCCACTCACTGGCAACTCAGCACTGGCCTCGTCAAATGGTAATGTGCACCTTACTTGTTTTCCTTGTATATGTTGATTACTTGTATGCCTTTCCCTTAGGAACACAGAAGTGAGAGAGGAAGAGAGGTGAGCTGAGAAGTGAAATTCAGGAAAAGATTTGAGCGACTTCTCAGCCATAAAAAAATCAAATATTTATTTTAAAAATGATTATGTAACATATCTGTGTTCTAGGTACTACTCCAAGAGCTCTATAAGTATTAATTCATGTATTCAAAACAACTCAATGGGTTAATATCATTATCACTCCATTTTTTTAGATGAGAAAACTGAGTCATAGAGAGATTAATTTGCCCAATTCACAAAGCAAGTGTTAGAGCCAGAATTTAAAGATTATAAACTTTACCCTTACCTTGTACATTTTTAAAAAAAGACGGAAAGGGAAAAATAAAGGAGATATGAATAAACAGAGTAGCAGTTGCAAAGTGATGACAGGCTGATGGAGCCTGACCCTCTGATTTGTCTACTAGTCAGTAAATTCACATTAGAATTTGAATACCTTTAGGAGGGTCATGCGTTTCAGTCTGGTGAGTCTCCACAACTTTTTGATGCAGTGCCCTGCCACTTGACATAGTCATATTACTTGTCTGTCCTCTGAAAGTGTTTCAGCTTCATACAAAGAAAGAGAAACTGGAGTCTGATATGTGGGGAGAAGGAGAAAATATGGAAAAACATGTAGATGACATAGATGAGAAGAGGTGACAGAGAAGCCCTGAGCTAAGTGACCCACCATGCATCTTTATCAACTAATAGAAGTTACACTGAGAAAAAAAGTTTTCAAATCCTTACATTGCTTTCTCTTAAAATATGGGTGGGAAGAAGGGAGAGGAAACCAAGGATGCATTCTGTTCTCCTCTCCTCTTGCTCAGTTTAGCCTCATTCTACAGATACTATAGATGCAGATCCAGAACAGAAATAATTCCCTCCAACCTTTATCCAATTCTCTCTGGGACTCTCATCCAGGCTTTAGACCAATTGGGTCCTTTTGTGTTTTGGACCAACCTACATCCATCTGGAAAGGATTCTCTGAGCCACAATTAGTAATTCTCTGCTATGAAATCAAGTCTTCTTCCAAATAAAATAGAACATAGTCCAGGCTTCAGTCTGCTAGAGCAGATCTTCCTATAGTGGCAAACAGTACTACCTTTAAGGCCCATCCAAACTGGAGCATGTGAAGGGGGAGAAACAAAAATAAGTTAAAATGAACATTTAAAATACCTAGTACTCTAGGCTCCATATCCACATTCAAACATGAAGAAATCCCGGTCTTGGACATATACATATTTGGCATGAGAACTTGGATTGCTTCTTTTACTGATGTTTATTCAGTCTTTCGAAATGACAAATACGAGAAAGACTTGGTAAATGAGTTTATTTTGGAGATTTGTTAAGAGCCCGCTCACTGCTGGAACAGTGTATACAGAAAAAATATAAAATCATTAACACTCACTCCAAAAATAAGCAACTCTCAGCACTGACACCCTTAACAAAGCTGCTAAAGAAAAGGCAAGTGGGAAAGTTTGCCTTTTGACCACATTCTGAGGATAGGCAAAGCAGGAGTCAACTTAAAGAATAAGGGGATGTTCACCAAGCACTAAGTGACCCTTTTCATAGGCTTACTAGAAAAGCCAAGTTAAAAATCTTTTGAAAAAGCCACACATGAAAATTGAAATCCTAGCTAAATCAGTGTTGTTCTGCCTTCTATCAATTTTAGCACAATCTCCCAATTTCCTCAGTATCTTCTGAAAAACTAGAATAACAGAATATTATAAGGCATTCTGTTGGGTCATGACAAAAATAACTACTTGTTAATAAAGAAAATAGTTGTGACCCACTTGCCCTGCCCTAAGTGGACAGCTTGAGAATGAACACCAATCTGGTTACTGCAAAAAGTATTTTCACTCCCTCAATTCCTCTTTAACTGGTCGTTTTCTCCCTCCTAGACTCCTATGTTAGATTTAGATTAACACAAAAGAATTAGATTTTGTATGAACACAGCATTTATATAGATCCCATCCCTTTCATAAATACCTTCAAATTGTACTCCCAATATTAATGTATGATGATCTTCTCAAACAACTGACTTTTTAAAAAAAGAAATAAAACCAACATTGACACATCATTATCACCCAAAATTTATAGTTTACATTAGGGTTAGTCTTGATGTTCTTCATTATATAGGTGTAGCCAAATGTCTAATGACATATATGTATCCATCATTGTAGTATCATATTAATATTTTAACTCCCCTAAAAATAGTCTATGTATTTATCTATCCCTCTTCCCCAAAACCCTGGCAACCACTGGTCTTTCTACTGTTGCTGCAATTTTGCCTTTTTCAGAATGTCATAAAATTGGACTCATATCATCTATAGTCTTTTCAGGTTGTCTCCTTTTACTTAGTGATATGTGCTTAAGGTTCCTCCATATATTTTCATATCCTGACAGCTCCTTTCTTTTCACTGCTGAGTAGTATCTCATAACCTGGATATACCACAGTTTATCCATTAACCTATGGATAGGTACTGCAGTTGCTTCCAAGTGTTGGCAATTATGAATAAAGCTGCTATAAATATTTGTGTTCACGTTTCTGGGTAGATAGAAGTTTTTAACACATTTGGATAAATTCTAAGGAGTACAATTTTTTGCTTTTATGGTGTGTGTGTGTTTAGTTTTATAAGAACTTGCGTTCCAAAGTGGCTAGACCATTTTGCATTTCCCAAGCAAAGAATGAGAGTTCACATTGCTTCACATCTTTACCAGGATTTGTTGTTATGGGTGTTCTGAATTTTAACCACCCTAATAGGTGTGTAGTGATTATCTCTTTATTATTTTAATTTGTAATTCCTTAATGAAAAATGATGTTGGGCATGTTTTCATATACTTTTGTCATTATTATATCTTCTCTGGTGATGTGTCCATTCATGTCTTTCACATATTTTTAAATCAAGTTGCTTTCTTACACTTGAATCGTAAGAGTTCTTTGTATATTTGGAATATCAGTTTTCTATCAAATATATCTTCTACAAATATTCACTCCCAGTCTTGGTTTTCCTTTTCCTCTTCTTGACAGTGTCTTTCATAGAGCAGAAGTTTTTAATAGTGAAGTCCAGCTCATCAATTACATCTTTTATGGGCTTTATTTTTGGTGATGCCTCTAAAAAGTCATTACTGTGCCCAAGGTCATCTAGATTTTTCTCTTGCATTTTCTTTTAGGAGTTTTACATGTATAGTACATATAGATGTGTATATATATATGTATATATATAATATTATATTTAGGTTTATGTATTTATCTAGGTTTATGGCATTTTGAGTTAATTTTTGTTATGGTTGTAATCCTGTCTGTAGATTTTTTTTTCATGTGAATGTCCAATAGTCTCAGTATCATTTGTTAAACAGATTATCTTTTGTCCATTATATTCATCTTTTTTCTTTTCAGAGTCTAGCTTTGTTATCAGGCTGGAGTTCAGCAGCACTATCTCAGCTCACTGCAACCTTCATCTCCCCAGTTCAAGCGATTTTCCAGCCTCAGCCTCCTGAGTAGCTGGGATTATAGGCACGCGCTGCCACGCCCAGCTAATTTTTGTATTTTTAGCAGAGACAGAGTTTTATCATGTTGGCAGGAGCATCTTGATCTCCTGATGTCCTGATCCACCCACCTCAGCCTCCCAAAGTGCTGGGATTATAGGTGTGAGCCTCTGCTCCCAGCCTATATTTGTCTTTGTAAAAGATTAGATAACTATGTTTAAGTGGGTTTATTTCTGGGCTTCTTATTCTTTTCAATTGATCTATTTGCCTGTTTATTTGTCAGTACCGCGTCTTGATTATGTAGTATTATGGTATGTCTTGAAGTTGGTAGTGTCAGTCCTCTGACTTTTTTCTTCTTCAATATAGTGTTGGCTATTCTAGCTCTTTTGTTTCTCCATATAAACTTCAGGATCATTTTGTTGATATCCACAAAATAAGTTGCTGTTATTTTGACTGGATTGCATTGAATCTGTACATCAAGTTAGAAAAAAACCGACATCCTGACAATATTGATTCTATTCATGGATACAGAATTTATCTCATTTAGTTTTTTAAAAATTTATGTCAATAGAGATTTGTAGTTTTCCTTGTAAAGATCTTGTACTTTTCTTAGACTTTTACCTAAATGTTTTATTTTATAGTGCTAATGTAAATATGTTTTCTATTTTAAATTTCACTTGTTCATTGCTTGTATATAGAAAAGAGATCAACTTTTGCACATTAACCTTGTACCCTGCAGCTTTGCTCTCATTGCTATTATTTTCTTCTGTTTACTTTGTATTCAATTGGCTCTTCTTTTTCTAGTTTCCTAAAGTAGATATTTAGATAATTTTAGATCTTTCTTATTTTCTCATGTATGCATTCAATGCTATAAATTTCCCCTTGAACACTCTTTTTGGTGCATCCCACCAGTTTTGTTGAACTGCAATTTCATTTAATTTTGTTCGAAAAATTTTAAAAATTTCTCTTTACTCATGCATGGTTTAGGTGTATGTTGTTTGATCCCTGAATATTTGGGAATTTTCAAGCTATCTCTCTGTTATTATTTCTAGTTTTGTTTACTGTGTTGTAAGAGAAGACAAGGTGCTATTTATTTGCCTTACCTCTTCATTCTTAACAAGTTGTAACATCCCATTCATCATTCTCACTCCTAGTTGTAGAGTTGCATCACATTCCAGGTAAAGTCATTCTTTGTCCCAAGTCCCCTATTCAGTTACTTCTCTGCTGTGCACTTTCCTTAAGTCCCCATTTTATTTTTCACATGTTTTCTTCAAAGTGAATGTTAACATAAAAAAAAATAATAATAAGAGAAAGAAGAACTCAAGAGGATGTATTGAAGTTGTTGCAGTCACTTTAGCTATGGGACTGACACCACTGACCAGGAGGGACATAGATTAGTAGTTCCCAAAATCATTTATTTCTTTTCCAGACTGAATTAAGTAAGCAAATATATTTGTCAGCATACTTTTTGTTTCATGATCACAAAGCCTGTGCCATTCTGAAAATGTCTTATCACTTTTATTTGAGAGGAAATCAAAAAAACAAAAGGCTGTGAATTATTTTAAGTACCTAAAGCTCATGGAGGGAAAATTCTATTCCTAAACTCTGGTAGATTTCTGCCTAAGTTGAATTTAGCCACACAGTTGGTCCTATTACTTTTTGAACAGAGCTAATGCAAAGGTATCCAGCCTTTGTTTCAATCAGATACAGTCTGATATGGTTTGGTGGTGTCACCACCCAAATCTCATCTTGAATTGTAGTTCCCATAATCCCCACATGTCACAGCTGGGACCTGGTGGAGGTAATTAAATCACGGGTGTGGTTACCCCTGTGCTGCTGTTCCCAAGCTAGTGAGTGAGTTCTCACAAGATCTGATGGTTTTATAAGGGGCTTTTCCCCCATTTGCTCATTCTTCTCCTTGCTGCTGCCATGTGAAGAAGGACATGATTGCATCCCCTTCCACCATGACTGTAGTTTCCTGAGGCCTCCCCAGTCATGGGGAACTGTGAGCCAATTAAACCTCTTTCTTTTAAGGATTACCCAGTCTTAGGTATGTGTTTATTAGCAGTATGAGAATGGACTAATACACAGTCTGATGTGTTGCTACACTCTGAGCCCCATTGGAAAAATTATTGCTAAAGCAGAAAAGCCTCAGTTTGTTAGACCTAGTAGATTTCTGTGAAAAAGAGTATATCTTAAAGAAATCGTATTCTACCATTGAATACTTCATCACTATGTGGATTTCGATGAACTATGGCTCAAACCATATTTACAAAATATAACAATCTTTACAGAAAAACTAAAAAATCTGCTTTAAGATAAATAGCATTTCAAATAAAGCCAGCCTATGGAATCAGCCCACTACAGATAACTCTATTCAAGCACTTAGCACTTAAGTACATCTCTGTATATGCACCAAATCTGACTAAATAAACAGATCCCATCTCATACATAAGGACATAGAGTAGTAAATTATACTACTTATCTTTTGATAACTGGGTTCAAATTTCATAATACTTTCTATATAGGAGATATTTAGATCAGCTCTAAAAATATTGTTTTTTCTTGTCATAGGCCTCATCTTGGGAAAGAGAGAAGAGATTAAAGGCTTAATATAATTCTGACTTTAAGAAGACGTGGTTGAGTTACTTTTGTTTGACTTTTTAAAAGGCAATTGCTATACCATATTTATCATAGTGCATTATTGTTAGTGCCTTAGAGAGAGGATTAATTAGAGAGAATGTGAATTCTTTCAGGGAAAAACAGTGTTTTAATTATCTGAATATCTTCAGTATCTAGTATAGTATCTGACATGTAGATTTTAGAAATATTTAATTATATCAGACATGTTGTGAAGAATGCAAATTATAGCGTGGGGAAACACCCAAACACTCGAATTGTTGTCTACCCATTGTGACAACAGTAAGTGCTTACAGATTTCAAATGAGAAAAGCCTGCATTCTGACCCTCATCTCATTCTGCGGGCTCCAGGACATGTTCATTTCCACTTGAATAAAAATGAGAAAAAGCAACATTAGTAATTGTACCACTTTTTGATTTTATGTATATTTTGGCAGGTTACCATTAAAAAGTCACAATGTCCTTCTCCTTTTTATCTTCCAAACTCTATCTTTTTTTTTTTCTGGGAGATTTCTTACCCCTTTGCAAACTGAAATCATTGCTTTTTCAATGGTTTTCTTTTTCTAATATTTCCTGAAAAAACTTGCACTCGAAAAACTTGCACTTTCTTTAATATTTTAGAAATGAATCAATAAATAATAATTTTTAAAATTTTTATAGAACATACAAATCTCTGTCTGTTTGTTTAATACTTAAATTTACAGTCAACTCCGTTCTTCACTTACTTTGCTGGGTACCAGTCTGATGGCACAAGCATCCCTGAAGTCCTTACTGAAGATGAGTTGCATTATATGTAAATAATACGCAGAAAAATACAGAAGAATTATTAGAGTCTAATATAAAGACTCCCTTTTTAATTTTTATTAAAATCTACCAACCTCCTTCAGGATGTTTATTCAGCACTTTCTCAATGTAAAGGCACATCCTTAGTGTTTTAATCCTGTGTTGTCAGGGTTTCCATTCAAAATTCATTGTTGCCCCTTTCCCTGCTGGACCTCTGATCTTTGCATGTGGCTTCCTTGCAGTAATCCCCATATGTCAGGCCACAGTGCACTGACCTCTTCGTGTGATCCTCTGGGAGGATCTCATCCACATTCATGGTTTTAACTATGCCTCATATATTGATGACACCCTACCCATCCAGGATTGACCTTTCTATCAGCTTAGTCTTGTATCCAATGGTTTGCTGAACAGCTAAGCTACTCACAATCACAAAGAAACTGTATATCCTCTGAAAGATATACACCAGGCTTTAACATTGGTTACCCCAAGGTGATGAAAGTGAAGAAAGACAGGGAGGTTAGCTTTGCCTTTCTATATTGTTTTCTATTTTATTTTATATAACAAATGTTTGTGTTGTGCGTTTGTTATTTTGTATTTTGGTATTTACTAAATAAAAACAAAGAAGAAGGGGCAGGAGAAATGTGCTCTACGCCTTGCCTCTCTGCCTCCAATTTAGTTCTCCTGAAATCTGTGCTTCATATAGGTGATCTTTCTAAAATGGAAATCTAACAGTTCTGCTCTTCTTCGTAAAGCTAATGCTCTCTTGACTAAAGGATAACATCTAAAATCCCCTAATGTGGCATATTTCCCGTTCTTTGATTCAGCCAAATTTTATCTTTCAGTTCCAGTTTTGCCTTGATTTGATACTACAGCACTATTAACTTACTGAAATTCCTACCCACACCATACCATGACTTGTCTCCATGCCTTTGCTTATGTTTTCTCTCCGCTAAATAGGAATTATTCTTTAGACTCAGCTGAGATGTCTTTTCTCTTAGAAGTCTTCTGTGACACTAATCCCCAATATCCAAGTTGGGGTGGATGTACCATCTCTTTATTCCCACAATAACCTAATGCAATAGTTGTCATAAGTGGTTCACAGATTTGGGGGGATTCCTAAGTCCTTTCTAGGGCTCCACAAATTCAAATTATTTTTGTTCTACTACTAAGATGATATGTGCCTTGTTCACTGTGTTGAAATTGGTTATTTGGCACACATTTTTCTGTGAATAAATGAAATCAGGCTGTCACTTCAAGAAAAACAGCTAATAGTCTTTGTTGTTATAAAAAAATGAAACTTTTAAGAGGAAATTAGAATTTTGGAAAGCTTTTATCAGTCATTATGAGCTTGATATTATATAATAGAATTTATCAACGTGTATATGATTTATATAACTCTATGAACCAATATCTTTTAAATTATCAATTATAATGTTATATAATTATGCATGGCTAAAAGATCCACCCTATATGTAAGATATATCAATGAGTTGTTATGTATAATATGAAAATTTATTAATATTACTTTAGAGTTCCCTTTGATACTAACATTTTAGAAATAACTTGAATTTTGGTGTAGTTAAAATAATTACCTTAAAAGGCTATTAAAATTCTCTTCCCTTTACTAAATATGTACTTACAGGAAGTGATGTATTTTTCATATATAACAACCCAAACTACATATTACAATAAATTAAAAATAGAAGCACATACGAAAATCCATGTACCTTCTACTAAGATGGATATTAAGTAGATTTGCAAATATTTAAAACAATGTCATTCTCCTAAGATTTGTGTTTTGGAAAATCTAGCTATATTTCACAGAAGAATGTTATTTTAACATGTAAAAGGTTTACTGTACTTTAAAATAAATTCATAAATATTTTGAAATACCATGTTACATTTTTAATAGAGTAAACATTGATAAATTTAACACATATAAGTAAAAGCCCTCCAAGGTCCTCAATAATTTGTAAGCATTAAAAGGGTCCTAGGATTTTAAAAATAGTTTTGAGAACTGCTTTCCTAATGCATGTCTCAGTTATTACATGCTACACGGCCTTATAAATATGTTGATGCGTCTGTCTCTGTAATCCTACACTTAGATCCTTGAAGACTGGGCTGTCTTTAATTATTCAATATTCAAGGAGGTTTTACAGGGAAGGAAAATATGAGTGTTCCCTTTGTCATTTAATGTTCAATATATTGAAACATATCTAAAATATAAAACTATGAAAACTCATTTTTCTTAAACATTCAAATATTAGTTATGATTCTCACTAATTTCTCTCAAATAATTTATATGGCAATTATAATTTTGAAACACCTTAACAACAAAGATATACATAAATGCAGTAATACTAAATTTATAGCATTTACATTTAACTTCTAGTCTAAAAGAATCAACTCCATAGACTTACTTTAATTATTCCCTATTTCTATACCAGATTTTGTACATTCTCAAATTATTTTCATGCTGATTTTGATATCTTCCTGTGGTTTCAGAAAATCAATCATATATTGATTTCTTTCTGGAATGTTATTGATCATTCTAGATTTCCCTCCCCTCAGAACAGCAGATGTTTCAGAATGAAGTTATCAATCAGTTACTGAAAATCTTCTCTCAGCCCCCAGTACAAGGGAATTAAACCACAGCGATATATAATTTGGCTGAGCTCTTTTTAACCATAATGTTTTCTTGTTTGATATTCTGATACCCCCTCTTTCTCACATATATTTTTATGTCTAGAAATTGTTGTCTTTCCAACAAATCAAGTTTTAAAGAGCTTGCAATACTTAACACATTGAATTGTCTTTGAAATGAGATAACTTTGTTTAATATTATTAACTTATTATTTTTATTAATAATAATAATTCAAAAGATCCATCCAGTATTTTCATCAACTAGGAGATGAAGGACTGAAACTGTACTCTAACTCTCATCGTTAGTTCTCTAACTCATCAAAAATTTGAAATACTGTAGAGTATTCTTTCCACTGAGATTTTATGTGTAGCCATATATGTTATAAACAGTTGGAGCCAGTTTCAATAGGGTTCTTATAAGTGACTATCACTGTTCACCATTCCTTCCTATTCTTGGTTATGTGGCTACATTTTCCAGAATGACTTGAGCTACACCCAGATAAACTTGGCAAACAAGCATAGAATAAATGTAAAACTCCCAAACGATATACCAACAACTTGTTTATTCACATTTGTAAAAACGATATACCTCTTACTGTTAATTCACCCTTCTTTTTTATTTTAATTACCTTTGAAACCCTGTCTTCACTTGAATTCCAGGATAACACTTTCATGGTTCTTCTTGATCACCTTTCTTCATCTACTTTGTTAGCTCTTTCCTCCTTTCCTACTCATATCCTCAATCTGGGCATTCACATGTCCAATGTATACACACACATAGACGTTAATGACTAATACATTTCTGTCATCAACCCAGTCTTCCCAGAATGCTAGCCTCATGTAACCACTGCCCACGCAATAGCTCCTCTTGAATGTCTAATAGGCAACTAACATTTAATATGCTCAGCTCTGTGCTTCTGCTCTTTATCACTAAACCTGCTTCTCTTCCAAATTCCATAAATGCCAACTCCATTCTTGCAGTTCTTTACACGACAATTATGGCATCACTCTTGATACCTTTTTCTCAGACTCCATAGCAATCTTTCAGAAAATCTTGTTCATGTTAACTTGGAAATATATGCAGAATCTGATTTCTTCTCAAGCTCACATGATTTTGCTCGTAGATTATTGCAGTGGCCTCCCACATAGCAATCTCACTTCCACTCTTGCCCCACCTGCAATCCATTGTCCCCACAACTGCAAATGGCTGCTTCTTTCACCCAAAAGAAATCCAAACTCTCTCCAGTGGCAAAACAAACAAACAAACAACAACAAAAATGAAAACCTCTACACAATTCTATTTCCTGGAAATATCTGACCTCATCTCCAACATTCTTTTTTCTTTACACTATCCTTTTCCCAAAGAACCTTCTGGTTGTCTTTCTTTTCTTCACAGCTTCTCTCTACCATTTATTGCCCACCTTCCTCATTTATTTCTCTCTGCAGTACTCAGCACTATTGAGATGCAAGATTTTGCTTATTTATTCATTTTTTTTTCTCTACACTAGAACGCTAGCTCTAGCAACTGCCCATAGTAGATACTTAATAAATATAGGGTGAAGGACTGAATTAAATACTATACATATCAAATATGAATATCAATAAGAATTTTTTGTTTTTCATATATCTAATGTGTTCCAATTAACTGTATTATTGCTATACTTTTTAATACATGATCAAACTATTTCAACACGGCCATCTTAATATTTTTATTTATTTTATTTTATTTTGAGACACAATCTCACTCTGTCTCACAGGCTGGAGTGCAGTGGCGCAATCTTGGCTCACTGAAACTTCTGTCTCCCAGGCTCAAGTGATTCTCCTGCCTCAGCCCCCTGAGTAGCTGGGACTACAGGTGAGTACCACCACAGCCAGCCAAGTTTTGTATTTTTAGTAGGGACGAGGTTTCAGCATGTTGGCCAGGCTGGTCTTGAACTTCTGACCTCAGGTGGTCCACCAGCCTCGGCCTCCCAAAGTGCTGGGATTATAGGCATGAGCCACCATGCCCAGCCCTGTAAAGCCTTTAGATTTTGAGTTTTTTTTCCTTTATAACTGCCTCTGTTACTTTTGAAAGTATTCCTGATGGATGGCAGAAGTAAAATTTCCAGGCCCGTTCTATTGTTCTCCTAATGCAAAGTATGGAATTAACTACATAGAAAATCTAACAGTCCTGATTTTCTATAGTGGAGACCAGTATGAGAGACTAAAATCATTATCTTAGGGGTGTCCTGAAAATTGGAAATGGGTGAAGTTTCAATACTACTGCTATTTCTACTGTTGGAGAGCTTTAGCAGTGTCAAGCTTTAAATAATATATTATTTTAAGGTCCTAATGTCACACTGGTATTTCTAATTTAACTGATTAGATTACTATGTCTTACTTTCCTTTATATGTAATTTCATTGTCTTTTTCTTACTTTGGCCATTTTTGTACCTTCAGAATCGAATCCAGTGGCAAATAAATAAATAAATGCTCAATAATCGGTAAGTCAATTATTTTTACATAGAATAGTAAGATAAGATGGGAAGTTTTAAGGACCAGTGTGATGTAGGCCAAGTATTCCCATCAATGTAGTGTGTCGCTAACAAAAGTTCATTTCTTGGGGTAGTTTGGGAGGGTGCATGAGAAACTAGTTGAAAAGCCCAGGTATCCCCTGACATTTCTTCTTATCTAGTATGCTACAACATGCATTATTTTCTCCTTACAATAGAAATGGGGCCTCTAACAGAACAGATTCTATGTGGTGCATATTTATCCACTTGTATTAAAATTTCACTCAGTATCAACTTTTTCTCTAAGGAATTCAAAGTGCTTTACACAGATTAGGAATGGTGACAAGTCACTTGTGAAGTAAATAATAAATCTTTGAAATAACATAGCAGTTACCATCAGTGGAGCCCAAAACACTTCAAATGATTTATCTCATTTATCTTCACAATATTCCTGTGAGAAAAGGCAAGTATTAGCTCCACTTTGAAGACCAGAAACTGTCACAAACTGGTCATGAAGTAAGTCAGGGGCAGTAACAGACAACGAGTGAAAGATGGTGCATATGGGACCGGTTCTCTTCTCTTTGAGCAACGCACTGTCCGTAAGACTGCTGTTTTCTGCATAATGAGTTTCAGTAGAATAGTCCTTCCAAAGAACTGCAAAAATCATCTTACAATAAGTCTTACCAATAAGTCACTTATTTATCATTTACCTGGGGTGGTGACAACAGTTCCTTCTGAGTAAAATCCCTGTGCTGGAGATTGTGGGGTCTTACCAATTATTCGGTCAAAGATGATAGGACATGGTAACTTGCAGGTGTGAGTGTTCAGCAATTTGACCTATAGTGAATTCCCAACTTTTTAATTATTTCAATTCCTTTATTATTGAAGCTTTTACAAAGTCTTGTGCAAAGTTGCTTCTAAGGATTTATGAATATTTCTTCTGGATATCTAGATTGCCACATAACACTTTAAAACAATAAAAAATTCAGACAATTCTTTAAAATGTAGATGCCTGATGAGAAATAATTCATTTTTATATTTATTTCACCTAGACTTCCCTCCCAGTTTCTGGCAAAACCTTCTCACTTGCACATCTGAGATGGTTAAAGTTAGCACACTAGTCTCCTGACAACCGTGGACCTTAGGTGGCTGCACCAAGAAAACCTTGTCCAACTGCGAGTCAAGGGATTTTGATCCTTGTCATGAAATTCTTCCAAGAGCATCACAGATTTTCTAACTACCCTGGAATTGAATTAGAGTAAAATGGAAAACATTTATTTCAATATCTACAGGAAGTGTTTACTTTGAACTTTAACACTGAATGGGCTTCTATCTCCTGCTTACTACAAGAATGATAAGATCATTCTGTAAGGGATGCAAAGTTTTACATTGAAGCAATGAAACCAAGTTATTTTCAAAATCTCTCCTCCAGAGGATTTCAAGTGGGTTGAGGGAGAAGGTTCCATAAACCTCTAGAGTCCTTAGATATGTTAGTTGAGGTTCCCCAGACAAACAGAGCCAATAGAATAGATACAGACTGAGAGAGAGATATAGATAGATATAAAAATATATAGATTATCTATGCCTCTTTCTATCTATATTTATTTATATCTCCCTCTCTATATATCTGTCTATATCTATCCTATTGGTTCGGTTTCTCAGTTCAAGCATGTGTGTGTGTGTGTGTGTGTGTGTGTGTGTGTGTGTGTGTACATGCACAATTTACAAAATGTAAAAGAACATTGCAATAAAGCTTCATTTATTGAATGCCTACTATGTGCTAGATATGTTAATTTCTAATGCACATTATTTAATTTAATCCTCCCGGCAGCCCTACTTATTGTCAGCAGCTAATGAGTGGCAATGAGAACCTAGGTTTTCATTGTGAACAGGGACACAATTGCCTGATACCAAGAGTTAGCTCCATTCCCTTCCTATTTTACTTCTCTCTAATCATGTATATAAGAAGCGTTCTACACATTCTAATTAAGCCTAATGCCAAACTTTAATTTCAAAGTTAAGGCCGGGCACAGTGGCTCACACCTGTAATCCCACAGCACTTTGGGAGGCTGAGGCGGGTGGATCACCTGAGATCAGGAGTCCGAGATCAGCCTGGCCAACATGGTGAAACCCTGTCTCTACTAAAAATACAAAACAACAAAAAAAAATCAGTCAGGCATGGTGGTGCATGCTTGTAGTCCCAGCTACTTGGGAGGCTGAGGCACAAGAGTGACTTGAACCCGGACAGTGGAGGTTGCAGTGAGCTGAGATCACACAATTGCACTCCAGCCTGGGTGATGTAACGAGACGCTGTCTTAATTTTTTTAAAAAGTTGAAATTCCCATAGATAATGACACAAGTGTTTGATCACAAGATCCTCGCACTGAAGCAGGAGTAACAACTCCAACCGCATGGGGGCTGGGGTATTGTGTCATCATCAGCAACAATGATGCTGTTATCATTTCTGCTGGGGCAACTCTACCCTTGTAGGCTGCTGATGTCCCTCAGAATCTACTCCAAGGAACAGATTTTTACACTGGGAATATTTAAACTCAATGAGATGATGCACTTGTGGAGTTGAAATTATTCTCGTTTGTGTTTTCCTAGAGAAAGCTATTATTGATGAAAGCCTCAGAGGAATAAGGTGTAGGAATGATAGTGTCTTTTTCCTATGGGACATACAAAATTTTCCTTGCAGATGATGTTGAAGAAAAAACTCTACTTGATTGGTATTTTACCTGTGCTCAACAGTATTCTAAAAATTATTGCCACCCATTGGGAAGACTAGCCTCAGCCATCAGATGGTCAAGGCATGCCTGAGAGGACTATCTATAGATAAATAGCTGTTTCATTAAAGGTTAAAGTTCCAAAAATACTAATATATCTCTGTGTTTAGATATTTATTCCTTTTTTTTTTTTGACAGAGTCCTTCCTGCTCTGTCACTAGGCTGGAGTGCAGTGGTGCCATCTTGGCTCACTGCAATCTCTGCCTCCTGGGTTCAAGGGATTCTCCTGCCTTAGCCTCCTGAGTAGCTGTGACTACAGGCCTTCACCACCATGCCCAGCTAATTTTTGTATTTTTAGTAGAGACAGGGTTTTACCATGTTGGCTAGGATGGTTTCGATCCGGTGACCTCGTGATCCACCGACCTCGTGATCCACCCACCTTAGCCTACCAAAGTGCTGGGATTGCAGGAGTGAGTCACCATGTCCAGCCTAGACAGTTATTCTTACACAAGCAAAATGCAAGTCGTGAAATAGTCCTTTACCTAATTTCCTTTGTGATAGTGAAGACCTAGAAGTTTGGATATTCCAGGTGAGACAGAGGAGCAGAAAGGGATGTGTAAGAGGAGAGCAATCACAGAAATGGAAGAGAAAGTGAAACTCAGATTTCCTAACTTAAGCTAGGATATATGGACAGATATACCTAACAACTTTGTCTCTAAATCAGGACATTTTTTGATAAGCAAAAGCAATGAAGTGAGCCCTATTAACATTTAATGCTGTGCATTATACTGATGTTACACAAACATATTTCTTTGAGACTCTTCGATGAGATCTGGCTAGTGAAGCAATTAACTCCATTTCCTCATCTTAGGTAGTCAGATTTCCCTTTGGCTTTAAAACATATTTTAATTGGATACTATCTAGTTATTGCTCACATTTTATATTAGTAACTTATCTTTAAGGATTTTTATCATGGGTCACTTTTGCCTTTGTGGGAATACAAATGCTCATAGCTTCAATTTATTTTTTCCAATTTGTTACACAAATTGCATTTGTTGTTGGCAGTAGTAGTTCTTGTTATACAAAATGTTAATGTCAAAGAAGGCCTTTTATTGCATATTAAATGCATATGCAATAAAATCCTCAGTAATTCTGAACCCAGTTATCTCTGATTTGGCCAACTTACGCAGCTAAGAGCCAGTTGATGAGATACAAGCCATCTTTATCCTAATTTTGTGAGAGCTGTGAAAGGAAGGAGCAGTGTTCTTTTTTTTTTTTTTTTTTTTTTTTTTTGGTAGAGATGGGATCTTGACACGTTGCCCAAGCTGGTCTCAAACCCTTGGGCTCAAGTGATCCACCTGCTTCGGCCTCCCAAAGTGCTAAGATTATAGGCACGAGCCGCCATGCCTGACCAGAAGAGCGCTTTTAAAGAACAGAAGTCAAGTAATAGAGTCAACCTGAGTTCCTCCTTTTCATGTAAGATCCCACCCCTGTGCCTTTGCTCATGTTGTATCTTTGCCTGAAATGTATTTGCTTTTATCTGTTCTTCCAAGTCCAATTCAACGTTACATCTCCTATGAAGCTTTCCCTAGTTGCAAATATCCTCTCCTGGATTTCCATTTCAATTTACCTATACTTGCTTAAAACACATCACTTTCTACTTTGCCTTGAAATTAATTATGCTCATTTCTTATAGCCCTATAATAACCTAGGTATTTCTTGAAGTGATTATTGTGTGTGTGTGTGTGTGTGTGTGTGTGTGTGTGTGTGAATAAAATGCTTCAGTGCCTAAGCAGAGTGCCAAGCACATAGTAGAAACTCAACAAATGCTTTTTAACAAATGAATTAAAATGAGTATGAATTTAATTATACATATTAAGTAACAGTATAGTTTCAAGCAGGATTAACCAAATTTGTGCTGGTATTTCTTGATTAGATGTAAAAACATTTGTTTCAATCTCTAACAAATTATTTCTAGAAGTCAGAGACAGAACTTCACTGATTTTAGTTTAAACTAAAACTTATGCTTGATATACTGTCAATATAATATAACAGTGAAGAACAGTGAAGTTAGATTCAAATTATATGATTTTGTAGTTTTTGAGATTTTATTCTTCAAGATATGTGATGTTAAGTGCAGTGTAAGAAAGGGTTATGATTAATATGATGAAAATTATAACTTAGCATATAACTTGAATAAAAGTAAAAAGTTCAAACAGAACATATGAAATTGTGTCTATGAATCAGGAGAATGAGCTGTACCTTATTACTAAAAGTAAATCTCACTTTTACTGAGCCAGAGTGTTTTTGTATCTAGAGCTGGCATTAGGGAACTACTGAGATACAGAAAAAAAATGTGCCAGGACATAAACTCTTCTCATGATTTAAGGTATGTCAAAAGATGTAGCTACCTTCAAAAGAAATAAAGCCTACCATCACCAATATTTGCTGAAATCGGCTTATAATTGTTTGAGGGTCTGGGAGGCTGCTAAAGACTGCACCTGCCTCCCTGATTACAAGTTTCCACTTTTCATTTTAAAGAGACGAATACCCCATCATGCTCACAATCTCCAAAGCAGTTCCTGCTTCAACTCCCAGGTGACAGGAACCTTGATTCTGATCCTCAGTTTGTGTTCTGTTTATCAGAAGGAAACGTCCAACAGTTTGCTATGGATTTTTCTTCATTTCCTTCCAGGCTTTGCTCTTCACCATACACGTTGAAAGTTTAGCCTAAGCAATGTCATGGGGTAGGCTGAATTGTAATTCAGGGCAGTCTAATTTCTCCCAACAGACAGTTTCAAGCTAATGCTGACCATCAAAGGAAGGCTGTGCCCTAACAGAGTCATTGATATCATCTGGTTAATGGCATAACTTGGTCCACTCAACTCAAATTGCATCACTTACATTAATCTGCTGCAGTTCTGCAGCCCTGCTCTGGAAGAGCCCTCTGCCTCACTGACAGGGAGTGTGCCATTTGGTCAGAGAGCATGATGTAATTGCAACTGCTTTTCTTCTGATGAAGTATTTAATATGACCTTGCTATCATCTTCAAATAAATTATTTACCCTCCTAACAGCCAAAAATTGTCCAGACAAACTTAAGTAGCAATAAATTTCATAAATTATTACAGGTCAGAATGTACTCCTAAGTGACTCCAGCCAGTAGCAGCCATGGAAAATCCCATAAAACTCCATTTTCCTCTGTCCAGCCAAGGTAGATTGGTACACATAAAGTTGAGTTATCAAATCTTACTGTTACTTATCTGCTCTCAGAAGCTTGCAAGTAATAAGCAGCTTCATAGAGTCTATAGACAAATTGATGGTGGGGAGCTCTCCATTAAAAGGAAAAAACAATGATGCTTTGTTTTCTTCAAACGGCCAGCTGAGATTCATTTGGTTTTCATTTTCAAGATAAAACAGTAATTTCTGGTGTGACCTACATGTACCACAAAATAAAGTATTCATGACAGACACACGTTCTTGGGGAAAATATTTTATTCTTCTTAATAAAGAAAACTACATTAAAAGACTATGACTTCACTAGATATTATTCAGCCATTATGACTTTGCACCTAAGACAGTTTTATATTAAATTTCCTTTTAGTTTTAAGTGTTCGCTCTTTATCAATAATCTTTGCTAATATATACCTTAGAAAGGGAAAACAGGAATCAAAACCTCATTGGTCTCTCCTCTGCATGACCCCTCCAAATTTAATTTGATGAATCACTTTGATGTTTTTCTACCAAAAGCAAATTTGCTAACTATCAAGTATTCTCAAAGCCAGAGCCTCGTGTAAAACAGAGAGCTCCTGATGGTGCAATTACCTGGTCATTGATACTACTGAGCCTTTCTGTGTTTCACTCTTATGAGATGAGAAGTTGTTATTAAAGAATAACATATGAAGTTGGGTGTAGCTTTGGACCTACCAGACAGTGCAGTGAACACTTCTGAAGGCCTGAGAAGTGGCTTCTTTATTCTGACTGAAACAAATATCATCATGGAAATAACTCGCAGAAAGCTGGGGAGCTTTCAAAGACCTCCTCTTGAAAAAAAAAAAAAAAAAAAAGAAATCTCCAGTTCCTGGGAAACAGTGACAGAATAATATGCAGAGAGGTGCATGGCTGTCACAATCAGCACTTGCCTCAGTGATTCCTAGATTGTTAATAGCTACCTTCTGCTGCATGGGCTTGAAATTCCTATAGTCTGTCGTGCACCAACTAATATTGACCAGAAAGTGTGGCCGCTGCAGTGGGCAGCAGTGCTTTTCCAAATACAAGACATGGGAAAAATAAGAATTTGAGTTTCTTTCTCAATTAATAATTAGAAGAGAGGCATCAGCATTTTAGTTTTAAATAAGATTTCCATCTTAGATGAAGGGGAGGGGGACACTAAAATGACAAGAGGGTGGTGGGAGGCAATAATCTGTTTTAATTCAGTCTTTTTGTTCCCTGCATGCCACACAAACAAATGTCTTTTTAAAAATTGGATTATTTGCCTGTTCATTAAGATTTATCCCAGGGTTCTGTAGATCTATCACAATCTGGCCCCTCTGCACATTTTCTGATCACTCAGGCCCAAACCTCACTGTCATCCTTGACATTCCCTTCTTCCATATTCCATATTCAATCCATCAGCAAATTCTCTCCACTCTACCTTTCATATACATTCAGCATCCACCCACTTCTCAACCATGTTCATCTGGCTTGAGCCACCATCATTTCTTGCCTAGATTATTGCAATAGTTTCCAAATGGAATTCCTTGCTTCTACCCTTGACACCCCGACCCCTACAAATTATTCTTAAAGCTTCAAGAGAGTGAACTTGTTAGAACTAGTGAGATTCGAGGCAGATTTATTGTGAAACTAATGAAGCTTAAACCTCTAGATTCCTCTCCTAACAGATCATTCCCAAGGCTCTAAGATGGTCCCAAGTCTAAATAATGTGGTTAGATGATAATAAATTTCCTTGATGTTTTCAAAGGTAAAATTGTTAAGTATTTTTAAAAACCTGAGTTCTACAATTCATATACCTGGAAATTGAGACCCCACAAAAACTAAATCAGATCATATCACTCTTTCTGTCAGATCATTTCTGTCCTCTGCTCAACAACCTCTAATGGCTTCCCATCTCATTCAGAATAAAAAAATATTACTAAGGTGAACAAAGCCCTCACTGTGTCTCTGACTCATTTCCTACCACTGCACCCAGTCACACAGGCTCCTTGTTATTTGTGGAACCCGCTAAATGCACCTGTACATCAGAGTCTCTCCAACGTGTCACTGTTTCTACTTGAAAGTCTCCTTCCTGAGCAAGCCTATGGGAACTGCACTCTCCTCCTCCATATCTTTCTGCTCAGATGTTGCATTTATTAAAGGAGAGAACGTCCTTTACCAAACTATTTTTTAATGCTTCCCCACCCATCTTTGACACTTCGCTTCTTGTTACTTTTTAAAATTTTTCTTCAAACCACTTGCCATGTCTCTCTTCATTGGCTGCCCCCCTCCACCAGCAACACGTTCTCATTTCTAGAATATAAGCTCCTCCTTACACACTTCTTGTTACTAGAATATAAGCTCCTGGATGGCAAGCTGTATATATATCTGAAACTACATATATATATATATATATATCTCACTCTTCCCTATTGCCTAGCATCACGTTTATCACATAAATCTTGGATTCATCCATTCAACAGAAACATACTAAGTATGTATACACTGGAGAGAAAGCAGAGAACAACCAAAGCCCCTTTCTGCTGTACACACATTCTTACAGACAGAATGTCACTTTTGCTTTTCTATACGGAACTGTAAATCACTCAGGTAGAACTGAGGTCTTCAATGCCTGTGAATTATTTTGATAATGAAATAACGTTTTTTTCTATTTTATACTTCTTATGTCCACAAAAACCCAAGTAGAATTCCTTATTTGTACTATCTTTTGCTATTTAAGGAAGAAGGCTTTTACACCTGTGTCAGCTGAGCTTGAAGAGTGTAAGCATATAAAAAATGACATCTTGTGTCTCAAGTACAAAAATGAGAAGAGTATTAGTACTCCTCTTTAGGGTATGTCTTAAGAAGAATGTAATTTATTGATTACTTAATGAGAAAAGGTTTTCTTTTTTAAGCATACTTGTAAAAGAGTGTGTGTATTATCTTATCCTCTATTTTGAGGCAATTATAAGTAGTAACACCAGTATGAACTTTAATAAAGTTTAATTTGTTTAGATCTTTTTTATTTTAAACACTTGTGTTTACTAGGTTGGCCTCTGAATCTATAGGTCTTTACCATTATACTATATTGCAGTCACATGGAAATATAAATAAATTTGCTTATAAATAGAAGTGAAACATCTACATAAACATTAATGCAAACAATAATTAGAAGAAACCTGGAGTAACCATTTAACCTAGAAAAAGTGGACTTCAGAGCCAGGGACGAAGAGGGACATTTTATAAGGATAAAGAGATAATTAATTCATCCAGAGGACATACATATTCTAAAGTGGCATACACCTAATAATAGAGCTTAAAAATACACAAAACAGGCTGGGTGCGGTGGCTCACACCTGTAATCCCAGCACTTTGGGAGTCCAAGGAGGGTGGATCACATGGTCAGGAGTTCAAGACCAGCCTGGCCAACATAATGAAACCACATCTCTACTAAAAATACAAAAATTAGCTGGGCATGGTAAATTGCACCTGTAATCCCAGCTACTCAGGAGGCTGAGGCAGGAGAATCACTTGAACCCAGGAGGCGGAGGTTGCAGTGAGCCAAGATCTCACCATTGTACTCCAGCCTGGGCAACAAGAGTGAAACTCCATAAAAAAAAAATACCCCAAGCAGACACTAATAGAGCTACAATATAATAATAAGACAGATCCAAAGTTACAACAGGGGCCTTCAACATCTTATCTTGGTAGCTGAAACAATTTGGGCAGCACTGTCAATGAACATGATTTATTAACACATATGGAGCTTCCCATCTAACTACAGTAGAATACACATTCATTCAAGTGTGTATGGGACATTCACCAAAATAGACTATATTCTAAGTCAATCAAATAAGTATCAATAAATATTTTTTAAAAACCCTAAATTATACAAAGTGTATCATCTCAACAAACATCTAGAAATTAAACAACACACTTCCAAATTACCCAAGACTTGAAGTAATTGCTAAGGAAATTGGAAAATAATTTAACTAAATGAAAATAAAATAGCAACATAAAAATTAGGAGGATGCAGATTAATTGATAAGAGAACAATTTCTATTATTAAAATATTACAAGAGAAAGGAAAAAAACTTCTCAAATAAATGATATAAATTTTCACCTTAAGAAACAAGAAAATTCACACAATATATCCAGATAACAAACCTGTACATGTACCCCTGAATCCAAAATAAAATTTAAAATAATAAAAAAAGTAAAAGAAACAAGAAAAAGAAAAGTAAACCCACTCTAAGCAGAAAGAAGAAATAATAAACATATCAAATAGAATGCAGAAGAGTACAGAAAAAAAATTATACCACCAAAAAACAGTTATTCAATAAGATCAATAAAACTGAAAAACCACTAGTTAGAATAATCATGGAAAAAGAAAAAAAAAATAAAGAGACAAATTACCAGTATCAAAACATAAAATATACAGATTTTTTTTAAAGGAAGTAAAACTCTTTCGCTTTGCAATTAACGAAGAGAAACATTGTAAGAAATCACAAGGAGAAGCTACCAGAAATATAAAGGGAGTTAAGTAAGGTCACAAGAGACAGGGCCATATGGAAATCTATTGTATTTCCACAATAGAAAGAAAACACCTGAAGCTGGTAATCAGCAGCTTCCCAAAAATATCTCAGGAGTGGGGTGTGAGAGATGGGAAAGTTCTTCTCCCAAGTTTATATCTTAGGCTACATCATAAGTAGTTACAATCTCTTGCTCTATGGCCATTATCCACTATTAGCATAAACATATACCCATGTATATATATTCTCTATATCAGCTATAACTTAAATTGGCCACCTTGACTAGCTCTGGCATGTCTGAACAGAACTGGGAAAGCTCCCATCCCTGGTGTGTGCCATTCCTTATTTGGAAACCCTCCTGATCTTCTCCTGACTAGCTTTCTCTTCTTCCTTGTCTTCTTCCTTGCCTTCTTTCCTCATTATCTATTCAGGAAATTTTCAAGTTTTTAGCCAATCAGGTCAAGCATAGAATGTGAGGTCCTGTTCTGGCCTATGAAAACTGGACACATCAGTAGGGCAGTTGTGTCAGGTTATGAAAGTTATAAATGTCCTCATCTCCTTTGCTCAGGTGTGCTCTCGTGGCAAGGCTGCCAGCAAGTAGCACCCTTTCTGCAGAAAAGAAACTAGCCTTCCTGTGCAAAAAAAACAAAAAGAAAGAAAAAAAGGAATTACTAATAAATACAACAACATATGAATCTCAGAAACATTATGGTGACCAAAAGATTGTGGAAACACAAAGAAAACATATTTCACAATTCTATTTTTGGGAAACTCTAGAAAATTTTAAACTGTAAAAGTAGATGACTGGCTTCCTGGATCAGGGGGTGGGGAGAAGAGACCACCTGGGAAAAAGCATAAATGAATATTTTTGGCAATATTCTGTATCTTGATTGTGGTTTTAGATACATGGGAGTATATTTTTGTCAAAACTCATCAAACTTCAGTTATGAGTGCAGTTTACTGTTTTTAAATTACACCTTAATAAAGTTGATTAAAAGGCAATAGAATGTGAGTGGGCTAAGTGGGCCTCTTCCTTAGTTACCAGAGCAATTTCTCAGTCTGTAGAATGGATTAAAATGCTCTTATGGTTTATGAGTTTTTTCCTTAATACTACTGACATGTTCCTCTATGTTGCACAAAAGATAGCCAACTGCCCAGTGCTGTCTTTATTATTCTACAGCTACTAGAAAATAATAGTATTCTATAATTTAGAACTCTCCAGAATTAAAAGATCTATATCGCCATCCCCAAGTTTAAGTCATCTGGATTTATAAAGTTTCATTATGCATAAAAGCAAAGGGGATATTTGAACATAATAAAATGTATGTTGTGGTGCTTTAAAACGAAGATGTGTGTAATGCAGAATGTAGTTTTAGATTAAAGGAAACGGCTCAGGAAATCCTTGCTTAATTGAATTGAATGCTTTCCTTAAGATGCCTGTTTGGATTAATCACAAAATTGATATTAATTATATTCCCTTGGAGAACAGTTAATATTTGTTCCAAAGTCCAACCCTTTGCCTTTGGAAAGAATTGAAAGGGAATTTGGCAAAGGGAGAAAAACCTGGCAAAAGAAAAAGAGTGGGCAACACTTGAGATACAATGCTTAGGAAAAAATTATAGGATCTAGAGCTTACGTAGATATAAGTGGCATCAGATAAAATGATGGAGAATTTGGGTGAAATGATTCAGATGTATTTTTAGGTAAAGAGAGATGAGGAATACTCTTTCAGCCACATTATTTTAAAGTTCAAAACAGTATTTAGGAATGTCTGATTTAATTCCCTTATGTCAAATGATAAAATGGGAAAAGCAACATGCTAAATATCTTGCTTTGGGTTTCTCTAATGAGCAAAAGAATCTAGAAAAAAAAAAGATTTTCTGACACATCATTCAATGATTTTTCTGTATTGCTCTGGTTGCTGATTCTTAAACATATTCTTAAAAGTAAGTGATAAATGTCACTATCTAACTGTAAGAAGGGCATAAATAGATATTTTGGTAGTCGTGTATTTGGTGATTGTGACACATTATCAGGACAAATGCTTTTTATTAGCTATAAAATTCCATTTTATTATTATAAAATGAGAAATCACTAAAGAAATTTCTCTATTCAAGCTAATATTTTAAAACAGTATGAATCCATCCCATATGATGGCAAACAACATTTTATGTCACAATTTGACAAAGAGAAATACAACTTGAAGCATCAAAAATTAATAGTTTATAGTCGAGCTGCAGTCCCCTAAAAGCAGGTAATGTGAATTATTTAAGGATAATTTCGATCTGAGAAAAATTCCCTAGCATCATTTGCCTTTGGGAATGCAGAAATCTTATCTTGTAACTCACTTTATAGGTCTATAGGTTTGTTTTTCATCTTACAGTATAATACTCTTTTTGTCAATCTGTTTTTACAATTGGGCAATTTAGGAATGTATCATCAAACCTAACTGCTGGAGGAGTATTCTTCTTAGTGCTTAAAAAGTATCATTTTATTCAGTCAACACATGCTAAATATTAATAAGAACAAAATAAAATGGGAGGCTCAACTAGTACTCAAATGGGAGCCATTAGGAACACATAGTATGAAATAAACCATGTACGAATCCAAGTGATTTCATGCTATTTTAAGCCAATGTACCACATCGATTTTATGTCATTTTCTATTCTTTTTAAAAATGATAATATTGTAACTGCTATCTACACAGGTCTGTAATGAGTGCTCCATTGCTGTGTTTTATCGAAAAGAAAAAGGGAAATTTGTGGTGAAGTCAAAAAGATGTTGGTGGAACCCAGTGGTGTAAGATAAACAATTGAATCCTTCTCAGTACTAGTACTTATCTGAAGGAAGAAAAAAGTTCATTTTTAGATAAGAAGACACTATGAAGGAAACAGGAGAAAAGTTAGACTGCGGTGTTCGTGCAAGAAGAGACTAGTAATGAGATTTGAAGGGTTTGAGGGCAAAACATACAAGTACATGTTTACAAGAGTACCTGAAACCTCAAACAGCAGCAGAGCACCCGAGAGAGAGATGAGAGTTGGGTTTTTAGAAGGAGTGTGGAGTACATGATGTTCAGCTTTTTAGAAAACAACTTGTCCACTTTTACCTGCCTAAAATTTTTTAGGATTCCAGTTTTCTTTTCAAATATTAATAAAGCATTGGATTTTCATGGTTGTTTCTAAGAAGTAATATTTTGGCTTAACTTGTATTTGTTTCCCCTCAAAAATAAATGAAAATACCTAATCAAGGCACAAACTTAAAGTATTTAATTTTTCTTTTTAGTTTTACCAACACTCCGATTTCTTCTGATTTCATAGAATCTGAGTCACTAAAAGAACCTTCAAAAATAAGTTAAGTTTGGATCATGACATGCCAACATGGCTCACTGCATTTTTTAAAAACTTGACTGTTATTACTGAAAGGGTATTCAATCATGTGAAGTTTAGAGACACTTTAAGCTGAGTAGTAATATTCTTGCATTATTAGTGTAGATGTGCAGCATCTGAGGAGAAAATAAACCAATTACAATGACTATTGAGTATGTTCTTCAGTTGGGCCATGCTCTTCAGCTAAGTTAGGATCCTTGAGCATTATTTTGGCATTTGGAAAGCCTCTTTTCTTAGCTTCGTTGCAAGGTATTGTCAGAACTATTTGGAAAATAATTTTCTTTCTTTTTCATCAAGTTGTACCAACAAATAAGGACAATGACACTTACTAAGCATTTTTATTTATCAATTAGTTTTCTGGGAATGATAGAATATGTAGAAAATGTCATAACTCACTACCTTCAGGAAACTTCAGCAACCTACACAGGAAAACCACTGACTCCAAATGCCAAGTTTCATACAAATACAGTAAAATTTCAGTATTACATACAACATTTGACATGACTGGATTATTTTTCTTTGCGTGAAGAATCCAACAGCAGAGGAAAAAGGAAAAGAACAATTTCAATATCTCACTAAGTGGTATTAAAGTGATACCACAATTATATTTCAGGTTTTAAATTTTACATTAGATGAGTCCCATTCTCTTCCTCTTTCTGTGTAGGGTAAACCTACTGGAGTACTACCTACAGCGAACAATATCTTATTGAATTGGACAGGATCTTCATGGAAGAATTTAAAGTGCACTTAGGGAAGGAAACAAAGGATGAGAAGGGAAGAAAAACCAGTATCGTAAAGGGTAAATACAAGGTTAGAAGCTGGGGGAATAGTGAAGTGGTACACGATGGTTTTAGAAAAGTGGTTCAGGAAGGAGGGGCCAAAGTGGCTGAACAGACACAGCTCCCGTCTGCAGCTCCTAGTGAGACCAACGCAGGAGGTGGGTGATTTCTGCATTTCCAACTGAGGTACCCAGATCATCTCATTGGGACTGGCTAGGCAGTGGGTACAGCCCATGTGGAATGAGCTGAAGCAGGGTGGGGCATATCTACACCCGGGAAGTGTACAAAGCAGGGGAACCTTTCTCCCGCAATCAAAGGAAGCAGTGAGGGGGTGTGCTACCCACCGGAAGTACTACGCTTTTCCCACAGATTTTTGTAATCCTCAGGTCGGGAGATTCCCTTGTGAGCCCATACCAGCAGTGCCCCGGGTTTCAGGCACAAAAGTGGGTGGCTGTTTGGGCAGACACTGAGCTGCAGGAGTTTTTACATACTCCAGTGGCACCTGGAACTCCAGTGAGACAGGAAAACCATCCACTCCCCAAGAAAGGGAGCCGAATCCAGGGAGCCAAGCAGTCTCACTCACCAGGTCCCACTCTCATGGAGCCCGGCAAGCTAAGAACCACTTGGCTTGAAATTCCTACTGTCAGCCCAGAAGTCTGAAATCTGCCTGGGATGACCACGTCTGGAGCAGGGAGGGGTGACCACCATTACTGTGGCTTTAGTAGGTAGTTTTCCCCCGACAGTACTAAGGAGACCGGGAGGTTTGGACTAGGTGGAATTCACCAGAGTGCAGCTAAATGGCCATGGCCAGACTGCTTCTCTAGATGCCTCCTCACGAGGTAGAGCATCTCTGCAGGAAATCCAGCAGCTCCAGTTAGGGGCATACAGACAGAACTCTCATCTCCCTGGGACAGAGCAGAGCACCTGGGAGGAAAGTGGCTGTGGTCTCGGGTTTAGCAGACAATCTTTTCTACATGCCAGCTTTGAAGAGGGCAGCTGATTCAGAAGGGGAATTCTCCCAGCACAGCATACTAGCTCTGCTAAGGGAAAGACTGCCTCCTCAGGTGGGTCCCTGACCCCATGCCTCATAACTGAGAAAGACCTCCCAACAGGGCTCAACAGACACCTCATACAGGAGAGCTCCAGATGATATCAGGACAGTGCCCCTCTGGGATGAAGCTTCCAGAGGAAGGAGCAGGCAGCAATCTTTGGTGTTCTGCCACCACTGCTGGTGATATCTAGGTGAACAGGGTCTAACATGGACCCCCAGCAAACTGCAGCAGACCTGAAGAAGAGGAGCCTGACTGTTAGAGAAGAAAAACTAATAGAAAGCAATAACAACAACATCAACTCCAACAACAAAAAATCCCCCAAAAACCCCATCCAAAGGTCATTAGCCTCAAAGATCAAAGGTAGATAAAAACACTGAAAATTCCAAAAACCAGAAGGCCTCTTCTTCTCCAAATGATCACGACACCTCTCCAGCAAGGTCACAGAACTGGATGGAAGATGAGATGGACGAATTGACAGAAGTAGGCTTCAGAAGGTGGGTAACAACAAACTCTGCTGAGCTAAAGGAGCGTGTTCTAACCCAATGCAAAGAAGCTAAGAAGTTTGATAAAAGGTTACAGGAGCTGCTAGCTAGAATAACCAGCTCAGAGAGGAACATAAATGACCTGATGGAGCTAAAAAAACACAGCATGAGAACTTCGTGAAGCATACACAAGTATCAGTAACCAAATCAAATGAAAATAGAAATAGAAAAAAGGGCATCAGAGTTTGAAGACCATCTTGCTGAAAGAAAGCATGCAGACAAGATTAGAGACAAAAGAATGAAAAGGAGCATGAAAAACTTCCAAAAACTATGGGACTATGTGAAAAGACCAAACTTATGATTGATTGGAGTACCTGAAAGAGACGGGGAGAAACCCTACAAGCCAGAAGAGGGTGGGGTGCAATAGTCAACATTTTAAAGAAAAGAATTTTCAACCTAGAATTTCATGTTCAGCCAAACTGAGCTTCATAAGAAAAGGAGAAATAGGATCCTTTCCCGACAAGCAAATGCTGAGGCATTTCACCACCACCAGGCCTGCCTTGCAAGAGCTCCTGAAGGGAACACTTAATATGGAAAGAAAAAACAAGTACCAGACACTGCAAAAACACACCAAAATGTAAAGATCAATAATACTATGAAGAAACTGCATCGACAGTGTGCAAAATAACCAACTAGCATCATGATGACAGGATCAAATTCACATGTAACAATATTAACCTTAAATGTAAATGGGATAAATGCCCCAATTAAAAAACGCATACTAGCAAATTGGTTAAAGAGTCAAGACTCATCATTGTGCCGTACTCAGGAGATCCATCTCATGTGCAAAGACACATATAGGCTCAAAATAAAGGGATGGAGGAAAATTTACCAAGCAAATGGAAAGTCAAAAAAAAAAAAAATCAGGGGTGGCAATCCAAGTCTCTGACAAACAGACTTTAAACCAACAAAGATCAAGAAAGACAAAGCAGGGCATTACATAATAGTATAGGGATCAATTCAACAAGAAGAGCTATCTTAAATATATATGAACCCAATATAAGAGTACCCAGATATATAAAACTAATTTTTAGAGACCTACAAAGAGACTTAGACTTTCATATAATAATAGTGGGAGACTTTAACACCCCACTGTCAATACTAGACAGATAAAGGAGACAGAAAATTAGCAAGGACATTCAGGACTTGAACTCAGTTCTGGATCAAGTGGACCTATTAGACATCTACAGAACTCTCGACCCCAAATCAACAGAATATACATTCTTCTCAGCGCCACATGGCACTTATCCTAAAACTGACCACATAATTGGAAGTAAAACACTCTTCAGCAAATTCAAAAGAACAGAAATCATTAAAAAAAAAAAAGTCTCTCCGAACACTGCAATCAAATTAGACTCAGGATTCAGAAACTCACTCAAAACCACACCACTGGAAATTGAACAACCTGCTGCTGAAAGACTCCTGGGTAAATAATGAAATTAAGGCAGAAATAAAGAAGTTCTTTGCGGCCAAGACCCCGTCCGCTCCGCGAGCACAGACCTTTGCCCTTGCCGTTCCGTCGCCCGTCCACACCCGCCGCCGCCTCACCATGGATGATGATGTGGCTGCACTCGTTGTGGACAACAGCTCCGGCATGTGCAAGGTCGGCTTCGCAGCGACGATGCTCCCTGGGCAGTCTTCCCCTCCATCGTGGGGCGCCCCTGGCACCAGGGAGTGATGGTGGGCATGGGTCAGAAGGACTCCTACGTGGGTGACGAGGCCCAGAGCAAGAGAGGCATCCTGACCCTGAAGTACCCCATCGAGCACGGCATTGTCACCAACTGGGACGACATGGAGAAGATCTGGCACCACACTTTCTACAACGAGCTGCGTGTGGCTCCTGAGGAGCACCCAGTGCTGCTTACTGAGGCCCCCCTGAACCCCAAGGCCAATCGTGAGAATATGACCCAGATCATGTTTGAGACCTTCAACACCCCAGCCATGTATGTGGCCATCCAGGCCGTGCTTTCCTTGTACGCCTCTGGCCATACCACTGGCATCGTGATGGACTCTGGTGACGGGGTCACCCACACTGTGCCCATCTATGAGGGGTATGCCCTCCCCCACGCCATTCTGCGTCTGGACCTGGCTGGCCAGGACCTGACTACCTCATGAAGATCCTTACCGAGCGCGGCTACAGCTTCACCACCACAGCTGAGCGGGAAATCGTGCATGACATCAAGGAGAAGCTGTGCTATGTAACCCTGGACTTCGGGCAGGAGATGGCCACGGCGGCCTCCAGCTCTTCCGGGAGAAGAGCTGTGAGCTGCCTGATGGTCAGGTCATCACCATCGGCAAAGAACGGTTCCGCTGCCCTGAGGCGCTCTTCCAGCCTTCTTTCCTGGGCATGGAATCTTGTGGCATCCAAGAAACTACCTTTAACTCCATCATGAAATGTGACGTGGACATCCGCAAAGACCTGTATGCCAACACAGTGCTGTCTGGCGGTACCACCATGTACCCTGGCATCACTGACAGGATGCAGAAGGAGATCACCGCCCTGGCACCCAGCACGATGAAGATCGAGATCATTGCTCCTCCCGAGCGCAAGTACTCCATGTGGATCGGTGGCTCCATCCTGGCCTCACTGTCCACCTTCCAGCAGATGTGGATCAGCAAGCAGGAGCATGAGGACTCCGGCCCCTCCATGTCCACTGCAAATGCTTCTAGGTGGACTGTGACTTAGTTGCATTACACCCTTTCTTGAAAAAACTTAACTTGCCCAGAAAACAAGATGAGGTTGGCATGGCTTTATGGCTTTATTTGTTTTTTTGTTTCGTCGTTTTTTTTTTTTTTGGCTTGACTCAGGATTTAAAAACTGGAATGGTGAAGGTGACAGCAGTCGGTTGGAGCTAGCATCCCCCAAAGCTCTATAATGTGGTCGAGGACTTGATTGTGTATGTTGTTTCTTTTTTTAAGTCATTCCAAATATCGTAAGATGCCATTGTTACAGGAAGTCCCTTGCCCTTCCAAAAGCCACCCCACTTCTCTCTAAGGAGAATGGACCAGTCCTCTCCTGAGTCCACACAGGGGAGGTAACAGCACTGCTTTTGTTGTAAATTATGTAATGAAAAAAAATTTAAATTTTGCCTTAATACTTTATTTTGTTTTATTTTAAAAGATTTTAGCCTCTCTGGCTACCCTTTTTTTGTCCCTCAACTTGAGATGTATGAAGGCTTTTGGTCTCCCTGAGAGTAGGTGGAGGCAGCCAGGGCTTACCTGTACACTGACTTGAGACCAGTTGAATAAAGTGCACACCTTAAAAAAAAAAGAAAAGAAAAAAAAGAAGTTCTTGAAACCAATGAAAACAAAGAGACAATGTACCAAAATCTCTGAGACACAGCTAAAGCACTGTTAAGAGAAAAATTTATAGTACCAAATGCCCACATCAGAAAGCTAGAAAGATCTCACATTGACATACAATTAAAAGAACTAGAGAAGCAAGAGCAAGCAAATCCAAAGGTTAGCAGAAGACAAGAAATAATCAAGATCAGAGCAGAACTGGAGATGGATACCCAAAAATCCCTTCAAAAATTAATGAACCCAGAAGCTGGGTTTTTGAAAAAAAAAAAAATAACAAAATAGATAGACCATTAGCTAGACTAATAAAGAAGAAAAGAGAGAAGAATTAAATAGACACAATAAAAACTGATAAAGGGGCTATTACCACTGATCCCACAGAAATAGACACTACATCAGAGAATACTACAAAAAACTCTATGTAAATAAACTAGAAAATCTAGAAGAAATAGATTAATTCCTGGACACATACACCCTCCCAAGACTAAACCAGAAAGAAGTTGAATCTCTGAATAGACCAGTAACAAGTTTTGAAATTAAGGCAGTAATTAATAGCTTACCAACCAAAAAAAGCCCAGGACCAAAGGGATTCACAACTGAATTCTATCAGAAGTACAAAGAGGAGCTGCTACCATTCCTTCTAAAACTATTCTGAACAATAGAGAAAGAGAGAGTTTTCCCTACCTCATTTTATGAGGTCAGCATCATCCTGATACCAAAACCTGGCAGAGACACAACAACAACAAAAATCTTCAGACCAGTATCCCTGATGAACATCAATGTGAACATTCTCTATAAAGTACTGGCAAATCAAACCCAGCAGCACATCAAAAAACTTATCTACCATGATCAAGTGGGCTTCATCCCTGGGATGCAAGGCTGGTTCAACATACTCAAATCAATAAACGTAATCCATCACATAAAAAAACCAGTAACAAAAACCACGATTATGTCAATAGATACAGAAAATACCTTTGATAAAATTCAACATCCTGTTAAAAACTTTAAATAAACTGGATATTGATGAAACGTAGCTCAAAGTAATAAGAGCTATTTATGACAAACCCACAGCCAATATCATACTGAATGGACAGAAGCTGGAAGCATTTCCTTTGAAAACAGGCACAAAATAAGGATGTCCCCTCTCACCACTCCTATTCAACATGGTATTGGAAGTCCTGGCCAGGACATTCAGGCAAGAAAAATAATAAAGTGTATTAGAATAGGAAGAGAGGAAGTCAAACTGTCTCTGTTTGCAGATGACATGATTCTTTATTTAGAAAACCCCATCATCTTGGCCCTAAAACTCCTTAAGCTGATAAGCAACTTCAGCACAGTCTCGGGATACAAAATCAATATGCAAAAATCACAAGCATTCCTAAACACCAACAATAGACAAGAAGAGAGTTAAATCATGAATGAGCTGTCATTCACAATTGCTACAAAGAGAATAAAATACTGAGCAGTACGGAAAACAAGCGATGTAAAGGACCTCTTCAAGAAGAACTACAAACCGCTGCTCAAGGAAATAAGACAGGACACAAATAAATGAAAAAACATTCCATCTTCATGGATAGGAAGAATCAATATTGTAAAAATGGCCATACTGCCCAAAGTAATTTATAGATTCAATGCTACTCCCATCAAATTACCATTGACATTCTTCACAGAATTAGAAAAAACTACTTTAAATTTCATATGGAACCAAAAAAGAGCCTATATAGCCAAGACAATCCTAAGCAAAAAGAACAAAGCTGGAGGCATCATGCTACCTGACTTCAAACTATGCTACATGTCTACAATAACCAAAACAGCATGGCACTGGTACCAAAGCAGACATTTAGACCAATTTAGAACAGAGACCTCAGAAATAGCACCACACTTCTACAACCATCTGATCTTTGAATAACCTGACAAAAACAAGCAATGAGGAAAGGATTCCCTATTTAATAAGTGGTGCTGGAAAAACTGACTAGCCAGATGCAGAAAATGGAAACTTGATCTTTTTCTTACACCTTATACAAAATTAACTCAAGATGGATTAAACACTTAAATGTAAAACCCAAAACCATAAAAACCCTAGAAGAAAACGTAGGCAATACCATTCAAAACATAGGCATGGGGCAAAGATTTCATTACAAAAACGTCAAAAGCAATTGCAACAAAAGCCAAAATTAACCAATCGGATCTAATTAAACTAAAGAGCTTCTGCACAACTAAAGAAACTAGCATCAGAGTGCCCAGGTAACCTACAGAATGGGAGAAAATTTTTGCAATCTATCCATCTGACAAAAGTCTTAATATCTAGAATCTACAAGGAACTCAAACAAATTTACAAGAAAAAAAACAACCCCATCAAAACGTAAGTAAAGGAGATGAACAGACACATCCCAAAAGAAGACATTTATGTGATCAAAAAACATATGAAAAAAAGCTGAGCATCACTGATCATTAGAAAAATGCAAATCAAAAACACAATGATATACCACCTCATGCCAGTCAGAATGGCAATTATTAAAAAGTCAAGAAACAACAGATGCTGGCAAGGCTGTGGAGAAATAGGAACGTTTCAACACTGTTGGTGGGAGTGTAAATGAGTTCAACCATTGTGGAAGACAGTATGGCAATTCCTCATGGATCTAGAACCCGAAATACCATTCACCCAGCAATCCCATTACTGGGTATATAGCCAAAGGATTATAAATAATTCTACTATAAATGTCCATGCACACATATATTTATTGCCGCACTATTTACAATAGCAAAGACCTGAAACCAATCCAAATGCCCATCAATGATAAACTCGATAAAGAAAATGAGGTACATATATACCATGGAATATTATGCAGCCATATAAAGGAATGAGATCATGTCCTTTGCATGGACACGAAGCTGGAAGCCAACATTCTCAGCAAACTAACACAGGAACAGAAAATGAAGCACCACATGTTCTCACTCATAAGTGGGAGTTGAACAGTGAGAACACATGGCCTCAGGGAGAGGAACAACACACACTGGGGCCTGCCAGGGGGTGGGGGCAAGGGGAGGGAGAGCATTAGAACAAATAGCTATTGCATGTGGGGCTTAAAACTTAGATGATGGGTTGATAGATGTAGCAAACCACCATGGCACACATATACTTATGTAACAAACCTGCACATTCTACGCATGTATCCCAGAACTTAAAGTAAAATTTAAAAAAAAAGAAAACCGGTTCAGGACCAAGGCCAGCATTGAGGGTCCACTTGAGCTATGTGGAGCAACAGCAGATGAACGGCTTAGGGCAGCCATGAAAGATTAAATATCTTCTCCTAATACTAGTTCTGTATCCAGGTCTTCAAATTAGCCTCAAGCCTTCAAAACTATGCATATGCATGATATCTGACGAAAAGCTAAAAATCATTAATCAAATGGATATCACCGTATTAGCTAATTCATGAAGAAATGTTTCTGGAGACATTTAAATGAAGTCATGAGTCTATAAAACATTACATGAGAAAATGCTTACAGATCACTGTCATGAAGAATAACGTAGATATCAGCAAATGTTATGTTTATGGATATGTCTACATTTATAGTTTAGATACTACTAATAATAACATGGTATAAAACTGAGCTTGAAAGATGTTATAAGGAGGGTCTTTGAATATATTTTGATGAAGTAGGCAATAATAAATCCAAAATATATGTATTATGCTAAGTAAATGGCAATCTCTAAGTTACAATTTAAAGTAAACTAATCTGAGTGTTCACTCAGAACTCTGGCTGAAAAAAGATAACATGTAATAGAAAGTGTTTTATATTTCAAGGTAATTGTTAAATTAAACATGTAACATTTAACATGCTAAATCTGCACCAGTATTTAGTTATTAAATTTAGTATGTCAATGAAGAGCACTTTACATGAAAGTAATTTTGAGATTGTGGTGCCATATGACAATGTGAAACCAAGCATCAGAAACTATAAGCATACTATTAGTAAACTATCTGATCACTCTGAAGCTGAACATGCCATTTGGAAACTAAAGGACAAAATAAAGAAGAACAAATTTTCTTGGAACATAGATAACTGATATGTAAGATTATTTTTCCAAAGGTTAAGAGAAACAGAAATACAGAGATAAATTTGTAAGATGATAAGTGAAGAAGGCACTTTAAAAACAACAGACCTGTTTCTCACTCATTTTCTTACAAATTCAGGTGAAAACCTACAAGGGCATTATGACATCAATTATGAACACAGCATATATAATAAATGCATTAATTCTCAAATACCCTGCATCATGTAGTTACAAAAACTTGGAAAGTATTCACAAATAAAGTACCATTTCTAGTTTGGAGTAATCAATACAAGTACCCGATTTCAGTTCTCTGCTCCTTTATATCTCTATTTCCAACTAACTCAGACACCACCTACATATCCTTTCTTTGGATTTTAGAAATAAACATTTTACAATGGTTTAGAAAAGAAATAATGGATTCTGGATGTTCACCTACCCCTAATTAGGTGTGACTTTTTGGAAGGTCATCACAGCTCATAGAACTTTGGTTTCTTTTCCCCTTCCAATGGGGGAGGGGAACAAAAATTGCTAAACTCTAGAAAATTCATGATGTTTGTGTCACTCACCACCAATTTGGTTATATACCATTTTGAATTATTCAGTAGTCTTCTCAGGTAGAGTCTAAGTGCCCTAGATATATTTCCCATTACCTAGCACAGTGCTGAGTTATAACTAGCTGTTTTTAAAATACTTCTTCATGGACTGAATATTTACTGGAAAAATATTGGAGGCCAAGAAAAGACATATTCACTTACTTGAATATTCTCTGGTCTAAAATTGTCTTCTATCAGCAGTGTGAAATAGGATGGTTGAAGAGTTTGTTTGAAAAGAAATCTTCTCATTATCAATTTGAAATACACTATCTTCCAAATGTTATGTTACATTATCTATAACCTAGAGGATTTGTTCATGCATATTTTTTTACACATCTGAAAGTAAAATGGGTTAATGTGTGACCTACCTACAGAAATAGCCGAAGTCATTTTAGACAGCCTGGAAAAGGTAACAAACTTTCAAAACCACATTCCTATTTAGCTGGCATATATATAACATGTGTCTTCTTGTCGGTTCCAGCAATATCATGTATATATTAGGAAAAAAAAGTATTATTCATAATTAGCTTCCTTTTGGGCCCTGATGAAAGCATTCCACAATCTAAAGCTTTGTTTATAAAGTTCTTCATCGAGAACGAGCTAAGATGTTGAAATTATGATATAGATACAGAAGGCATCAGCTAGATAGTGTATTAATGATGAACTTCAAGTGTTGCAGCAACGGTTAAAAGGAAAATAAGTTAAAAGTACTAAGAAGGTGAGTAGAGTTATCAGAAACATATGGTATTTTTTTAAAGTCTTACTGAATGCAGCAGGGGTGCTGTGGATTTATTATGGAAAGAAAAATGATGAAGGCAAAATGTGAGTGAGAAGTAAGCTTTTATCTGATGAGTCTTTTCCATCTCATCCCATCTGCCTCATCTTAATCACACTTAGCTGTGTTGAAGCTATCTACAGAGGTTAAATTTATTTTGAAGTTCAGTAAATAAGGTTATATCTCTTGAAAAAAAAAGTAGCAGACTATACTATACTAAATAGTAAAATAGCAGATCCACCTAGTAGTGCTAATTTTTTGGCAAGATAATACATATGAGAAGCATGAACTGTGAATAGGATCGTTTGGTTGTTAAACTGGATAAGTCTTTAAAAATCATAAGAGAATATACATGATAAAGGCATTAGTAGTTTCATATATAGTCATGCACTATGTGACACTCTGTCAATGACGGACTGCATAAGACTGTAATACAACATTTTTATTGTACCTTTTCTGTGTTTAAATATGTTTAGATACACAAATATTTACTATTGTGTCACAGTTGACTATGTGTTTCGTGCAGCAACATGTTGTACCAGTTTGTATCCTTGGAAAAATAGACTGCACCATATATCCTAGGTGTATATTAGGCTATATTGTCTAGGTTTGTGTAAGAATACTTTATGATGTTGGGCCAATGACAAAATTGCCTAATGACACATTTCTGGGACGGTATCCCCATTCTTAAGCAATGTATGACGGTATTATAAAGTCATAGGTTCAAAGTGTTTTCAAGAGGAAAGGGACAATTTTCATTTGGATAAATTAAAATGAATGTTCTTCTTTGTAGACCATTTTCTCTTGTTAGAAGAAAACATGCTTTTTTTCGCATAATGTCATAAAAATCTAAGCACTTTTCAATTTCGAAATTCTTTTGCTCCAATATTCATATTCTTTTCCAACATCTCCCTATTCCTCTTCTTCTGCTTTCAAAATGCAGATATTTATAAACTTGGGAAAGCCTGTACTTCACCCTGAAGCTATCTTAGTTATGTGTTTCCTGCTAATAAATTTTGAGTGAGTTATCCACCTTTACACGACTCATGCCTAATCTGATATTTTCTTCCTCCACTCTATTGAAGGTGCATTCATACCTTTCTCCTGAACGGATTTTGTTTCCCTAACTTGACCACAAGCTTTTGTAGAAAGAACTTGTAATAAGTAATTTTGGGGCTTTGGCTACCATTGTACGTTGACCATAAAAAAATAAATAAGTTAGCTCAATTTATTAGTGGCCTTCAAATGCTCAATTGAATCCACATAACTATTAGGATAAGTAAGCCACCATTCATTACAATGAATTACTCTCTTATGTGAGAAATCCTCCCCTACAAGCTAACCCATCTTCCCTTTCTCAGGTGGCAAAAGACTCAGTATTCTTTTTCTTCTTTGTGTACTTACTGCCAATTTCTAGGAATCCCAGCCAGGAAAACACAGAGTAGTAAGTGTGAGTCGTGAGTTTCTAATATCATGAGAAAAGTGGCTGGCACTAGGAGAGAAGACCAGATTTCCTAGGCATCTATTAAACAGTATGTATTAAGTCCATAACACATGTTCTCTAGTACTAAGAAGGCTATCAAAGAATATCTAGATATAGCCCTTAATCTAAAGAAGCTCATATGTTCATAATACAAAAAAGAATGTGGAAAGAAATTTTAAAATTATTTTAAGAAGGAATTTCCAAAACCTTTTCTAAAAATGGCAGTACTGTTAGCTGCCATACCTAATTTATAGTATTGCTCTGAAGGTCAAATGGACATGAAAATAATCAAAAACATAAAATTGCAAACTCTACACACTTGCAAAAAAAATGTCATCATGTCATGTTACATTTTTATAAGAGTTATGAATACCTACAATTAGATAAAGATGTTTCTAAATGTCACTATATATATTAAAAACAAGGACTTGAAGGCATAGAATTCCATGTAATAATCCAACTCATAGAAGTCAAGGGTAAAGAAAGAATCCTAAAAGAAGCAGGAGAAAAAAAAACGAATAACATAACAATGGAGCTTCAATACAGCTGGTGGCAGACTTTTCAGTGGAAGACTTACAGGCCAGGAGAAAGTGGTATGACATATTTAAAGTGCTGAAGGAAAAAACCTTCTACCGTAAAATAATGTATCTGGTGAAAATATCCTTCAAATGTAAAGGAGAAATACTTTCCCAGACAAACAAAAGCTGAGAAATTTCACCAACACCAGACATATCCTATAAGAAATGCTAATGGAAGTATTTCAATCAGAAAGACAAGGATGTTAATAAGCAACAGAAAACCATCTGAAGGTACAACATTCACTGATACAGTAAGTATACAGTAAAACACAGAATATTATAAAACTATAACTATAGTATGTAGACTAATCTGATCTTAAGTAGAAAGACTAAATGATGAACCAGTAAGATATAAATAGAAGTAACAAAAAGTTGAAAAGCATGGGGAATGGGAATATACTACTTGGAATTCCTATGTTTTCTTTTCTTTCTTCTTTTTATGTTTGTTTATTTATGTCAACACTGTTAGTTGTCATCAGCTAAAAATAATAAGTTATAACACGTATTTGCAAGACTCATGGTAACTTCAAATCAAAAAATATAAAATGGTTCCAAAAAAAATAAAAAGCAAGAAATTAAATTCTATCAGCAAAGAAAATCACATTGACTGAAAAAGAAGACAAGAAGAAGTAAAGAAAGAGACGAATACAAAACAACTTGAAAACAAATAATAACAAGGTAGAAGTAAGTTCTTACTTATCAACAATAACATAGAGTGTAAATGGACTAAACTCTTCAATCAGAAGACATACAGTGGCTGAATGGATTAAAAAAAAAAAAAA
>NW_016107630.1:1825364-1836167 GCF_001604975.1 Cebus imitator
GGAAAAAGATATTTCATGCCAAAGGAAACCAAAAAAGAAGAGGAATAGCTATAATAATATCAAATAAAATAGATTTCAAGACAAAAGCTGTAAGAAGAAGCAAAGAATGTCACTATATGATAAAGTGATTAATTCTGCAAGAAGAAGTAACAATTTTAAACATATATGGGGCCAACACTGGAGCACCCAGATATATAAGACAAAATCTATTAGAGCCAAAGAGAGAGATAGAACCTAATACAATAACAGCTTGAGAGTTCAACACTGCACTTTCAGCATTGGACACACCATCTAGACAGTATAATCAACAAAGAAACATTGGACTTAATCTGTACTATAGACCAAATGGACCTAACAGATATTTACAGAACATTTCATCCAATGGCTGCAAAATATACATTCTTTTCCTCAGCACATTGATCATTCTCAACGATAGACCTTATGTTAAGTCACAAAACAAATCTTAAAACATTCAAAAAATTGCAATAATATCAAGCAGCTTCTCTGATCAAAATGGAATAAAACTAGAAATCAATAAAAAAGGAATGTAAAAAACCATAGGAAAAAAATGGAAATTAAACAATATGACTCTGAATGACCAATGTATCAATGAAGAAATTAAGAAGAAAAATAAAAATTTTCTGAAACAAATGATAATGAGAAACACAACATAATAAAAAGTATGGGATATAGCAAAAGTAACACAAAGAGGGAAGTTTGTAGCTAGAAGTCTTTCCACCCAAAAAGAAGAAAAACTTAAACAACCTAACAATGCATCTTAAAGAACTACAAAAGCAAGAGCAGACCAGAGTCAAAATTAGTAAAAGGAAAGAAAGAAAAATCAGAGCAAAAATAATAAACAAGAGTGAAGCTTTAAAAAAAAGAGTCTCCTAGCAAAGAAAAGCCTGGGACCTGATGCCTTTACTGCTAAATTCTACCAAACATTTTTAAAGAACTAATACTAACACTACTCAAACTATTCTGCAAAATAGAGGAGGAGGAAGTATTTCCAGACTCATTCTATGAGGCCACCTTACCATCCTACCAAAAGCAGACAAAGTTTTGAAAATGAAAGATCAATATCATTGATGAATATTGATGCAAAAATTTCCAACAAAATACTAGCAAGCAAAATTTAACAATATATTTTAAAATATCATTTATCATGACCAAGTGGTATTTATCACAGGGGTGTAAGGATGGTTCAACATATGAAAATAAATCAATGTGATACATTATGTCAATAGAATGAAGAGCAAAACTGTATGGTCATTTCAATTGATGTTGAAAAAGCATTTAATAAAATTCAACATCTTTCATGACAAGGAAACCGTCAAAAAAACTGGGTATTGTATTATGCTGGGGAGCATAACTCAACATAATAAAAGCCATGTATGACAGACTCACAGCTAGTGTCATACTGAATGTGGAAAAACTGAAATACTTTCCTCCAAGATCTGGAATAGGACAAGGATGCCTACTGTCACACCATTATTTGACTAAGTACTGGAAGTCCCAGCTAGGGCAATCAGACAAGAGAAATATAGAAAGGCAACAAACTGTAAAGGAAAAGTCAAATTATCTTTGTTTGCAGATGATAGGATCATATATTTAGAAAAACCTAAAGACTCCACAAGAAAACTATTAGAACTGATAAATTCAGTAAAGTTACAGGATACGAAATCAACGTACAAAAATCAGTAGCATTTTTATATGCCAGCACTGAACAACGTGAAAAAGAAATAAAAAAGTGATCTCTTTTACAAAAGCCACAAATAAAATTAAATACCTGGGATTACCTCAGCCAAAGAGGTGAAAGATCTCTACAACGAAAACTATAAAACACTGATGAAAGAAATTTGAAGAGGACACAACAAAATGGAAATAAAATCCACGCTCCTGGATTGGAAGAATCAATATTGTGAAAATGTGCATAATACCCAACCAATCTACAGATTCAATACAATCCCCGCCAAAATATCAATGGCATTCTTCACAGTAAGAGAAAAAACTATCCTAAGATTTATATGGAACCACTAAAGACCCAGAATAGCCAAAGTTATCCTAAGAAAAAAACAGAGCAAAGTGAAATACCTGTAGAAATTACATTAACTGACTTCAGCATTGCACTGACATAAAAAACAAAAATGAACAAACAAACAAAAAAACATAGACCAACAGGAAGGAATAGAGAACCCAGAAACAAATCCGTACACCTACAGTGAACTCATTTTTGACAAAGGTGCCAAGAACATACACTGGGGAAAAGATAGATAATGTAAAGAGGGTAATGTTGGCCTCATTTAAATAAATAGTGCTAGAAAAAACTAGATATCCATATGCAGAAGAATGATGCCTGACCCCTATCTCTTGCTGCATACAAAAATCAAATCAAAATGGATTAAAGGCTAAATCTAAGGCCTCAAAATGTGGAATTTTAGTAAAAGTCTGCCAAGAAGAAGGAGGAGGAAGAGGATGAGAACAAGCAGGAGTAGGAGGTGACCTCATCATCTGCAACAACATGGATGAAATTGGAGTTCATTATGTCAAGTGAAATAAGCCAGTCACAGAAAGATAAACTTCCTATGTTCCCACTTATTTGTGGGATTTAAAAAATCAATAACATTGAACTCGTGGAGATAGCAAACAGAAGGATGGCTACCAGAGGCTGGGAAGGATAGTGGAGGGCTGGTAGGGGAAGTGGAGATGGTTAATAGGTACAAAAATGTAGTTAGAAGAATGAATAAGACCTAGTGTTTGCAAGCCCAACAAAGTAACTACACTAAAAATAATTATACATTTAAAAATAACTAAAAGGGTATAATTAGATTGTACCACAAAAGATAAATGAGGTGATAAATACCATTTACTCTGATGTGTTTATAATGCATTACATGCCTGTTTAAAATTATCTCATGTAACTCATTAATATATACACTTACTATACACTCAGAAAGATTAAAGAAAAATGACCAAATTAAGAGTTTAATCTGCTTGATGCTTTCTATTGACAACTCTAAAAATATACATACATATTTTTTGAGAGAGTTTTACTTTTGTCCCCCAGGCTGGAGTGCAGTGGCGTGATCTCGGCTCACTGCAATCTCTGCCTTCCAATTTCAAGCAATTCCCCTGACTCAGCATCTCAAGTAGCTGCGATTATGGGCGCCTGCCACCACACCCGGCTAATTTTTGTATTTTTAGTAGAGGTGGGGTTTCACCATGTTGGCCAGGCTGGTCTTGAACTCCGGACCTAGTGATCTACCTGCCTCGGCCTCCCAAAGTGCTGGGATTACAGGGGTGAGCCACCACATCCGGCCCTAAAATATATTTTTAATTGAGTTAAAATATTTTAAACTACAGATTCCCAAAAGAGTTTAGCCTTTTTTCTTACTCAGTAGAGAGTAGGTGTATATAGCCTCTGTCTTAGTAACTAAAGAGATGGATTTAAATGCTTCCAGAGACTTGACCACTTTTGAATTATATATTAGTAAGCAATTATTTCAAGCCACTTTTGTCCTTTTACATATATTGAATTACAATGTACAAAACTTATCTTTAAGAGTTTTTTTTGTTCAGCTACCGGTAATGCTGCATTTATTCTCCCAATACCATTAGAAATTGTATACATGACCTTTTAGCACTGGAAAGAATTTAAACTGTAAAATAAAATATAGGATCACAAATCCCAAAGTGAGGAGAGATTTTAGAAGTCCTCTAGAGTTCAATGGTAAGACATGAAGCCGTGAATTTCTTTGATCATATCCCAAACATGTTACGATCTAAGGCTACTCGACACACCTCGAAGTGGCACAATAATGTCCTAATTAGCCTGGGCTTCGGCAATTTTCTATACAAGAGGAAGAGTCATTCCTTTAAAAGTTAACTCATCATTCTTTGGGTCCAACTCCTTCCCTTATCACTTAGGTAATTCTAAATTTTTACCCGGAAGGTCCTATATAATCTGCTATGCCTCCCAGTCCCTAATCTCATCTTCTCCCACTTTCCCTTTCGGTTACTCAAATTCAGCTACTGATACTTGATATTCCTCAGCTACTGACACTTGATATTCTTCAGATCCACTGAGCAGACATATACCACCTCAAGGTCTTTGTATTTGCTCTTCACTTAGTCTGTAACACTTTCCTTTCTAATAACACAAGGCACTGTACCTAACTTTTTAAAGGATTCTGCAAAAATGTCATCTTAGTTAAAAGTTTTTCTTAAACTATCCATAAATTATCAGTCCCTCAAATCCCCATCACCTTTTTAACTTTAATTTTCTTTATAGCATTTTTCAAAGCGGAGCAGTATTTATTTATCTATGCTTATATTACATTATACACCTACACTTAATTATATTTATTATCTGTCTCAGCTAGAATGGAAATTCCATGAGGGCCTAGGATTTGTGTGCTCTGTTCAGTCATGACTGTATTCCGGAAGAGTCCCTTACATTTGGTTTGATGATCAAAAATTAATGATTGAATTAAAGGAGAACTCATTACCTCACTATCTTTTAGACAGGTTGAATGATTAGAAAATTATTTGTATACTAAAAAAAAATACTTTCTGGCTGGGCGTGGTGGCTTATGCTTGTAACCCCAGCACTTTGGGAGGCCGAGGAGATGGATCACCTGAGGTTGGGAGTTCGAGATCAGCCTGACCAACATTAAGAAACCCCGTCTATGCTAAAAATACAAAAAGCCGGGTGTGGTGGCACATGCCTGTAATCCCAGATACTTGGGAGGCTGAGGCAGGACAATCACTTGAACCCGGGAGATGGAGGCTGTGGTGAGCCAAGATTGCCCCATTGCACTCTAGCCTGGGTAAAAGGGCAAAATTCCATCTCCCCAATAAAAAACAAACAAAGAACAACAACAACAACAAAAAAAAAAAAAAACAAGAAAAACCAACTTTCTGCCTCCCATGGACCTGTCCTGCCTATAGAATTTGCCCTACCTTCTGTCACCAAAACCAGGTCTAAATGTCTACTCTCACTCTGCAAAAACCCTTCAAATACTAGAAGAAAGATGCAAATCACTCCTCAATAAAGACTATCAGTTCCTTTAGTCATTCACCAAATGATACAGATTTAAATGATTGTATTTATTGATTCCGTCATCCTCCCCTGGATACATTCTAATTCACTACTTTTCCAACTGTAGGCCATGACTCGAGAGTGGGCCATAAAACAAATGTATCGGTTCAGTGTGAGGAGGTGGTATAGGGCTGCAGTTAAGAGAAGAGCCACTGGATGATGCAAGTTCAGTCACTTTTTTATGTGTAACTTTGGGCACGTGACTTTACCCCTACTTACCTCAGTTTCCTTATTTTTAAGATAAGCATAATGATAATCATATCTGCCTCATAGGATGATTATGAGAATTGAGGTTTAATCCATGAATGCTAAACAGTGAGCCCTCTGAAGCCAGCTGCCCTGTGGGAGCTGTGCCACCGAAGAGGAGAGAGAGGAAAAAAAAGAGGAAAGAATGATTATCTTTTCTGACAGGGAACAGAACCTAAGCTATGCCTTACTTCTCCAGTTTCAGGCAGAAAGGAGAAAAGGCAAGAAAGAACAAAGCTGGGTGTCCTCTCACCTCCACAGGGAATGGTCAGTCCTTCTTATCCCTCTGACACTGTGAAAGTGGGTGAGACAGTTATCTAAAAAGGAAAGCATTGAGCATTGACAATGAAACATGTTTCTGAACATTTTGCCATCAAGCCAAGTTAAAAATACCGTGCATAGTCTTAAGCATTTAGTTCCATTATCATTCACAATACAAATGATGTCTATCTAGGTCACAAGGCAGGACTTGCAAAGGGAAAAATACCAAATAAATGCAATAATATTATCCCTAATGGATTTTAAAGTGATGAACTCCAGTTTCTAGAGTTCAGTTACATGAAGTTGCACGTTAAATAATCTTTCTTCTTAAAGATATGTTTTAAAGAAGCCTCACTGTCTCAATCCATCATTGACCTCTTCCACACTCCTAAATGTACGAAATAGTAATCACTATGCCATTTTTTATATGAAGTTAAAATCATCAGAGAGGTATGTAACAGGTTTATGTAGGCAATAGTTTTTTACTTGGAGCTGAGAATTTTAGATTAACTCTGGTCTACTCCCTGAAGACAGGGCCCTTTCTGTGGCTACCAAGCCAGGTTTTGATGAAGCCCTAAAAACTGAATTAAGACAGAGCTGTTCCGAGAACCAGTACTCCTGGGAAAAGAAACAAGGAAGATCTCTCCCTTTTGCCAAGAGATTTACAACCTGCAAATGAGAAAGTATGTCACAGTGCTCTCTGAAGCCTCCTCTTCCATCCCCATGCTGATTTTCACACTTTCAAGAGCAACTCAAACAAATTCCAGAATGATTGTTTTTAGTATCGCTTTTGTAAGAGTGCTGTTTGACGTTTCTTTTATTCACTATTTTTTAAATTATAAAATAGTGAAGCATCTTATGTGATTGCCGTTGTTCTGGCATTATTGAATTTAGCTCTTCTACTAGATCTCTATGTTTGAGCTTTTTAGGTTTCTCATCTCCCTTGCTTTAAAGACATCCCAAATGGTTATTCCAGCCCCTTCATTCTCCACAAGCTACACAGCCCTGTCAGATTCTTCGTCTGCTAAGCATGCTCCAGTGAACAGAATGTTTCCATGATTCCCTTCTATTAACTGAAAATATACCAAATCTTAAAGGTTCTACCATCTGGAATCAATCACATCCTGCACTGTGTTCTAATTCTTTATCCGTTTAGATGAGTTTCTGAAACATGAATTTTATGTTTTTGTCTATGTCATTTCCTTCACCTAAATCTCCTTCCACTTCACCTTCAATTTTGCCTCTCATTTAAATTCTACAGATCCTTGTAATGAAATATTTTTATGGCAAACTTTCTCCCTCATTTTTCAAGCGTAGTTATTCTCCCCTCCTCCAGACCTCCCAGAATTTTACTTGTACCTCTCTTAAACACATCCTGTCACATAATGTATTTTCTGTCCAATAATAATAATAAAGAATGTTCCTTTTGTTCATTAGATACTAGAGTGTGAGCTCCCTGAAACCAGAAGAAATAAGTCTGTATTGATCATCTTTTCAACCAGCTGCCTAACACTTGAACAGAAAATACTTAATAAATGTCTGCTGACTCAAAAAGAAAAACAAAAACACCTGTAACCCTATCCAGTGGACTTTTAATAGAATTACTAAAAATAGTATTGCAACAGACAGAAATTCAGATATCAGCCCTTATTACGTCATTTAAGTAAAAGGAAAATCATCTACAAAAGAAAAAGCCTTCACAAACAACTTCCTCAGTTTGCTTCATACAAAAATATAAGCTTTGTGACCTGCCTTTTGAAAGCAGAAGGAAATGTCTGGGCATTTTCTGCTTATCCCTTTTCAATGGAACTTGGTCATACATCCTTTTTATGAGCATCCAAACTTATTCATACACAGATTTGCAGACAGTACAATGGCCACTGGCGCATAAGCAAAATAGGAAAGAAGAAAGAAGGTGGAGCTTCAAAAGTTTTGTTTCCTGCAGGTTGTTGAGGACATTTGAGTCACCTAAAGCAATCCAGGCTATTGTCCTCATGCTACTGAGTCATTTTCCCCCAACATTCTATTTTTTAATTTGCTACTGAATTTTCCTAGGCTCTACTATTTAGGCTTAGAAAAAAATCAATTCCTTCCCTTTTATTGAAAAATTATGTACAACAAATTGTAACTGTAACCCAATCTACAAGGTTTAATGTAAGCTGCTTTGATTTACTGTCCCATTCATAATCTGCTGATGATTAGCCTCCTTGGAAACAATTCACTCCCTTGTCTAAGTGATATCAAGGTGTTTGTTCTTAATATGTCCAAAATCATCCTATGGACAAATGCATTATTGAAGAATTATATTTTAATTTATTTTCATGCAGTGCTTTTGATGGGCATTTGCATTAACACAATATGATTATGCCTCTTTATACTAGTATCTATTCAAATCGGAAATTACCTGCACATACAATCTCAGATGGTGGTCAAAAATTGTACAAAGAAGTAAGAATAGGACTCCTTAATATCATACAGCCCTGCTGCTCATCAATGAGGCTTTTTCTGTTCTAATGCTTTTGTCATGTATATGAAAGTCATTATGTAGTTTAGAAAACAGAAGATGAAGTGAAAGAGGAAGATCAGGGACCTAGAATGCATTAATATTCCACCAGCATCAAAGATATTTCCCTCGAGGGGCTCCTACAGGCCATGCTGTTATTACAGTGCCTATCCATTATCTTGTGCTGTTCTTGGTATTAAGACAATAATGGAGAGAATAGGATTATGTGCAGATGATAGGAAATGTGAAGGCAATTCAGCAAGATAGGAAATGAATGGAGACATGATTCTTTCATCGAAGCCAGGGATGGTTTAGCATAGGGTAAGAGGGAAGATAAATGAAGCAAAATGAAATCTTTACAGGTTAGCCAGGGTAAAATGAGTGTTTTCATATAATCCTATGAGTTTAACCTTCTTGATAGAAAATGCCACGGCATCTTTCTTTAAAATCCAAGTATACGTGCCTTTGGAGATGATCTGTTTTTGTTCTGAAATTTTGTTGGAAAAGCTGTCCAGTGCTTACATGGTCAGAAGGTGGCCTGAAGGAGTGGCATAACCTTTTAATTCACTCCCATCACTGAGAAATTTGGGCTGTTATTTAAGATTCCCCAGTGGAAAAAAACAAGCCCAGCAACTCTCCTGACCCATCTCTTGCCAAACAATGCCCAGTAATCAAGAGAGCAATAAACTGAGCACCAGACAGGAGAGTTCTATTATGAAAAATGCTTAATCTAGTTTCTCAGAGCCCCCATTTCTTTTTACACTAACCCTTCCTGTACACACACACACACACACACACACACACACACACACACACACAAATCATCCAGACAGACTTTGAAAACAGCAAAGAAAAGCCCCGGCTTTTTAAAAAGATCACCTATATTGGATGCCCAAGGCTAATGTGACTCAAAGGTTGGCATTTCATGATGATGGTGGGGAAACAAGAACGGCAGATTGTGTTATTTGCAGACAGGGCACTGGCATAAATAAATGTTTCTGTTTATTTAAAAAAAAAGAGAACATTTAATTAAATGAAGGCACATTCATCTACAGACAATATGACAGGGCCAGAGAGAGAGCTTTCTCTGTGTTCACATACTCTGCTTACTCTTCAAACACTGCATTTGATCCTGATTTAAATTGGATAGAAATTCAACCAAACTGGGATCAACAATATAATAACATCCTCTACCTCAAAGAGTTACCAAGGGGAATTGAAGAGAAAATATTAGAGGAAATCAGGATGTAGATACAGTGTATCTATAAGCTTGTGTAAGAACGTGAAAGCTGTGGATATTCAGGCTGCATATGAAATGTCGATTAATATATCCTGGACGGAATTGCACTGCAGAAAACACTACTTAGTTCTACAGTCATTCTCTAGAAACATGGTTAAAAACGGGTTACAAAATAACTATATGACTATATAGATAGGTGCATGTACATATATATCCTAAACACACACACACACACACACACACACACACACACACACACACACACCTGAAGAAAAAGCAAGCAACAAGATCAGGAGGAAACGATATTTATGAATTTTCCTCCAAAGCGTGGACCTGCTATCTATATAGCAAAAAAATTCACATACAAAGAGAAAATGTAATCAAGACCTTGGACAGCGTATGGACCTTTTCTTTCCCCTCCCCCTGCCCTGTCTGGGCTCTTTGGCTCACCTTCCCAGTTTTCTGGTTTTAAAAATGGCTCCATACTGCTCTCTGCTGCTGGTTTATAATTTTCTACTTGGAAAGCTTAGAGCCATTCCTGCCGCTGTGACTGTATATCAGGTCTTGATTGGAGTGCATACCTAATGGGACTGTGCCCTGATTTGAAACAACACAAGCTAGTAGCCCATAGATTTGGACTGCCAAATCCAGCTTCCTGGCTACATTTTTTTCCTTCAAATTATCTGGACTCTTCGACCTTATGGAAATCTAATTCTAGCCACAGAATCATCTAAATTTAAAAGACTGGCCTGTTAAGGAAATGATGTATTATTGAGAATCTCACTGTAGGAGTCATGTCTCTTGGAAAATGAGGTAGAAAGGAGAGGACATTATGGGAATGGATGTAGTGACTAATTAATATCACCTCTTAATAACCACATCACATTGAATGCAATTTCAAATAAGAAAATTAATAAAATAATAACATGTGTGATACAGCCCAGAACAAGGTATGCACTCAATTAATATGAGATTTGAACCAAATCTAAGCAATTGAATATCCAATAAAGAATTTTAATTTCGGAAAAAAAGTTAACCTTAGGGAAAAGATATTTCAAACATTAGATAAAGTATTCAAAGAGTGTTTAGCTCTCTTTTGAAAGTATAAAAATGAAGAAAGAGTGATTTATTTGCTTATTTATTGTAAAAGAAAATGTCAGAATAGGCCGGGTGCAGTGGCTCATGCCTGTAATCCCAGCACTTTGGGAGGCCCAGGTGGGTGAATCATTTGAGGTCAGGAGTTCAAGACTAGCCTGGTCTATGTGGTGAAGCCCAACCTCTACTAAAAACAAAAATCAGCTGAGCATGGTGACAGGGGCCTGTAGTTCCAGCTATTTGGGAGACTGAGGCAGGAGAAACCCTTGAACCCAGGAGGCGTAGTTGCACTGAACCGAGATCGTGCCACCCCGCTGCACTCCAGCCCGGTTGACAGAGCCAGGCTCAGTCTCAAAA
>NW_016107630.1:1836332-1845690 GCF_001604975.1 Cebus imitator
CTTAACAGCTGTAACTGGAAGTTGTAATGTGTGGCAACATGACCACATGACTTAATCCAAGAGCATATGGTCAGTTGCATGACCCGGTTTGACAGACAGGAAGTTGTTATAATCCATGTTATAATTTCAGTCACATCTAAAGCACACAACCCTAGTACCCTGCTCAACAGAAACATAAAGGAGGGAAATGAAAAGGACAATAGGAAGTAATACGTGACATTGATGGGTATCATTTACCAGGGCCTTTCCCCTTGAAATTCATTATAATCTAGAGAGATCCAGTTGCATAGACACCCCACAGAATCTGGATGGACTCCACCCCAGAATTTGGTATGGGTATTGAGACTGGTAACATCACTCACACATTAAAAGAGGGTGAAAAGGTTTATAACCTGCATTATGAATCAGGAAAATGGCTTGACAGAGCAGGGAAAAGAGACTGGCTTGGAGTTTTTATGGTATTTAGGGGAGGACTAAGCTGAGGCTTCCCACATGTGGTTTGTACTTTCTGCAGATGCCAAAGGAGGGAGAACCTCTTCTTATAAAGCTTGCTCAAAGGTGGGACAGAAGGGGAAGGAAGAAGGGGGGACTGAGGGCTAAAAGCTGTCAGCAGTCAAACATCAAAAAACAAAGCCAGACGCTTTATTCTAAAGGCCTTTGTCTCATATCAGCAGCAGTTCTAATTTATTAGACGATGGTGCAAAGCTCTCCAAACGTTGTCCGGTCAATACTGAGGGCAGATATCTCTCTAAATTCAAACTCGGAAGGTAGCCTCTAAAAGGTAATAAGAATCAGTTGACTCTAGGGTACTGAGAGCTTTGGCTCCTAGTTTTTGAAGTAAAACAAAAACACACACACACAGAGAACAGATATTGTTTTGTAAACACCTTTATCCAAGCAATTTTGTTCAATAAACATGTATTGATGTGCCTGGCTCTGTTCCAGGTGAATTTTATGAATAATATACTGGTTCTGTCCTCAAGGAGTTTTCAGTCTACTGGTAGAGAACACATTCATAAATAAATAATTTCAATATTGGCAATGTTAGAAGTATATATGAAGGACAGAAGGAACAGAGAATGTATTATCTCTGTCCTGAAGGCGGAAATCAGCGAAAGTTTCAGAAAGCAGGATCTTCAAGAATAGATGGAAGATTACCAGGCAAATAAGAAAGCAAAGCGGATTTGAAGCAAAGAAAAGGCACCATGTTAAAGTAACAAAAGTATAAAATGCCTTGTCATTTTCAGATAACTATAAACAGTTCAATATCGCTAATGCATGTAAGGAAGGTAGTAATTCACCAAAAATGAAATTGAAGCAGCAGCAAAGGCCAAAGCATGGAGGAATTGCTAAATCAAGGGAAAATACTTAGATTTCATTCAGAATCTGTTTTAATAGATTTCTACTTCTTTGATTATACAATTCTAGCAGTACACAAATTTTATTATTAAGCACTGTTATAAGTACATAAGTTTCCTAAATTAATCACACATATTAATGTCATTTGTAGATATCCTGACACACGAACATTTACAAGTTCATCATTAGCAATATTTCTAAGCAGATTCTACTAAAGCATGTGGCTATCACCAAGACATAAACAACAACATTTATTTCATTAAGTAAAAAAGGATGATTTGAAAATGGAAAATAATAACTGGAACTTAAGGTTAAAAATAGAAGATCCTGCAGCTTGTCCCTTATAAAAAAGAATAAACAATTTTTATTTATGATCATATAACATATTCCTAGGACTATACCCCAATCTTTGGAAGTGATTCACATATGTGAGGGAATATTATGCTTTAATAGATGACAATTAAATCCCTCTCTGCTGCTGCCATTATCCTGGGCTCTCCGGAGTTCAACCTGACTATTTCATTTTAATTTGCAAGAAAGCTGAGATTCAAAAAAATCTATATCAACTTTATGATGAAAAATTTCTGGTCATCAAAAGACTGAAAACGGTTGAAAAATAATGGACCAACACATGGGCTGTTTACTTTTGGAACTACTTTACTAGCATTACTCAAAAATTAAAAATGAAAACATTAAAGATGACATGAGCAACAAGTATAACAATGTCAGTACAAATTTCATAAAGATACTGCACCATTGCACGATACAGTTGGGATCAAAAGTCATGTCAGAGAACTGCTTAGGAGCCATTTCTCTTCCAACTGTTTACATGTAATAAATGTGTTTGGTAAATAAAATACATTAGTAAATTTTCAAATAAATATTTGCTACCAACATTATGCACTGCTTTCATGCAATATGTTCAACAGCATTTGAGGCGAAGTCCTACAGCAGGTGACTTTGGCAACTGTTTCACTCCATCTAAAATCATCCTGTAGCAGAGAACCTTTCACTTTAGAAAGGAATGTACGACATATTATAAGTTGTCATTTAAAAACAAAGCATGCAGTTTTTGAGAACATGCATACAAAACCCTATATGATATACCTCTTTATTTTATTTTTTCCACATTTCTTTTTTTTTTTTTTTTTTTTTTTTTTTTTTTTTTTTTTTTTTTTTTTTTTTTGAGGCGGAGTTTCGCTCTTGTTGCCCAGGCTGGAGTGCAATGGCTCGATCTCGGCTCACCGCAACCTCCACCTCCTGGGTTCAGGCAATTCTCCTGCCTCAGCCTCCTGAGTAGCTGGGATTACAGGCATGCGCCACCATGCCCAGCTGATTTTTTGTATTTTTAGTAGAGACGGGGTTTCACCATGTTGACCAGGATGGTCTCGATCTCTTGACCTAGTGATCCACCCACCTCGGCCTCCCAAAGTGCTGGGATTACAGGCGTGAGCCATCGCGCCCGGCCCTTTTCCACACTTCTAATAGACAAGTGATGCTACAGGGAAATGTCTATATTATTGGGCATTATGTTTACATAAATAGTAAGTGTCATGTACATGGTATTATAGTTTTTTCTGCAAAAAGCACTAAAAATTGGTATTTTACCAAATGTACATGTTACCAATTATTATTCTTTTCCTGTTATGTGGTATCAGGTACCAAGAAGCATAACCAAACAGAAGCGAAGATTTACTATGTGAAAGACTGTTTTTACACTGAATCCAGATATGCCATCTAGTGAATTTTTGTAAAATTATTCACACTTTCTGGGTTGAAAGCTGGAGACAGAGAATAGGGATTATTATTACACCTAAGTGTAAATTATCCTAGAGTAAACTGCAAACAATTTATTTATACAATAATTACTAATGTGCACTCTTAAGCACTAACATGATTTGAGAAGTTTAGTGGACAGCTAGCTCTCTTCCTCTGGGACTTATTGATGTAAAAGACAATGAGATATTTCAGGGCTCCATTTCCACCCAAGGACCAAGAATCTACACCATGAAACAAGAACTACTGTGAGTGAGGGCTGATGCACATTGAGTACCTCCTGCTTACTCATTAATGAGGATGATGTCATCAATCAATAGAAAACCTGTTTTACGAAAAACTGGTTTTCCATTGATCAAAGAGGTTATAACCTTTGGGTGCTATTTTGACCTGCCAATGTATTCCAGTGACTTTATTTCTACTTAAAGAAACAGGCTTTATAAATGTTAGTTTCATCCCCATAAATCTTTAAAAAGCCCCCATTCCACCTTACAACATTGCCCATAATATTTCTTCTTTCCTTTTTTTTGTTCCTTTCATTATCATAGTTATTTTTTCTATTTTATTTTTCTCCTTTTGAGAAAATCATACCTCATCTCAACACTGCTTCTCTTAGAACTACAGGTTTTCTCTTTTCATGCTACTTTTCATATGAATTGCTTCCATGTTTATTTGGTGCCCATATTTTAATTGATTTCAATTCCAACCCCCACTCTGCAGTTAGATTTAAGCATCTAAGGAAGTCTTTTTATTTTCCACCAAGTCAGCATTTCTATGGATGTGTCAATGACTGACAAGAAGAACTGCTGGGGATGATACTGACTCAGCAGACTCACCACAGATGAATAAATGATGGAAATGTCAGATGTGGAAGGAAGGGCAAGCTGTAAGAATGGGCTCAACTAAATAACAAAATAAATAAATAACTTATTGCAGCTAAGTTTCCCAATTTCTAGACAGCCACAGCCACAAGTTTCAATGAAAAAAATATTCTATTTTAAATCATTCATTTAAAATACTACTCAATCTTACGTTACAAGTAATTAGCCCAACCTCATATGCCACTCTACATGTATCTTTATATTTTAAAAAGTTTTTGCATGTGCAGTGTGTATTAATCTTATTTTGGCTTCATGATTATCTTACATATGTTTGAGCAGAACCTTCAGAAGAAAAATAGAACATAGATTTAAGTAGAAAGAAACTTCTTGAAATTTATTCGTTTATTCTGGGATTAAAATAAAATGTCACGAACTTCACTTTACTCATAACAAATTGAATAGGGCAGAGCACTTCTAGGGAATAAGTGACAAGATTTTCCTATTTACCTATGTCCCTATACCAGCCATAAGGTTATTTGGAAGGCTACTACATTTTCTTAAATCCACACAGAAAGTTCTTTTAAAGAAAGGTGATAGATGAAATATTAAAGAAATCTGATACATATTTCAATCTCCTGCCTCTACTGAAGACATCAGAGAAAACTCTAAAGGCATCAGTCACTTTGTGTTTTGTATTGGATCACAGAATTCACTGGAGAGAGCGTTTATTTGTTGAAAAAGTTATAACTTAGGCATGGTTTTAAGTATTTTAAATATATAATCAACATTCCATATCAGTTAAATTTTATCATCCTCATAGATGAGGAAAACTGAGGCTTAGCAACATTAATTAAGGTACTTGAATAAAGTGAATAGTAAATAATGGATTATTAATACTAGATAAATTTCTAATGACACCTTCTGTTAACATCTATTATATTAAAAATATTTGTCTAGTTTTCCAGGCACAGTGGCTCATACCTGTAATCCCAGCACATTGTGAGGCTGAGGCAGGAGGATCCCTTGGGCCCAGAAGTTCAACGCGTCAGTGAGCTATGATCATGCCACTGTACTCCAGCCTGCGTGATAGAGTAAGACCCTGTTTCTAATGTGTGTCTATATGTGTGTCTAGTTTAAAGCCAATTTAAATTTTCTTATACTGAAATTTAATCTTAGAATGTGTGCAGATTGGATTACCTCTAAACAATTGGTCCTGTCAGATTTGTCTCGCTAAATCGTGTACTGGGAAATGGATTGTTGGTCCTGCCATCTAAGACAGGTGGCACTTCTGGTAGTCCTTAACCAGTCAGAACAAATACATTCCTCTGCAACAGTCAAATGGACTCAGGTTTGGCATCAATATTAATCAAATCATGAGGTGTACCCCATGAAACAAATCTTTTTTTTTTTTTTTTGAGATGGAGTCTCGCTCTGTCACCCAGGCTGGAGTACAGTGGCGCGATCTCAGCTCACTGCAACCTCTGCTTCCCAGATTCAAGCAATTCTTTACCTGAGCCTCCTGAGTAGCTGGGATTACAGGTGTATGCTACCATGTCAAGCTAATTTTTGCATTTTTTAGTAGAGACGGGGTTTCACCATCTTGGCCACGCTGGTCTTGAACTCCCAACCTCGTGATCCACCCACGTCGGCCTCCCAAAGTGCTGGGATTACAGGCGTGAGCCACTGCACCCGGCCAAGACAAGTCTTAAATATAAATTTTGTTTCTCTGTCATGTAAACTTTTGCTCATAAGCTGTTTATTGAGGAGCTAATTTTAGATTCTAATCTCAGTTTGAAAGAAAATCCTGTCATGCACACATTAAGTACTGCCCAAGTAGATCCTGCTATTTGAGAAGTTGATGACCAAAAGAGAATTAGGTAACCAGGTTAGCAATGGTAAATTTTTTGAGAGATCCATGATCTGAAGAAAAAACTCTTGGCCACATATTGCTTGAGTACATGTTACTTAAATTCTACCTATAGTTTGACATTTGTCATAAAGCTAAGACGTTTTAGCATATAAAACTACCTTAGAAATAAAAAACAATGAACAATAATGTCTTAACAGGCAAAAGATATGAGTTAATTCACAAAAGAAAAAAAATACAAGAATACTTGATATATTAAGAAAAATATTGTTTTACGAAAGAATTGAAAATTTAAAAGACTTACCATTTATGCTTATCAGACAACAAAAAGAGAATTCCCAATGTCTCTCATATATTTGAAACTCAAAAAAGCATATATAGTATTTTAAACAACTGGACAGCTGTTAACACTAGTTTCTCTTGCTACTAAGCCTAAGAAAATAATTGGACAAATATTTAGATGTAAATATAAACAACTAGCATTGTTTATAAAAGAAAAAATCTAAATGTCCAACAGTTTGGCATTAGCTGAATACATTTAAGTGCATCTGTATACTTCTGAGGCTACCAAACATAATCATGAAGAATGTATACATGAATACACATAGAAAGATGGCCTAATACACATGTCTATTAAATGACTATTTTACAGAAAGGAATCTGGAATAATATATCCAAATGAACTCCGAAGAGTCTGATTATTCACAATATGGTCTTTCTTCTTTTTTATCACCTACATCGTCTAATGTTTCTACAGTAAATATCTATGAAGTTTGCAATGAAAAATCTTTTTATTGAACATGTTAAAATCAGGTTACATTATGAAACTCTAGGTATATAAAGGATTTAAGACTCAGCATCTAAAAATAAAAAATAAGTTTATAAAAGAATTACATGTAAAATTTTTCTGAGCTAGTGGTTTTAGGCTCTATTCCAATTTTTCAAAAGAAGAAACTTTTCTTGTAAGCAGGAAATGTATAAACAAGGGTCTGAAACCAATTTTCCTCAATCACTGAAAGAAAAGGTAAAACATAAATAATCCATGTCTTCAAATGTAATCAGATTCACATGGTTCAGACACACAAATTAAACTAACTTTTGTGAATGCTTGCTCTTTGTTGCATACCTTGTGAACATATTCTTATTTAAAGCCTCTACCGCATAAGAGGTAGCATTATTTCCCTAATTTCTGAGTGAGAAAAATAATGGCCATGTCAAAATCACTGTGCATATACTATCACGAATCAGCACATCTCTGTAGTTCATCAGATTAATCTGCAAACATGTTTAAAACAACAGACTCCTAGGCCCTAATCCAGATTTACTCCATCTGAAGCTCCTAGGCTATTTGAATGTTTGAGTTGGGTTTAGAAATCACTAGACTGAATCACTTTAGGTGTCATTTAAAGACTAAAACTTAAGGTAGATGGGGAGATGTAAGTTAAAGGGTAAAAATTTGCAATTATTTAAGATGAGTAAATCTAGTGATCCAATGTAAAGCAGGAAGATAACAGATAATAATAGTGTCTTGTATACTGAAAATGTACTAAGAGATTAGATTTCAGCTTCTTTTATCACACACACACACACACAAGGGAGGAAACTGTGGAAGGTGGTGGCTATGTTAATCTGCTCAGCTGTAATAATTATTTCACTATATATATATGTATATCAAAACATCATGTTGTTTACCTTAAATATATAAAATAAAATATAAATTTTAAAAATAAAAATAGACTTAAGATAGAAACTTCTCTCTAATCTGGTTCTCCCTCTCCTGAAATATTGATAACTTTAAGCAAGTATGGTCTTTAAACCTAGCAACAGAGGCCTCGGCTTTCTTAAAAAGCATTTGATGCCTTTCACACTCAGTTTCCAGTACTCAGTCCTGGTAGAGTAAAATTTGTAATCCTTAAATATAGGCTGTAGACTCTTGCATAACAAGTACCATTTTCAAGTAGCGCCAAGAGTCCATTTTCTTCTTCATGTTCCTATCTACAGTCCCAGGGAGATGTGGGAATTAGAAGAGTATTCACAACCATTGAATCTGGTGGCTCAGGAACTTTTTGCAATATTATAAAGTTCATATTACTCATCTATACTTGTGTGTGTGTGGATGTAATATGCAAAAATTTTCAGTTTTGTTACTTTGAAGATATTATCAAAGTAAAAATTATAATCTCCTTAAAATGCTAAATTGATTTTAACATTTAAATACTTGAACATGTAACATATAGGCTTCCATATGTAGTCCTATCCTAGGATTTACCAATGTTAGGGCTGGGTCTGTTGTCAGTCAATATACAATGTAACTCTGATTATGCTTTCAGCTTTTAGCAATTCAAACCTCATTTTATGATGCCTTATCTTAGCAAGAATAGAGGGGTAAGAACAACCTTTCTGTGTAGTGACTCTCTCTTTCTTGCCTGACTATCTCAACTTTATGTTTTGCACTGATTCATCTATCTATTGGTATCTAGACTAATAATGTACAATCCTATAGGACTTTATGTATTTCTCTAAGCAACTATAAATGTTTTTGTCTTTTTAGAAATAAAATAGGTTAGAGAGAAAAAGAAGGGGAGGCAGGAAAGGGTAAGCAAAGAACGAAGATTCAAAGTAAGATATACCCGAGATCAGATGTCTATAAAGTGAGAGAGCACAAATTTAAACATAGTTCTATCTTCAATTTCAATTAACATTTCATTGTATCACACTTTCAATGTTTTTGTAAATCAAGGTCATTATCACGCTTTCAATATTTTTGTAAATCAAGGTCATATGCCCTAATATATGAAAGTTACTTTTCCAGATACATTTAAAATTCAATTAAAAAACATGTTAACAATATTATGAAAAAAGTTTTTAAAAATCTAATAAACATTCACTTGCTTTAGGATTACCATCGTTATGGGCATCAATTATTCCTGTGTATTTATATACAAATGGTCCTCTTTCAAATATCTGATTTTTATACAATTGCCAAATTTAAAGTTTCTTCATTCATTAATTGATTTGTTCAACAAAATATTTATTGAGCATCTATAGTACTTAGAAATCAGCAATGAACAGTAAAAGTAAACAATTTCTGTTCCCGTTTTGCTTATTTCCTAAAGGGGTACAGACATTAAAAAAAAAAAAACATTGAAAACAGAAATATACATTGTACATTCTAGTTCATATTGGTGGTCAGTACAATGGAAAAAAGAAAAAGTAGATGAAGGTAAAAAGGACTGAAAGTCTTGCTTAGCTGAGTGGGAATTATAAATTTAAATAAGGGTGTCACACAGAACTCACTGACAAGGTAAGTGCTCAAATGAAGACTTGCTTGGGTGATGTAGGTGTATATCTGGAAGAGGAGCTTTCCAGGCAGAAGTAAAGAAAATGGCAAATGGCAAAGGGAGGGATGGGCTGGAGTCCAATAGCAGTAGAGTAAGTAATATCTCTAAACCACCCTTCCTGCATCAAATTAGATCTTTTAAACAGCTGATAAATGATATTTGTCTACAGCATGGTGTTGCCTTTTTTTTTTTTT
>NW_016107630.1:1847027-1899933 GCF_001604975.1 Cebus imitator
GACCTCGTGATCTGCCTGCCTCGGCCTCCCAAAGTGCTGGGATTACAGGCGTGAGCCACACTACCCGGCCTGTCCTTCAATTTTTCAGACAAAATTTTTCTGGATCTTCTGAATCTCACGAGCATACTACTGGAAGACCAGAATCGTGGGTTCCCAGAAATCTGTGAAGTTTTTATCTGCGTGTCTGGTTGCTTAAAACCAAAGTGCACATTTCATAATTGTAACGTTGTTCATTATGCTATAGCTGCTAAAGGACAGGTCACTGCCTTATGGCGTTGAAGTCTATTTTGCAATTGTAAGTCATCAATATTCAACAAATTTTTGGAAATATGTTCATGAAGTTGAGAGGCTACCTGCAACTTTGAATCTTATGGCAATGTTTTCTTATTTGTTCTTATGGTAGCACGATTTCTGCCACTTAAAATCTTCCTCTCTTTACCCTTTCCTTGCTTATGACATGGAAAAGAGTTTAGACTGCGTGTGAGTAAACCTACTTATGGTTTTGATTATGTCATAAATTTGCTTTCTAATCTCAGGCAAATCACTAATTTTCTCTAAACCCTAGTTGCCTCAAACCTGTAAGAAGGATGTTAATAATTATCTCACTAAATTGTTTCGAGTACTACATGAGAATTACAAGAAAATGCTTTCAGAATGGTTAAGTCTGCAAGGCAGAGTAGGTAGTTTACTATAAGACATGAGTTTTTTAAAAAATGTAATGTAATTCTGTACTGTTTAAGCTCCCTGGAAAACAACCTAATTTAAATAGCATTATTAATTCCTATTAGATTACTATTTTGCTCTTAGAAAATTTTAGGATGCTGGCACTTTTTTTTCTGGAGACCAAAGACAAAATGAAGACAGGAAGCCCAAACCTGGGCATCAATGAACAAATAAAAAACAGGAAAAGTTTAGCATCTTTGAGTTTGTTCTCCCTGCATTGTGACTACTGTGGGAAATCTTGCATCCTCTTTCTCTGGTCTGGGAGACAAAACTTTTGTGATTACAAAGAGAATAGTTGGGCTTTTAAAAAATGTTGTGTCTTCACATGGTTATAAAAATGTTACTGTTTAGAAATTCTCTCTCTCCTTCTCTTTCCCCTCCCCCCAATCTTTTTTGGCTTGTTCCTACCTCTTTCAACAGAAATCATATTATAATACAACATTTCATGAAGAATCTTTAGATTTTAATATCAGCATTGAAAACCAGAAAAAAAATGTCATTAACCAATAGGCTTATTTTCCCTCATTTTGAATTTCCCTTTGATTTATTTAAAAATAATTCTTCTTTGGTTTGTATCTGTGAAGAAGGCTTTTTTGGTGGGAGTTTACTTCATCTGTCTAGCAAGGCCTGCAAAGGCCCACCGGTATTTCACATCTCAAAGCTAGACAAGTGCAAATATCTACTAATGATAAAAAGAAGAATATATTCACAAAGGTACTAGGCGCCATCTGGTGAAAACTACTGACTGTGAGAAAGATAATAATATATGGTCGAATTTAGAGGACTTTCTGTTTTTATCTTTTTTTCTGTCTTTCTTTCAAATACAGCCCCTGTAGTAAGGATGGTGGGAAGAAAACTAAGAGAATAGTCAGAGACGGGAGTAGATAAAGGGGAAGAAGGGTTAAGGAATATATCAAAGCCAGAAAAATAATCTTGCAATACATCTTATAAGAAATACTCCTTGAGTCACGCTGAGCGGATAAAATTCTGAGCTTTCTGGGTTGAGGGAGGCGGGAAGATGCAGAAAGAAAGAAACATAGCTCTCTTGCTTTGGGAATTATAGAACCTGAGGCTCTCAGGTGAAAAACTAATGAGTGAATCAAGTGAAATGCATGATTACATCCTCTAAAGCTTTGATTTGAAGGCAGTTTTTATTAAATCGCAAACGAGATTATTGCCCATCCCCAAGCAAAGAGTAGGGAAGAGGAGTACTTTTCCCCCACGGAATGCAAAACCAGTACAGTAGCTCTTTTTGTTGGGCACTGACTTCTGTTGTATGCATTCTAAAAATGTTATCAGTCATTTAGAAATCTCTAGTGTAAGGCGAACAGTTTTTTATTTAAAAAATTATAACAGTTTAGACTTAGATGTAGCCACATGACCATCTGGGTAAAGGTGATTTCTTTCTTTTTGTTCAAGAGCCCTCTCATGCTTCTTTATACAGGGGTGTGTTTGCTTTTGTTATGTACACATATGTATACAGACATTCAAATATGAATATGAAAAACCCTCTTGAAAGGATAAAGAAACAAATGATTATTTGTACCAGGCAAGCTCTAAAGCTGTATTTTAGAGAGTATTATCTAGAGAAAGGCTACTTGAGAATTATCTGAAGATGTCTATTAAAATGCAAATTTTTAGGTGGCTGCAGACCCAGTGAATCAGAATTTCTGCCAGAGGTCCTAGTCAGTACCTAGGTGGGGCCTGAGGGGCATTTTTATCAAGCAAACTGTAAATGTGCCTTGGTGTCTAATTGTGTGTGCAAATTGGGCACATTTATTGAACACTGTATTAACTGTTACAGGTGACATTAGATATTCTGACATAGAATGTGGGAAGCCTTAGGAAAGGAAGAATGCGTGCCTCTCAGAAAAGAATTCCTATGGCTTAGAGTAGACATTGCTGCTATTGAGTCTGTGTGTAATCCAGCCATTCCATTTTCAGTTATCTCTGCACAGGCAACATGAAGGGATTGAACGTAGATTCACTTACACTATGCTGGTCTGAGAATATCTGGGCAAATAAATCACATAAAATAATTTCCTGGAATCAGAATACCTGAGCTCTATTGCTGAAGGCATTGCTATCCCTTGCACTTATTAAGTACTTCCTGCATGCAAAGCCTACTCAGAGATTTTTTAAAATTATTATCCTAATAGGTACAAATCAAAATATTTTCTTAGGGTAAATTTACACCTAAATCTGATTCTAGCAATGGGAATGCAGGAGAAGTAAAAGAAAAGTTTGACCTTGGCTTGGCAGAAGAAAAAGCTGGGACCACAAGAAACATAATTAGTGATTATCAACAAGATTTCTAAACTTCCCATTACATTGGCGACAAAAAGAAACAATGAGAAATATATTTATTAATCTATGTGTAGATGAATGATTCTGTCTATTACTTCCAAACATGTTTAATAAGATATAAACACTAAAGTCAGCATGTCTGAAAAACACTTATCTAGCACAAATTATGTGGTGATAATTTGACAATATGTTATGTATATTCACAAAATATATGTGAAAGATCAATGAAAGTCCAAAGGAAAAAGTCTAATTATATCTCACTTTTTATCTCAAGAATTTTACTCAATTTCTTTTAAAACAAAATTGACTAACACCTGAAACTTCTGTTAATTAAAAGGAAGATGCCAGGAGCAGTGGCTCATGCCTATAATCAGAGCACTTTGGGAGGCCGAGGTGGGTGGATCACAAGGTCAGGAGTTGGAGACCAGCCTGGCCAATATGGTTGAAATCCTGTCCCTACTAAAAATACAAAAATGAGCCAGACATGGTGGCATGGTGGTGCGCGCCTGTATCCCCAGCTACTTGGGAGGCTGAGGCAGGAGAATTGCTTGAACCTGGGAGGCAGAGGTTGCATTGAGCCAAGATGGTACCACGCACTCCAGCCTGGGCGACAGAGTGAGACTCCATCTCAAAAAAAAAGAAAAGAAAAGAAAACTGGTAATTTGGGAGGTCCAAACATGGTAAATGATGGTAGTACATAAAACTGGAAAATAAGAGAGGCAGGAAACACATGAGCCATAACAGGCTGGATGGTGTTGAATCATTGCATTGTGCAGTGTTGAATTATGCTCTTTCTTAATTATTCCTGTTATTACGTATATTGTTCTCCTACCTCCCAGAAGAGCAGAAATTAATAGTGGATTAATAATGAATTTTATCTCTTCATTCCTTATTTCCATGTACATCATTAGTAAAGTACATGTCTGATAAGGCTAGTTACTGTGGGCAAACAGAACAGAGAAGGGAGACTCGCTATGGAGACTTTCTTCTGAAAAAGCACTTGAGACAGCTGTCCCTTGCTTTTTCACCTGCCATAATTCCATGAGTTCAGGTCTCCACACTGAAGCGGACTTGGAGAAGCAGAGAAACAAACATAATTGCTAGGTTTAAATTCATCAAGCTGGCTGACCCAAAAAATGAAAAGGAAATTTCCATTTTGTTTGTCAACCATCAAATGCTGCAGAGAAAGAGGAATGTGAAAGCTTTCATCAGCTCAGCCTACCTCTAGGAATATCTAGAGGTAAGAATTTTTTAAAAGTGCACAGAACTCAGTTTCCCTTTAACCAGTGCCTGTTGAACACAAACACCAGACTATGAGAGGGTAATGATACGATCACATGAGCATTCCAAAGGAAGATGCCATATTTCAAACTTCCCTGTATATACGTTCAAATGTATCATAGTGGTGGTGAGAACCGTAAGTCTTAGAGATTTATATTAAACTACATTCCATTGGTATCAGATCTTAACTGAATCCTCCATAGAAATGTGTTTTTTTAAGATTATGCTAATAAAGAATCTTAACAGAATCCTCCATAGAAATGTCTTCTCTTAAGGTTACACTAATAGGAAATGAGACAGTCGGAGCCACCTTATGGAATAATATAGTAGGTCCCTGTCTTGTTCCCAGGATGCCCATTCATTTCAAAGCAAACCTGAAAGGAGTAGACTCAAAATTCAACATATACGGAAAGAGACAGTGTAGCCAGAGTACGTTGTGTTTCAAGGAAGCTTCAGTTTGTCTTGAATATTATTTGTCATTCCCTGTGAAAGCTAAAGTTTAAGAGCCCTGAGTTGATTTAAGAGCCAACAATTTTTGTATATAACAATTGGGAAAATTGTGTATGTACACACACACATACACTCATACACACATACACTCATACACACACACTATATAAGCACATATACAGACAAAAGTGTTTAGATGCCAAATTAAATTAAATGTGGTAATTGAGATCCTTAACTTATTCCTATTTGACTCATCCATTTTTCACATACTAATATTTCTATTATTATTTACTACTATTATTTGTACCTCTTCAATACTCATTTCTCTTTTCTTTTCATAGAATTATTTTCCACATAATCATTCACCTTGCTTTAGCTTTTATGACAATTTCACGCAGAAGCTTTGATCAATTAGCCCTAATGATCCCTCTGACCTAGAGCATTCCAGAAAATTAGAGTCAAGAGCAAGGTATTCAAATATGCAGTTAGCTGTAACTTGTTGGGGAAGATCATATCTGTAGAATTCACACCCAGGTTCTAGTGGATTTATACCCCTAAACTTCTGGTGTTGATTAATAATAACCTCTAGACAGATATGTATTAACAGTTCCATATCCCTATTAAAATTTCCAGTTTCAGGGTATTTTCAGAAATTATGCTGCTTTAGACACCTTTTGGTTCCATTGGTCAAAAATTGCCCAGGCTGACCAGATAGGACAGTGAAATCCAGATCTTTCTCTATAATCCCTAAATACTTCAAAGCTGTAAAACCAAGATTTTAAATAAATGTTCAAATTCTATTTTTATCTCGCTTGGTATGAATATTCATATGTTTTTCCACTGAGATATCAGTGCATTTGATAATGGGTACTACCTCTGCTGGAGATATTAAATAACATACACAATATTATGTAATATAAGATAGTCTGAGGAAATAAACAATTTAATTCCTAGATGCTTCTGGTTCCATGCATTTCAAATAAGAGGCTATGAACTTATACTCACTTTAAACAGTTTTCATACAAAGAAAATGGACAGCTTTCTATAAGGTACAATACTTTCCTCAATGAGTATGTTATAAATAACATACAATGAAAGACAAAACAATCATAAAAGAGCCAGTGATTAATCCACTCCTCCTAGCCTCTCTCTCTCAGCTGGTGTGTATTAAATTTTTCCCATTTCTAAGCTTAGAGAGTCAGCCATGAGATAAGGGGAGGGAGAACTGCCCTCTTCTAGCAGTACAGAGTCTTTTTCCTTCATGCTCGAAAAGAGTGCTGGAGAAATTTTCTGAGGATTTAAGTAAGGGGGATGGTGCAAGATGCAATTAAGATGACACAAATTCTAAATGTGCCCCCCCCCTGGAAGAGGGAGAACTCAAGAGCTAGACTAATAGCCTAGCTATTTTGACAGTGTTTTAATAAGGCTATTCTGAGTTTCTGCTGTGGATCCGCTTCCATTTCTGCTTCTCTGCCATGTTGTGATACAGCAAAAGGCCTTCACTGGAAACCTAGCAGGTGCCAGTACAAACTTCTTGGACTTTCCAGCCACCAGAATTATGAGCCAAATAAACCCCTTTTTTAAAAAATTACTCATCTTCAGGTATTCTGTTGTACAAACTCTAAATGGACTAAGACAAGCAACCAACCCCTACTTGCTTCTCTAGCCTCATGTTTTGTCTTATTCCCCAAAGCAGTCCTCCAGACACCCTGAACTCCAGACTCTATAAGCTACTTGTCATTCCACGTGTATCTCATGCTGTCTCACTCCAGGTGTGTTTGTGTGTCCTGGGCTTTCTTCTTTCTGTAATGTCCTGTCCCTACTTCTCCACTTGGTAAATCCCTATACCCTTGAAGACTCAGCTCCCATATCTCCATGGCTTTCATACAAGACTCCAACACAGTGAACGAGCCACTCTTTTATCCTCCTACGACACCTTGTTAATAGGATAACTTATTCTGTAATATTGCACTTGGCGTGTCAGTCTTCCACAGCCTCTGAACTCCTTGAGGATAAGATAGGAATCTTTATCTCATTTATCTTTGCATTTTCAGTGCCTCATACAGTATTTAGTTCAGGGTGTGTGATCATTAAATGCCTTTTAAAAAAGAATTCATTTATAAATATCACAATCGAGGAAAAAAACAACAAGCTCTTCTACCAAGAATCATCTAATAGCCACTAAGTATACCTGTAAAAGGCACTTACTTACCTAAAAGACTGAGAACTGTCCTTCTGCATTTTGGCCTTATGCACTATGTTATTAATTCACAATTGCCAAATGCTAAATATGTCCCATCACAATTTAATAGAAGATATTTTGTGTGTAGCCTGGTTGACATATGAACTAAGGACATTATTAATTATGCTTTTTTCTTCTCCCTATATCCCCAACATCTTTTTTCAAACCTCAGCAAAGTAAGTTTGTTCTTAAAAATGACAATGATTTTGAGGCTAACCTGAAGAGATCCTCATTTTAAGAATATGTATCACCATACACCAGAAGTATCTTAATAATGCCTTACCATTTCTGATCCACCTTCTTTCCTTTCATTGCTTTCTGATTATCCAAATTCCACTGCATTTTATTTTAACTGGAAATACTCATATCTATGCATACATATTATATGTATTATACTAGAATGGCTGAGACTGCCTATACAATTGAGCTAAGGCTTTTCCTTGGGGCAATCCAGTAAAATTATCTTTCATTACATTTCTAAATACTACTCATTAAAAGCAGAAATAAACTTTTACACTCATGGCTAACAATGCAGAAAAAGAGTCTCCACCCTGCAGCTTATCTCAATTTCAGAAAAGAGGAGGGATTTTCCAGATGACTTGCTATTTGATTTGATTTTCACCCACAATTACTATCGAGATCTTTACCCCAGCAGCTTTTTTTTTTTCCTTGATACTTTTAAGCTTTGTTCCTCTATCCTATTTTCTGAATCAATGTGTTTTCTAAAAACACTGCCCAATTACTGCTTATTTGAAGTTTGGAACTATCTGCAATGTCATTTTTGATGAACTTTGGCTATTTTTAGTCATGGATGCCAAAAAAGAGGAAAGAAGAAAAAAAATTACACTTTTCCCTGGTGCTCTGTCCTTCTTTCCGGCTGCTGAGTTCATTGTTTTGATTCCTTCATGTGCTGGCAAACTTTCAAGCATGCCATATGAGAATTTAAAAAATGAAGCTCTCATTTAGGAGTCACACAGTGGTGATATACACACAGAGCTTCAATTTACACCATTATTGCATACCATCTTTTTCCTTTTATAATAATCCATTAAATGCTTTCAAGTATGGAGAAGAAATAGCAACCTGTAGATCCAAATGGAACCCAGATGACCTATAAAATACATACTGCCTCCCTGCCTGAGTTGTTAGAGCTCTCATCTCTAATGGATGGCATTGTTATTTTACCATCCACACATCCACACACATCAATTATACATTCTCCCATGTCATGAATCACTTTTTGAAGGCAACCTGTCTTTTGGTTGTTATATATGTCACTTTATCTAAACCTCTCAACAAAATTTGGGGTGTGTGTGTGTGTGTGTGCGTGTGTGTGATAAATGATGTCCTTGTTTTAAATATATTAATTGACAATTAGAAAATACTTTGAGAGAACATTTAATGTTTATTCTTCCAAGCACGGATTGTACAAATATTTGTTCAGTAATTTTCTGACAGCAGCATCACTCGAGAGTATAATGTATGGCAAGATTTTTTTTTTAATAAAAATACTATTTACATTGCTTTGAATTTGTGAGTTAAAGCTTAATTTCTTATTTACACACATATGCACACACATACATATCTATCTGCTTCTTCAAATATGTTTTACACTAAGATTGATAATCAAAATATGTAGTGTCTTATAAATAGCACACAATTAAAGACAAAAAAATTATGGAAAAGCCAACCCTTATTTTTAAAACCATCTCTCCAAACAATCTTGGGTGGTATTGATAGATGCAGGAGGCAGATAAGAGGGGTCCCCAGAGAGTCTCTAATCTGCCCCACACATGTTTACATTAGATACTACCCTGCAGATGAGGGAACCTGCCCAGGTTCTTGTCTGCGCATGCCCGCAACAGACTGGGGAGGACCTGCCTGCACACTGGGAGAGTGGGTGGAGCCTCGGGGAGTTCATGTCTTGTGCAGGGGAGGAGTCTGGCCTCTTCAGCTCCTGTGTGGTGGCCTGGTATTCAATCTGTAAGTGGAAACTTGTTGGCAGGACTCCCTTTTGCTTTACTGGGCTTTTTTTCCCTTTTCACCTAATAAATTCTGCTTCCTTCACCCTTCAATATGTCCACGTGCCTAATTTCTCCTTGTGTTACAAAAACCCAGATTTAGCTGAACTAAGGGGCAGAAATTCTGCATCAGTATTTTGTAGCTGAATATTTGACCTTCATGTGCAGTATGATCACCCAAATATCCCAAATTGTTTTGTTACTGTAAGTCAATAGGTTTTTATAATATCCAGAAAAAATTAAATTTCTAAAAAGCACAGGGCTATTTGAACCCCCCAGAAAGATTAGTTCATAACAAACTGTTGGTTATCAATGCTATCCCTGAAAAATACTTAGAAAGGAAATTGTGCAGTACCTCTTGTTAATGATTTGTATTTTCAACAAAGATTTCTCGTTGATTTAAAGCATATTGTTTTGTTTTGTTTGGAATGTTTTTCCTATTTGCCTTATCTTAAGAACATCCTAGTAAGTTTAAGACATTTTCTTATCTTTCCAGGCTCATAGGGAATCAAGGACATTTGTTTAGTATCTTACAATACATAAGAGTTGAACTCTTGCTATGCTGCAGGCAATATGTTAATTTTTTTACAACCATTATCTCATTTAATCTTACTAAAAATCCTAGGTATTAGCACTTCATAGGACAGATGAAAACCCAGGCTCACAGGCTCAGTACCTTTACAACTTCAGAACAACTGAACCAAAGCCTTTTTAACTTTTCCCACTAGGCTATATCAAATAACAGCTTTAATGTGGATCAGCTAACAATCAGTTAAAATAAGTGACTGAAAACTTAACATGTATATACTTTGTGAACAGTCATAAAAAACACTTGTTATATGTTACAGGGAGCTTTGAAATTAGGAAAAAATCAAGCATGGTAAACATTGTTTAAATGTTGATAAAGCAGTTATGAAGAGTTTTTAAGATCTTTTATCTTGTCTCTATTCTTGCCTCTGGGACCCTCATCTATTTTCTTGGCAAAGAGTAGTGTTTCTCCAAAATGCTAGTGTCACATTTCCAACGATTTGTTATTTCTCTCCATTTTGATGTTCTATCCACTCTTCTAGGCCTCCAGATGCCCAGTTTCTCTAGACTTCCTTGTTCCCATAAATGAAGTCATCATTCATTCAGTACGCCTGTCTCACGGCCCTTCTCTGCCTTTCTTTCTCCTAGGCATGACAATCTGTATCATTTGGTTTCCAAACTCACCTGGAAATGTTTTTCATAGGTAACCTGGCTCCTCCCTGTCATCCTCACAACCAAGAGCCTTGTATGGATCTCCTTTACTGCTCACTTAGAACTCTTTTATTAACTCCTACTTGGTCTTCCAGCTTCTGTCATGTTCTATCTATATATTTCTTCTAATTTTAATATATCATACATTCTAGGGCCAAAATAATTTTCTTAAAACACACTCTCTTCACATCACTTTTAGACAACCTGTGGTTTTTCATTGTCTACCAAAATATATACTGAATTCTTATCACAGCTTTCAAGATTCCGAAATGTGGCATTTTTCTGGTCTTATCTCCACCACTTCTTCATTTAAAACCTATGCCTGGGTCGGGCAGTGGCTCACGCCTGTAATCCCAGCACTTTAAGAGGCCGAGGTGGGCAGATCACGAGTCAAGAGACCGAGACCATCCTGGCCAACATGGTGAAACCCCGTCTCTACTAAAAATACAAAAATTAGCTGGGCATGGTGGCACACCCCTGTAATCCTAACTGCTTAGGAGGCTGAGGCAGGGGAATTGCTTAAACTCTAGAGGCAGAGGTTGCAGTGAGCCAAGATCGTGCCACTGCACTCTAGCCTGGCGACAGAATGAGACTCTATCTCAAACAAAACAAAACAAAACAAAACAAAACAAAACAAAACAAAACAACAACCTATGCCCCACTTACATAGTTTACCATACTTGGAATGTCCACCCCTTTTCTTTGCCTATCAAAATTGCCCATTCTTCAAAGCCCAGAAAAGTCTTCTCCCCTATAAAGCCTTTTAAGATTTTTCTAAAGCAGTTTTAATGTCTCCATCTTCTGAATTCCCTTTTAAATACTGTGTTTTTCTTAACAGATTCACCTTTACTTGTAGCATAACCAGTCATGCACTTGTTTAAGTCACCCTGCTATATTATCAGTGCTTTATGGAAAGGAAATGTATTTTAATCACCCTCGTATCCCCTGCAGCACTTAGCACATGTCTGTTATCAAAAGAGAGCTCAAGAATGTTTATAAAATTGGATCGTAAAAATTGTTAAACCTGAACAGGGACTTGGAAAAAAACATATTATCTCTAAGAGGAAAAAAAATCAGCAAAGCAAAATATGTCCTGTCATTTAAGAATTAAGATCCACGTGAAATGAATACTTTTATTTATACAAAAGGCTGGAAGGTGGGTAAAGAACCAAATTTTGGAATTGTTAGCCTAGTTTTGGGAGTCATTAAGACTGGGAGAATTTCTTATTCTCTTAATTATGGCAAGAAGGAGAGAAACAGATATGAATATGCTTTGGAGAGGGCCGTGGAAGTGCCACGGACTGGAGTTCCTTTGGCCTGGAATGATGCTTCTCTTTTTCTTTATTTAACTTTCCTAATTGTTTAGATGTTATTTCCTACAGGAACCCTTCCCTAACCTCCCCTCTTCCCAAGGTCTAGATTAAGTATCTATCTTCTGTGAACACATTAGCATCTTACATTGTTTTGAATATTTCCCTGAAAGATTTGAATTACGTAAGGGTGGAAGTCATTTTCTTTATCAACCTAGTGCCTGGTACAGACTAGATGCTTATTAGTAAATACCTATAGATTGAGTTAATTGATCAGTTAGACTGTTTCAAGTATTTGCTAGCTCGTGACTCTGGGTCAGTCACTTACCTTTTAACCTCACTTTTCACATCTGCAAAATAAAGATCAAGATTGCAATGAGGCTAAAGTTGTAATGAGGCTTAGCCAGGATAATGCACATAAAATATATGGTATTATTACCATGTGTACATTTTAAACTATTAATATAATATTAATATAAATAGTTAATTTTAAAATAATAATGGTGCTCTAATTTTATTCCTTCCCAGAATGCTATTGGAATAGTTTCTGCAAGTCATTCAAGATTCAGCACTATAATCAGAAAGTAAATGTAACGCCTTTGCATATTTCTGGGTATATGCTTATTTTATAGAAATAATATAAAAAGTCTAACTCATTTCCTCACCCCAATATCATAGTTAACTAGAAGCTGATGCATGGACTTACACTTCTGCCCTAAAAGAGTAACTGTCAGAGAAATTCTGTCCTCACCATAAACAGCAACACTGACATCAGAAAGCATAAGACTGTGATCTTGAGAAAAGGTAAATAAAGTAAGCCCCACAGTTACACCAGTTGACTGCCTGAAGGCAGTTTCCAGGCCACACTACAAGGTGAAGGGACCTGAGCACAACCCAGTAATCTCAGTGAGTTTAGAATAGAGAGATCAGAGTTTATGGAAGCAGAGTCATTTAAACTGGCAGCTCCAATCATGAGAGAGGCAGGAGCTGCACACAGAGATTGCTCTGGAGAGACCTGGGGAGGTCAACTACTGCATAAGGATCTGTGCACATAGGAGGAAACACCCACAAAGTTGAGAAGAGAGCCACTGGAAAGCAGGATGCCAAAACATATCTAGAGTTCACACAGGGCTGGAACGGGTTATAATTCTATCAGCCAAAAGAGAGCGAGCTCAACACATGAGGGCACCAGGTCAAGTCTTCAGCAGTGTATCAGTCTAAAAGTACTGTTTGAGAGTCTCAAAATAATCGCAAGGAACTTCACTAGGTATTTTACCAAAGAGAAATAAATCCATACATCCACACAAAGACATACACACAACATGTCACAGCAGCTTTACCAAATTCTGGAAACAACCACCCCAATGGCCATCAGCGGGAGAATAGATACAATAATCGTGTTATGTTCATAAAATGAAATACCATTCAGCAAGTAAAAGAGAAATAAACTACAGATACACACAACACATGCAAATCTCAAAAGCATTATGCTAATGGTAAGGAGTTAGACCAAACACAACATTCTATGTGATTTCATTTCCACGAATTTTTAGAAAACATCTATAGTAAGGAGAGCAGATCAATGTTTAACAGTAGTGAGGGATGAAGAAGGAAGTTTGTCTTCAGAGGGCATAAGGAAATTTGGGGAGGACGATTTAAATTTTCTACATCTGTGTTGTGGTGGTAGCCACATAACTGCACATTTTTCAAAACTAATCAAATTGTGTGCCTACCTTAATAAACTTTATTGCACATTATTCACATCCCAATAAAGCTTTGTTTTTTAAAAAACTGACACTTTGTTTAAAAACGTATTTTTTTAGGCTACTGTTAATATATCTTTAGTTATACACAAAACTATTTTTAAGCCTTACACTTATGTCTCACTGTCCAATATGTGTTTTGGTACTATCATTATTTTCAAAAAAAGTTAGTAAAGTGAATAGAAAAGGGGGACTTTTTTTTTTTTTTTTTTTAACTCTCTGCGATGGAAAAGGGCAAAAATGAAGAGAACTGTGGATGACTACTGAGTTACTCAACCAAAAGGGTCTGTTATGGCCTCACATTAAATTTTAAATATAAACCAGAATAATTGTTGGTATAATAAGATATCAAATTTGCTCAACACAACCTGTTACTCAAAGTAATTAAAGGATGCTTTTTCTAGCTAACTATTTTCCAGTTAATAGAAAATGTAATAACCTAGTTTGTGTTAGCCTAACTGACTCTATCTCAGCAGTAAGTTCCAGCTTAGCTTCCCCCTCCCTGCCTGGGCCCCCACATGTGCATGACTGGGTCACGCTGCACTCAAAGCTTTGAACCATTAAGAGGGTTCACACTATTCACAGCACCTGTAACCAGTGTAACCACATTCTGCTTGGCAAGTCTACGGGCTACTGTGAATACCCTCCTTGGTGACTGATTGTATGGAAAGTTCCCCCTGCTACCTCCCTTGATAATTGTATGTAAATACCTTTAGCGACCAAGAATCCTGGGAACCTCCTGCCCCCTGGTTACCAGATTCCTTATCTAACTTCCTAGTTCTGCTTCTGTAAAATTCCACTTCAGTTAGGCTCCCCCTCCCCTACCTAAATCAAGGTATAAAGGGAAATCAAGCCCCTTCCACCGGGCTGAGAGAGTTTTGAACGTTAGTCATCTCTGGCAATAAAGGACTCTTAGTTTGAAACTCAAGAATGTGGCGTTTCTTCTATAACTTGCTTGGATACAACAAAAAGTCTTCTGTTTAAAGTTTTCTCAAAAATCTTCCTTAGATACCTAAGAATCTTTCCCTTCCTTATGAAATACATTATAGGCAATGTATTTTAAGTACATTTTTATAACTAGTGAATTTTTCATTGCTCAGATTAATCACTTTGAGCATAAAGTTTAGTTTGCAAAAGCAGGTAGAAGTGGATGCAGTGACATTTCAATGATATGCTGGTCCTGCAAAGTCCCTTTCCCTGAAACCCTCCAAATAAGTGCTCTATAATTACTTACATTTGGGTAGTGTTGCCTAGTACAGCCGCCTCTTATAATGTCATAAAGCATATTATTAAAATTTTTGAAGTGTCCCACCAAAAAGAAAAACCACACAGTACTCCAGAATACTCATTAATTTTGTTCAAACTAATTTATCTGAGTAGGTAAGTTATTTTTCTTGTAATTTACATCAAGTTCTTCAGAACTCAAGCTCTAATGAGGTATGCTGCTGCTGTTGTGAAAAACGTTAGTTGGAGCTGGGTTTGAACTCGCCCTTGGTAACTTACCAATGACATAAATAGGTATTAACCTTTTGAATCAGCATTGCACTATAAAAGTCTTCCTGTGAGAATTATGGCTAATGTCTATAAAGCATCTGAAATAGCCTCATGGTGGATAGAGTTCCCAGAATTCTAATTTAGTATCAATTGATATTATCAAGTGGCTTTCTTTCAGGTTCTCTAGAACTTGGATTTGTTTGCAGATTCACTTAATTTTTTTTGAAACTCTTGCTTTTTATTTATTTTTTTAAATTACACCTTTATTGTTGCTTTAAAAGGCATTGTTGGTAAAGTCAGCTTATCTGAGGTTTCAATTTTAGTTGTTTTCTAGTTAATCAAAGTATAATTGTGCTTTGGACAACAGCATCACATTGCTCTATCAGTAGGGTTACTGGAGTCTAACCAAGCCACCCAAGGTGTCTTAGGCTGACATCCAATTCATAACTTGCACTCACTTGTTTTTTATTCTTTTGTGGATAAGAAAATTTTTAGATACTATTCTCACATCTATCATACGCACCTGTACTGATTTCAGGATGGCTGGGATAATGGGAGGACCTTAATAATGTATTATGGTTCAGCTGATTCATTATACTTTTGAAAATCCCATTATGTCCACAATTGGGGATCTTCCTTCACATTTTCAGCAGTAATAATAATAATAACAATTGATGATAGCAAAAGTAATAAAAGTAGTCTTAATATTTTATACTGTTGAACACTGGTTAAGGTTGTCAAGGCATTTTCTAAATAAATGTTTTTATAAAGCAATACACAAGCTCTCTGAACCATTATGTAATGCCAGAGAGAAGGTCATATAACTTTCCCATAAAACTCCTTTTTTTTTGCATCAGGGTAAAATGTTTTGCAATAATTGTATTGGCTGTCCATCATAGCACCTTAGGGAAGCATGCTGTTAACAGGGTCATTTCTCCTTCACAGCTGAGAATACTGAAGTATAGACACATTAGTGGTAACTTGTCCAAATGAACGCCGTGAACTAGTGAACCAAATCACTGCGTGACAATGACACCACTCAAAGGCAGGCACCACACAGGAAATGGCATCATAAAGGTTAATTTTAGATTAAACTGGGGCAGCATGAACGTTGGGTCATCTTGGGAAGATGTGCTAAAATGCACAGAGACAAGGTTAGTCATGGTTCATAAACCTTACCTGTAAGTGTTCTCTGTTGTATGTTTAGGCATTCAACTTTATTTTCACAAAATAGTTGTAGCGGGAAGACTTCCTTTTATCATAAAAGTAGAGATAGAAAGCAATGCTTTTTCTTTTTCCCGATAAGCACTAAGAGCTTCATCTGTTTTGGGCTGACAGAGTTAAGTCTACTCTGTTCATAAGGAATGAGTTTCAAAATTTTTTGATGAAAATCATATGAAATAATAAAGAAATATCTGCTGGTGCACACCCAAAACTGTTTCCAGTAGCAGAGGTTTGAAGGAGCTGGACAGAGTCGAATAAGTTAGTTGCCAAGAGCAATCAGAACCTCTTTTAGTAGACCCATCCAAAAAATACCAAGATGGTAGCAGGCCCTCCTAAGATACTGGCTCATAAACTGTTTTGAGCATACACTCATTCCTCATTCACACATAAAATCTGATATACTATACAAACAAAATTTAGTATAATATTTCAGAACAATCACAGACTTTATTTTGCCCTGCATAGACTAGAGTTCCACAGATCCCAGATTAATCTCTCTCTCTCTCTCTCTCTCTTCCTGCAACACTCCCTTTAATATCATTTCTAGTTTCAAAAAGGAAAACTAGAGTTCAAGAAGAATACATTATTTCATAATTGCAGGATATTTTTATCACTTAGATTTTCACATCGCCAGACTTCTTGCAAGATCTAAGAAATTAAGTGCAACAAATACTCGATTATGGTAGGGTTTTTCAGGCTCTATATTAATTCCAAATACATTTACAGTTCAGCATCTTAAAACAGCTGGTATTCATCTTAGCAAGCTAACATCAATGATATTTTATTGCGGTAATGGAAAAATATACACTGGGTTATCAAAAGAAGGTAATGATGAATGCTAATGAAATCATTTCACTGTATGATGAATACTAATTTTGTAGGGTATGCTTCTAATTTATAGCATGTAATAATGTTTTTTCCTCTACTAGCATAATGTTAACATTGTACATTATTTAAAACTTTCAGTTATTTCTGTCTCAAGTTGTTTTTAATTTAAAATGTATAGTTTTAACTGACAATACCAAGTGTTGATGAGGATGTGAAGCAATCAGAACTCTCCTCTAATGTTGAGATTATAAAATAGTAAACTCACTTTGAGAAATAGTTTGGCAGCTTCTTATAAAGTTAAATGTATTCTACTCTTAGGTGTTTATCCAAGAGAAGTTTAAAAAAAATATGTCCAAATGAAGATTTGTCTATGAATGTTCATACAGTGTTATTCATAATATAAAGAATGGAAACAATTCAATAATTAATCAACTGAAGAAACAGTAAACAGATTGAAGTATCTATATATGTATACACACACACATATATACAATAGAAAACTTTCTTAGAATACAAAAGGATGAATTATTGATACTTGCAACAGCAAGGATGAATCTCAAAAACAGTACGAGTGAAAGAAGTGGGACATGAGAGTACATAATGCACCTCTCTATTGATATCAAGTTCAAAAACAAAAGTAATCTATGACGATAGAATGTAAAGCATTGGTAATTTTATTTGGAAAGAGGTACAGAGAGCTTCTTAGGGTGATAAAAATGTGGATCTTGTCAGAGGTATGAATTTGGTGAATATATATTTGTCAACATATACTGAACTATAATTTTAAGACTTGAATTTCACTATGTATAAATTATACTCCCCTTTCCCCAAAATGTATCTTCAGCTCTGCTTTTGCATTTTCTTATCATTGGCATTTCCTCGATAGCCTTTCTCACCTCCTCATGACCTCTGGGACCCTTCCCAGGATTTCCACAAGCTCAACCTCATGGAAACTCACTCTATAGATGTTTACTACCAAGTACCCATTTCGCATCTTACTACATCTAGCTACATTATAACCTAGATGTTCCCCTTTCTAGGATTCTGATTTTTTATCATCACAAATAAATCAATAATATAACTTTTTTCTTCTTCTTAACTGGGACTGTGTCCCTGACATCTGTGACAAATCTACCTCCAGGAAGAGTTAATCTCAAGTTGATAGTTAATACCTCACCAATTTCCTGACAAACTTGAAATAGAAAAGATCATTATATAGTACAGATAAATGATGTTATTATGAAAATAACACTAAGATGGGTGGGTGTCAATTACCTATGCCCCTTTTATACAAAAGAACTTGGCATTCAGTAGCCCAGGATACTTTCCAGGGCACAAGGTGGGACAACAGCCCAGATTCCACACTTGTCTGTTTCAACACTGAGGACATCACCTATAGCCGACTTTGGAACTTTCTAGGTGACAACAGTAAGTGCGGGGAGTTCTCACGGTGAAGGCCACACTTCATCGGTCTGTGTTGATCTCTCAACTGGTATTACTTGGTTTAAGAACCAAGTGATAATTTTTCTAGGATCTTGAGTTTGTCAAAATGGAAACAATGTAAATAAAAGAAAAATTGCCAGGTGCTTTACAAATGCTAGACTTTATGGTGCTTTATAGTATTGTCTGGCAATTGCTATACAGTTCCCAGACATGCCATGGTTTCTAACATGAGCCTTGATCTCCGTAGAACAATTTCCCTGAGTCTAGAGATGTGGAGTAGCAAACTCCATCCCACACTTCATAAATTTGGGGCTACTATCACTTTAGTGTGGCTTCTTTATATTCTACTTTATTATGACTATATCTATATAAATGCAAACACTGTTTCTGTGGATATAATTTCATAAAGCAAAACTATCTTCTATCTTTAGCAGTGAAATTCAAGTGGCAAATATGACAAGCAAAGAAAAATGAATGCAGTTAACTTCAACCATCCCTGCTCATCTGAAAGCTTATGTCAGTTTCTAAATAAGCTTTTCATTTTTCTATTCAGTCTGCTGATCTTTGTTGATTTACAGCATGAATGAGCATGGCACATTGCAACTTGTATAGTGTATTTTTCCTAAATAATAAAACATTTATTGCAGACACATCAAGCTAGCTAGTGGCTCTAAATTATTGCGGCAATGAAGTGCCATGTTAACAACTCATTTACATCCTTCCAGTGACTCTCCATTACCAAGGTAAGTAATTTAATTCCATCTAGAAAGAATGACTTTGCAAAGTGTATTTACTATAATTTGGGAAAAATATATTTAAATCATATTAGAATTGTGAGAATCAATTTGAAATAAACACAAAAAATATTTAGTTGGTATTTGTTGAATTATCTAATTTTTAGTAAAGATGTGCTAAAATACCTGAAGAAAGCATTGTAATATGTACCCATCTATGCTCAATGTATGCTAGTTATACATGTCTAAGCTTTATAAATTCAATCTGACATTCTCTCTTTCATCTTTGATTTCTATTCCTACATTGGGCAAGTTAGAAAACGTTGTTAGTCATATTCCTCATGATCAGAGCTACCACAGTTATAAATTTAGGGGGTTCATTCACCTTATTTCCTATTCAGGGCACTTGCGTATGTGAGCACAGTTGTTTTGTTGCTGCAAGGCCCTGCTCTTGTTTTACTCTCTTCTCACTTCATCCTACATTGTAATTCCCATTCAACTCCTTACTGCACCAAATACCTACTATAATGCATTTAGTATCCTAAATCCATTTCCTTTTAAAATGTGAAGTGTTTTTGTGTGTATGTGTTTTGAATGTACATAAACAGTATTGCTCTGTTTCTTTTTTTTCCCCCGTGAATTTTTATAAGTATCCATATATCCATGATACTATTAAACTCAAGTATTGTATTGATTCTGAGGTGTGGATCTACCACATTTTCTAATCTATTCTCTCACTAGATTGCCTTCTTCTCCTTGCTACCTCACATAATGATACAATGATCTCATACAAGTCTGCTTATGAACCTATGAGAGAATTTCTCTAGAACATATTACAGGAATGGATTTCCTGAGTCACACTCAAAAGTATGCACACATACGCAGCAAGAATGAACACATGACATAAGCATGAATATACACTAATAAACACATATGCATGCACAGTAAGGAAATAAAGATATACATATATCCATGAAGGATGAAAACATATACAGTAAATGTGGGAAATATATTCAGAGTGGTCAGTGAAGAACAAATACTCCATAAGCAAGATGTCCACATACACAGTAAGTATGAATATACCTCAATACAGATATACTCATAATTAAGTTTATAGATGTACTTAATTTCATAAACACTGAAAATTATTTTTTTGAACAGCTGCAATCTCACCAGAAGTGCCTGAGTGCTCCTATCTCTCCATAATTGCTACACATTTGGTTTTACTAATAATTTCTGATCAGGCATAGTGTCTCATGCCTGTAATCCCAGTGCTTTGAGAGGTCCAGGTGGGAGGATTACTGGAAGGCAGGAGATTGAGACCAGCCTGGGCAACACAGTGAGCCACCATCTCCACACACAAAAAAATTAAGAAATAAATTATCAGGGAACAGTGGTTTGCACCATTGGTCCTAGTTACTCAGCAGACTGGGGCAGAAAGAGGGCCTGAGCCCAGGAGTTTGAGACTGCAGTGAGCTATGATGGTGCTGCTGCCCTCCAGCCAGGGCGACAGAGCAAGACTCTAACTCTTAAAAATAGTAATGAAATCTTTGTTTATCTCACAGATGTCAACTATTATTTTATTTATATTTGATTCATCCAATTACTGATGAGTTTGAATATCTCAAGATATTTATGGTTAGTTTGGGACTTAAATCTTTGTGTGTATCATAAATACAAAGCCTTCTCACATTTCAAATTGGTTTTCTGTTCTCTGTTGTTGTAATTTTCAGGAATTCTGTATATATACTATGTACTATATACATAGTTAATTTCATTTAGTCAAATTCATTCTTGTATTTATATCTTGATTTGTGTTTTGGGGATTTTAAGACTTTTTCCACCTATGTCCCAAATTACAAGATAACTTTCTTCCATTTCTTCCAGTAGTATTGTAATCTATCTTTTCAATGTCTGCTACATCAGAACTCGACTTTTGTATTCAATGTTAATTAGTCATCCAGGTATATTTGTTTTCCAAATAGCAGTTTCCAAACACTCTTTACCAAATGTCACATTTATCCACTTGTAGTGCTACATTTACTAACATCAATTATTTTTTCATATATAAATAGGCCTTCTCCTGAGTTCTGCTCATTTTGGTCTATTTATTTCTCCTAGAATACCATATTTTTTGTACTAACTAATTTTGAGGTTTGTACTCAAAATTCAGATATTTAAATATCTGAAAAGTAGGATACCTCATTTCATTTTTATTGTTCTTTAATCTCTCATTTAAAGTTTAAAAGGTGTTTGCCAAGCTCTTAAAAAAAAAAATTCAGCTGTAATTTTGATTGGGACTGCCTTGAGTTTATAGGTGATTTTAAAAAAGAATTATATTTTATAATAATAAGTTGCTCTATCTGTAGATATGCAGTATCATACCATTAGTTAGACCTGTTTTAAATTCTTAACAAAGATATTAATTATCTCTATGAATGTGTGGCTCATTCTTTGTTAGATTAATTTATAGATATATAACAGAAAATGTAATTTTTGTTACTTTTGTAAATTGTATCTTATCTTTTATTATATTTTCTAATTGATTACTTAGAACATCAATTCCAATTGATGTTATAGAACCAGGGTCAGTAAAATTTTTCTGTAAAGGAACAGATAGTGAATAATTTGGGGCTTTTCGAGCCAGCCCATCTCTATTGTAACTATTCACTTCTGCCGTATTAGCAAGAAAGCAGCCCTAGACAATATGTAAACAAGTGAACATGGCTATATTCCAATAAAAGTTTATTTATAAAAAAAGATGACAGCTAGATTTGGCGAGTAGGCATTAGTTTCTTGACCCCTGCCATAGAGAAATAGTATTAATTTCTTTAAGCTATTTTATGCAGCACATTTACTGAACTCTCTAATTAAACAGAATAATTGGATTGTTCATTGTCTCTAAATTTTTTAAATTATTGATTGATGAACATATTATATGTAAATAATGACAGTTCATCCCTTCATTTTCAATTATTAAACTTTTCTTTTCTTTTTCCCTAATTACAAAGTTGGCTGGGATCTTCATTATTGCATGAAAAACGGCAGTGATGGTAAGCATCTTTGTCTTGATCTTAGCCTTGGAAATATCTCTAGAGTTTCTTGATTAAATACGGTGTTTCATACAGGTTTAGGTCAGGGGTGTCCAATCTTTGGGCTTCTCTGGGCCACATTGGAAGAAGAAGAATTGTCTTGGGTCACACATAAAATACACTAACACTAATGATAGCTGATGAGCTAAAAAAAAAAAAAAAAAGGTCTCTGCATAAATCTCATGTTTTAAGGAAGTTTACAAATCTGTGCTGGGCTGCATTATCCAAAGCTATTCTGGGCTGCATACGGCCTGCGGGCTGTGGGTTGGACAAGCTTGGTTTAGGTTTTAGCGACCTTTATCACCTGATAAAGTTAAGGACATTCCCTTCTATTTCTGGTTAAAGACATGTTTCATTAGGAATTGATATACTATCTAATACCAACCATTTCATTCTTATAATAAACTTTACTACAGCATAATATATTTTTCTCTTTAAATCATTTTTTGTGATGAAAGTTACATACAATGAAGTGCATCAATTTTAAGCACACGTAAAGTAAGTTCTGACACATGTATACACCCACGTAACCACCATCTAAGTTAGGACCCAATCATTTCTATCTCCAAAAAGATTGCATGTATCTCTTTGCAGTCATTTTATCCCTACTTCTAAACCAGGATACAAATAATCTGCCCTGTACTGTACATTAGTTTTGCCTGTTTCAGAATTTGATATAAATTGAATCAGATAGTATGTTCACTTTTATGGGAGCCTTCATTTACTGTAAATGCTTTTTTTGCTGAGTAGTATATTCATTTTATTGATGTAGCAAAATTTCAGTTTTCAATTTTGATGAAGTCTAATTTAATATTTTTCTTTTATGGCTAGTAATTTCTAAGAAATCTTTATCAATCGCAAAGTCATGAAGATTTTCTCCTACGTTCTAATGGTATTCTAGTTTAAGTTGATGATTCAATTTTACTTAATTTTGTAAAATATGGAATAAGAATTGAGATTCATTTTTATACAAATATACAATGATAACTTTTAAAAATATTAATATTAAAATATTTTAGCATTTTAATAAAAAAAGTTTGAATATACATATGCCATTACTAAACTCTCTATTCTGTTCCATTTATCTGTATGTTTTATCCTTGTACCCATACCACGATGCCTTGAATTTGTAGTTTTATAGTGAGTTTTGAGTCAGCACCAGGTACTACAACTCCTCCAACTTAGTTCTTTCAAAAATTGCTCTGTATATTATGTTATTTTCATTTCTCTGTAAATCTTAGGATTGTATTATCAATTTACCCACAAAAAAAAGTCTATTGGAATTTTGTTTGGCAATGCATTGAATCTATACATTAATTTAGGAAGAACTGACAACAATACTGAGTATTGTAATTGATTGTCATGGCATAACTCTTGATTTTTTTATAGGTCTTCTATAGTTTCTCCTTATAGTGTTTTATAGGTTTCAGTGAAGAAGGCTTCAATATATTTGCTTTAACTTGGAAACTATTGTAAAGATATTTAAATTTTATGTTCCATTTTTTTTTGAAATTATAAATATATAAAATATAACATATAACGAAATAAAATTTATTTTTGCATATTGACCTTGTAGTGTACAACTTTGTTAAATTCAATTAGTGTGTATGCATGTGTATATAAATACATATTAGCAGGACATGAATATGTTATATGTATATATATCACATACACACACATAATTGAGTTTTTTAATTCAATTACTAAATAATAAAAATTCAATTATTTGTGTGTATATAATATATATACATATAAAATATATTTTACTAATTATATTTTTATATGTTAAATGCTACACCTTAGAATTTAATATAAGCTTGATCATGGCATCTATACAAAAAGAGAAATTTACTTCTTCATTTCCAATTTGAGTGGCTTTTATTTTTTTCTTGTCATTTGACTTCTTCTTAAAAATTTAAATGCACTGGATATTATATCCAGAACAATGATGAATAGAGGTGATGAATGAGTTTAGACAGCATTACTTTGTTCCCAATCTCGGTAGCAAAAGCTTTTGATCTTTCACCTTTAAACATGATTTTAGCTGTAGTTGTTCCACTGATGACCCTTTTGGATTGTATAACTGTTCTGCAGAGATTTTTTTGCTATGAATTTATTGAATGCTTTATTTTAAAATAATTGTATGATCTAGGGTTTTCTTTTTGGGAAAGCTTTAATTAAAAACTTATTTTGTTTAATAAATATAGACTGCCAGTGTCTGTTTTCATAATTGGAATGCTTCGAGAAATTCATTTATTTTATCTAAATTGTGAAAATACAAATGTTCATAGTATTCCCTTATTGTCCCTTGGTACCTATAGAATCTATAGTGATACCTACTCTGTAATTCTTGATATTAGCAATTCATATTTTCTTTCTCTTCTTGATTAGTCTGCATAGTAATTTGTCAATTTATTGCTCTTTCTAATAAACTAGCTTTTGGTTTTAGTAATTTTCATCTCTGTTTACTCATATTCTATTTTATCAAATTTATTAGTTATTATTATTAAATTATAATTCTTCTACTTTGGGTTTAATTAGGACATTTTTTGTAAGATTTTTTAAGGCAAAAGTTTACATAATTGAGTTTTGATCTCATTTGCTAATATAGTATTTAAAGCTACACATTTCCATCTAGCAATTGTTTTAGCTATATCCTACAAATTTGATGTGTTTATATAATCATCTGATTCAAAATAGTTTTCAATTGCCCATTTTATGTTCTTTTTATCAGACAAAGTAGCTAGAAGTGATTATTTTATAAATAATGAAGAATTTTGGGGATAATTTGTTGTTATTGGATCCTAATTTGCTTCTTTTTTGTCAAAGAATATATTATCTCTAATCTCAATTATTTTAAATATATTAAGAATTTTATTACCCAGTATATGCTCTATCTTGGTGTAAGCACCATGTTCACATGGAAGAGAAATGTTTTTTTCTGCTATTATTTATTACATTGCTGAAGGTACTGTTTAGGCGGTGTTCTATAAATGCCAGATTAGTTAAATCATGAAGTTTTGTCTATCTTTGCAGTGATATAACATTGTCTTGGTTATAGTAGCTTTTCAAATGTCTTGAAGTCAACAGATGTAATTCTTCAACTTTGATCTTTTTAAAAAATGTTTTACCTATTCTAGGTGCTTTACATTTCCATCTAAATTTTGAAAAAGCTTGCCTCTTAACAAAAAATAAAAATTTTTCCTCAATTTGATTGGGGTTGCATTGAATCTATGAATCAATTAGCAGAAAAATGATATCTTGACAATCAATATTGCATCTTTCAATCATGAACATGATATAGCACTCCCTGGATTTAGGTCTTTCTTAACTTCTCAGCAATATTTTTTGGTTTTCAGTGTTCAGTCCTTGCACATAATTTATAAAATTTTTCCCTCTGTGCTTTTTAGTATATTAGTATACTAATTAGTATATTAGTATATCTTTAGTATATTTTAATGCTATTTATGCAAATAACAAATATTCATTGTCATTATATAGAACTGTAATTGATTTCCTAGGTGTCTAATTTATTCTCTTGTCCTTATTATTTCTTTTCTTCTTAGTCCAAGGTAAATGTGCTAAATTTTTGGTTTCTTAACATGAGAACTTACAGCATTTAAACCTTTTTTTCTTTTCAAGTATCAGCATTTAATGGTATAATTTTTCTCTAAGCAGTACCTTTGCTCAGTGATTCTCAATTGGTGTAATTTTGCCTTTTAAGGGACGTTTGGTAATGTCTAGAGAGATTTTGGATGTCACAACAGGAGAAGAGAGTGCTACTGGCATCTAGTGGATAAGGATGAGGGATGCTACAAAACATCCTACAATGCATAGAATAGCTTGAGCAATCTTGAGTTAGTTGCCTTCCGTATAATTTAATATGTTTTGTGTTTTCAGTCAATTTAATATATTTCTTTTGTGATATATATTTTTAAGTCCATGAGTTATTTAAAAGTTTCTTATTTGCTTTTCCTATGTTGGGTTGTTTTCTAGATGTCTTTCTATTGCTGATTTCCATTTTAAATCTGTTGCCCTTAGAGAATAAATGTTTTATGATTTGAATCATTTGAAATTTATTCAGATATTTTATGGTAAATATCTATCTTGATCAGTGATCCATTTGTACTTAAAAGACATATTTTGCTGTTGTTTTGTGGAGTAGTCTATAAATGTCAATTAAGTATATTTATGGTGCTTTTTCAAGTCTTTATACTTATTACTTTTCTATATAAATTTTTAATTGATAACTGAGAGAAGTTTTTATGTTAATCATAGCTGTAGATTTGTCTATTTCTCTTTTATGTTCTATCAGTTTTAACTTCAGGTAATTTTAATTCTATTATCAAATGCATACATATTTTTTGTTATGTCCTTCTGATGAATTAATTCTTTACCAAGCTAAAATATCTCTGTATTCCTGATAATATTGTTCTAAAGTCTATTTTGTATAATACTAATATATCCATTCCAGCTTTCTTTTGATTGGGGTTCATGGTAGAGACTTATTCCACCCTTTTCATTTTAATCTATTTGCATATTTATGTTTAAAGTCAATGTGTTATAGACGGCCAATAGTTGTCTTACTTTTTAATCCAGTCTGGCAATCTCTGCCTTTCAGTTAAAATGTTTAGACCATTTATATTTAATACAGTTATCAATATGGTTGGGTTTAAGTCAAAGCGCTTGCTATTTTTCCCCTTTAATTAATGTTTTTATTTATCTTTTTCTCTTTTATTGGCTTTTTTTTTTCTTTTTTTTGAGACAGAGTCTCACTCTGTTGGCCAGGCTAGAGTGCAGTGGTTCAATCACGGCTCACTGCAACCTCTGGCTCTCAGGTTCAAGCAATTCTTCTGCCTCAGCCTCCCAAATAGCTGAGACTATAGGCGTGCACCACCACACCAAGCTAATTTTTGTATTTTTAGTAGAGATGGGGTTTTGCCATGTTGCCCAGGCTAGTCTTGAACTCCTGACCTCAGCTGATCCACCCACCTTGGCCTTCCAAAGTGCTGGGATTATAGTTCCTGGCCTCCTGGCTAATCTTAAATTGAGTACATTTTTATGACTCTCTTCTATCTTGACTATTGGCTTATTACCTATATTTTTTTGTTTTACATTTAGTGATTACTCTAAGGTATACAATATATATCTTTAAGTTATCAAAGTCTCCTTGACATTATATTATAGTACTTCATGTTTAGTGTATAAACTTTATAACAATATACTTCTATTTTCTCTTTCCTATGCTTTGTTCTATTATCATTATACATTTTACTTCTACATATTTTATGAACCCCATTTAATGTTGTTATGATTTTTAATTTAAATTGTCCGTTATCGTTTTACAAAATTAAAAATAGTAACATATCCACATATTTAAATTTACTTGTACATTACATTTTTGAAGATATTTATTCTTTTATGAAGATTCAAGTTTTTATCTGAAATTATTTTTCTTTTATCTGATGAGATTCCTTTCTATATCTTGTAATACAGGTTTGCTACTAATGAATTATTTCACCTTTTGACTAAAAGTGTTTTTACTGTATCTCATTTTTTGAAAGATATTTTATCTGACTATTAAATTCTAGATTAACAGGCTTTCCCCCTTTACACTTTTTTGTTTTTTTAATACTTTCTTTTTTACCTTTGTCTTCTGGCTTACATAGATTCTGACTAAAAATCTAATGTGATTGTTACCTCTGTTCTTCTGTAAGTAATGTTCCTGTTTTCCACTGGCTTCTTTAAAAAACTTTTCACTACCAGTGTTTATTGCAAATTATTTTAATGTACCATGGTGTGATTTCCTTTAATTGTTTTCTATTATTTATTTATATTATACTTTAAGTTCTGAGATACATGTGCAGAATGTGCAGGTTTGTTACATAGGTATATATGTGCCTTGGTGGTTTGCTGCATCCATCAATCCATCATCTACATTACTTGGTGAATCTATGATTTTACACTTTTCTTTAAATTTGGAAAATGTTAACCAGAATTTCTTCAGATAACCTTTGGCTGACCCTTATCTTTCCCATATCTCCTTCTCTTCTGGGAATCTAATGACATTTATGTTAGATTGCTTGATATCGTTCTACTAATCACTAGGGCTCCTTTTTTTTCCAGCTCCTTATTTTTCATATGTGCTTAATTTGTAAGGTATTTATGCTATACCTTCAAGTTCGCTACCTGTTCTCTATTGTCTAATTCGTTATTATTTTGTTGAGTATATATTTTTATGTTGTATTTTTTTTTATCCAGCATTTCCATTAGATTTTTGTATACTCTATTTCTCTCCTCATTATGTTCTACTTTTACACCATTCTTAAGCACAAGAAACTTAATAAGTTGCCTGCTGATTTAATTCTTTTCCTTATTCTTGTATCTGTTTCTATTGATTGGCATTTCTCCTGTTTATGGATCATGGTTTTGCACTTCTTTGCAGGCCTGATATTATTTGGATAATGAGTATGGTTGATTTTATATATACCTGTTGGAATTCTTTTTTTTTTTTTTTTTTTTCTTTTTGAGACAGAGTCTCACTCTGTCACCAGGTGCAAGTCTGGAGTGCAGTGGCACAGTCTTGGCTGACTGCAACCTCCACCTCCCAGGTTCAAGCAATTCTCCTGCCTCAGCCTCCCAAGTAGCTGGGACTGCAGATGTGTGCCACCACGCCCAGCTAATTATTATATTTTAGTAGAGATGGAGTTTCACTATGTTGGCTAGGATGGTCTCGATCTCTTGACCTCGTGATCTGCCCACCTCAGCCTCCTGAAGTGCTGATATTACAGGTATGAGTCACTGCACGCAGCCTGGAATTCTTTTTATAAATGTTCAATATTGTTCTGACTGCATTTAATTTAGTAGAAATTAGTTTAATATTTGGAGTGCTTGCTTTTATGTTTGGATCAGTCCCAAGAAATAAATAGTACTAGTTTAGCCCCATTACCAAACGAACATACTCAAATCTCCATGTATTTTGAAGACCACATTGACTAACGGGAACACAAAGTTTCTCAGCATTGTGTGAACTCTGATGATTGTTTGCTTTCCAGTGATTCTTTCTCCACTCTTGCAGAGTTGCACTCTACACATATGCTCATCAAAATCAGTCCAAGACTTAAAGAAACCACTATGCAGATCTCATGACCTCTTTCTCTGTGAAGCTGCCTTCTCTCAGGTATTACAGCCATGTGCTACCAGTTGTCCAGTGTCCAGTTGTTTTATATATTTTATCCAGTCTTTTTATTGTTTAAGACAGTAATGTAAATCCAACTCTTGTCCTTCCATCATTAGGAGAAGCAGAAGTCTCTGACATATACTTTTCCTAATCATTTTAGCCTCTTTAAACTCTTGATCCTTTTCTCCTTAAGTCAAAGAAAGATTTGTATTCTGCTTGGGTTTACTCTCTTTGCACCATAGTCTGGAAAATGTCTCCAGATTTTAAAAAAGGTAAAATAGTAGGGCTTATTTGTTTACCTTCTCTCAGAGATCATAATGCTGTCCTATCTTTTGCTAAACGTCTGAAAAAGAGGTGTTTCGTATTGTTTTCTTAGGTCTGGTAACATTATAATTCTAGTACTATTATTTTTTATTATGGCTTAATAAATGCTGATATCTTCTTCTTAGGTGATACATTATTGTTTTTGACTAGCTGATGTTTTATTTAGGATTTTCACATCAAATGTTTTTCTATGAAATGGAACTTTACTTGAATTACTCTACTTTGCTTTGATGCTTTTTATTGAAAACTCTAGAAAATATTTTTATTGAGTTAAAACATACTTTTAAACTACACATCAGTTACTCTGATATTATTATCATTCATTCCTTGCCTGAATGATTCCTTGAAAATATCTCATGTACCCTATAAATATATACACCTATTATGTACTCAAATAATATTGAAAATATAAAGCTTAACATAAAAAACATAGTAAAAAATAATAAAATATATAGATTGGCAGAATGGATTAAAAAAACAAGACTAAACTGTATTCTGCCTACAGGAAAATCATCTCACCTCTAAGGACACACATGCACTGAAAGTGAAGAGATGGAAAAATGTATTCTACATATATGAAGATCAAAGGAAAGAAGGAGTAGCTATATTTATATCAGAAAAACCGAACTTCAAGTCAAAAGCTGTACAAAGAGAAAATGAAGAGAACTGTATAATAATAAAGGAATCAAGTCAGCAATGAAATATCACAATTTTAAATATATAAGTACCCAACATCAGAGCACCAAAATGTGCCTAGTAAGTATTATATCTAAAATAAAGGCCCTAATAAAATAATAGTTGGGGACTTCAACATCCCACACTCACCACTGGTCAGATCATTTAGTCAGAAAATCAGCAAAGAAATGCCGATTTTAAACTGCTGCATAGACCAAATGGACCTAAGAGACATTACAGAACATTTTATCCAACAACTACCAAACTTACCTTCTTTTCATTAGCACTTAAGCCATCTAACCTGAACAGGGCAGATAACAATAACAAGGTTAAATTGGTAATAAAAATCTCCCAATAAAAAGAAGTCCAGAGGTGGGTGGTAACACTGCTGAATTTTATCAAATCTTCAAATAAAAATTAATATCAATTCTTCTCAAGCCATTGGAAAAAATTAAAGCAGAGGTAATTCTTCTTAACTCGTTCTATGAGGCCAATGACCCTGATATCAAAATCAGACAAGGACACAACAAGAAAATAAAACTATAGGCCAATATCCCTGATGAACATAGATGCAAAATTCCTCAACAAAATAGAAGCAAACAAAATCCAACAACACATCCAAAAGATAATACACTATGATCAACTGGGATTTACTTCAGGAATTCCAGTATGTATCATTCAATACACAGAATCCAACAAACATCACACATCATATTAATAGAATGAAGGACAAAAACATATGACTGTTCCAATAGATGCAGAAAAAGCATTTGGTAAAATTCAACATCCCCTTGTGGTTAAAAACAAAAACAAAAACAAAAAACTCTCAACAAATTAGGTATGGAAAGAAAGTACATCAACCTAATAAAGCCCATGTCTAACAAACCCATAGCTAACATATTATTAAATGAATAAAGTTTTAAAGCTTTTCTTCTAAGAACTGAAACTAGCCAGAAATATCCACTCTGACCACTCTTATTCAACATGGTATTTGAAGTTCTAGCCAGATAATTTAAGCAAGATAAAGAAATAAAGAGCATTCAAGTCAAATTGTCCCTGATTGCAGATGATGAAAGACCTAAATATTCTACCAAAAACTTTTGAACTGAAAAACAAATTTAGTAAATTTGCTGGATATAAAAATCAATATATAGTAACCAGTAGCATTTCTGTACATGCACAACAAACTAGCTATAAAAGAAAGCACAAAGGAAATCCTATTTACAGTTGCTACAAAGAAATGAATACCTAAGAATAAATTTAAATAAGGAGGAGAAAGATCTTTGCAAGAAAAACCACAAAACACTGATGAAAGAAATTGAAAAAGATACAAATAAATGGAGAGACATCCTATGCTCATGAATCAGAAAATTAGAATTGTTAAAATGATCATACTATCCAAAGCAATCTACAGATTCCATTCAGTCCCTATCAAAACATCAATGACATTCTTCATAGAAATAGCAAAAAGTCTTAAAAATTTTATGGAACCACAAAATACCCCAAATAGCTAAAGGAATCTTGAGCATAAAGAACAAAGCTGGAGGTAGTACAGTACCAGACTTCAAAATATGCTACAAAAATGTAGTAATCAAAACAGCATGGTAATATTACAAAAACATATAGACCAATGGAATAGAGTGTAAAATCCAGAAATTAATCCACATATTTATAGCCAACTAATTTTTGACAAAAGCACCAAGAATACTCATCAGGGGAAAAAACAGTCTCTTTAATAAATGATGCTGAAAAAACTGATTATCTATTTGCAGAAGAATGAAACTAAATCTCCTCCTCTCAACCAAGGCAAAAATCTACTCAAAATGGATCAAAGACCTAAATGCAGGGCCTCAAACTATAAAACTACTCTAAGAAAACATAGAGTATATTTCAGAACATGTGTCTGGGGAAAAAAATTATGAATAAGACCTCAAATGCACAGGCAACAAAAGCAAAAATAAACAAATGGAATTACATCATACTAAAAGACTTCTGTACATTAAAGGAAACAGCAAATGAAAAGTCAACCTACGGGATGGAAGAAAATACTTGCAAACTTTTAATCTGACAGAGGATTAATATCCAGAATATTTAAACAAACATCTTGACAACAAAAAAAGTCCGAGTATAAAATATGCAAATGATCTGAACAGATGTTTTTCAAAAGAAGGCATACAAATGACCAAGAAATCAATTACAAAATGATCAACATTTTCTAATCTTTCTAATTTTGAGGAAAATGCAACTCAAGACCACCATAAGGTACTATCATATCCCAGTTAAAATAGATATTATAAAAAAATGTTGGCAAGGATGCAGAGGAAAGAGAATTTGTATACATTGTTGGTGGGAATATAAACTAATACAGCTGCTATGGAGAACAGTATGGAGGTTCCTCAAAAAACTACAAATAGAATCACATTTTCTAGCAACCCTACTACTGGGCATTTATCTAAAGGAAAAGAAATCAGTATATCAAGGAAACATCTGCACCTTCATGTTTATTGCAACACTATTCACAGTAGCCAAGATATGAAAATAACCTAAGTGTTGAACCACAGGTAAGTGGATAAAGTAAGCATGGTAAATGTGTACAGTGGAATACTATTCAGCTGTAAAACAGAATGAAATCTTGTCAATCATGGCAACGTGGATGAAACTAGAGGAAATTATCTTAAATAAAATAGGCCAGGAACAGAAAGTTAAACACTGCACATTTTCACTCATATGTGGAAGCTCTAAAAAGTCAATCTCATAGAATTAAAAAGTAGAAAAAGAGACTAGTAGCTGTGAAGAGTAGCAAGAAGGAGGGATAGGAAAAGATTTGTAAAAGGGTACAAAATTACCGCTAAATAGGAGGGATAAGTTCTAGTGTTCTAAAACGCTGTCAGATGACCATAATTAACAATAATATATAGTTTCACATAGCTAGAAGGATAGTGAATGTTCTAAACACAAAGAAATGATAAATATTTAATATAGTATTATGCCAATTCTGATCTGATCACTATATATAATATGTATCAAAACATCACTATGCACTCCATAAATATGTATTACTTTTATTTCAATTAAAAAATATTTTTCAGATTCTAGAAATTAAAACACATGAGAGAATGTAAGAAACTTGGAACAATTAACTCTACTTAGAACAATTAATTTTCTCCTTTTGTGATGTTAAAAAGCATGCTAATTTTATACATCTCAAAATCCTACAGGTTATTATTTTTATTGTTTTATGTAATCAATATTCACTTGGATTACCAACATATTCCCTCTTCAAATCACCTTTATTTTTCTTGCAGCATCCTCAGAATCATTTGAACCTAGGAGGCAGAGGTTGTAGCCAAGATCATGGTCACTACACTCCAGCCTGGCGACAAGAGAGACTCCATCTCTGAAAAAAATCATTCTATTCCTGTACTTACCTACACCAGTCTAAATTTTATCTGGCTTCAATTTTCAAATTCTTAATGAAGTATTCTTTGATCCTTCATTCAAAGATAATCTCACATTCCTCTGAACCTCAGAGTACTTGTTTGTGCTAAAAATATTAATCCATTCTACATTTCAAGGAAGAATACATGTGGTTGGTTGACTAAAACTACAATTAAGTCACAAACTCCTCGATAACAAAAATTTCTTTCTTTTTTTTTTAAACAAATCTTTAAATCCCTATAGCAACATACTATAGGGATTAGGGGAACAAATAATATCAGTTGCATTGAATAGGATTCTTATTAAGTATGAAATGAATAAACTAATGATATTTTACTGCATGTGACAGATTTTCTACCTTACAGGCTATAAGCAACAGGCTCAATAGAGAGCATTACATAAGTTCCAAGCTTATGAACATCATTTATAATAATTGACTGCACCTAAGATTTGAAGAATTCATTGAAGCTTGGGTATTTATCATAAGCGTATTTAGTATAAATTGCAATTGCTTCATAATATGCAAAGAGCTTCATATCAAGGTTCCCCAGGTCCCTTGTTAATAAAATTAAATACAGGTTTAGATTTTTTTAAAAAAACAGTGTACTATCCTAAATTTAATTCTACTGCTTAACAGAGACTACTTCATCTGATTCTTTGAGGTAGTACAAAGAGGGGAGACAGGCAATTTAGGGACATCATTTCCTCAAATTTACAGCCATTCACCCTGAAAACACAATTAGGTGGACTAAGCTACAGAAAAACAGCTTTCTTATTAAAATTTAGATGATAAAATGCATCCTACAGAAGTCCTGAGTCTTGTCTCTATTTTGAGCCTCTAGGACAGATTCTGAATAAGAGATAAGAGACAGAACTTCAGAATGATCTATCTCACCAGCTAAATTAAAATAAGAAGGAACAGTTTTTCTTTAGTTCAGTGCAGCTAATTTTTTTTTTTAAGGGTGAATGGCTGAAAAAATAGGACAACGGTTTATAAGCTTTTTAGATTTGAGGCCCCTTCTCTTTGAGAAAATGACTAAGCACACACAAGGAGTACACAAACCAAGTTTTGCCTATTTGTCTTCAGAAGAAGTCCAAGTCTACCCTATTGGGCTTGCTTACCTTTGAAGAGGACAGACAGTGTGGATCAGTCATTGCCAGGACACTAGTAGGTGGTTCACACTTGCACAAACTATAACTTTTGTGTGGCAAGAGAGGTTCAAGAACTTCTTAAACTCACCAGAAGCTGTGTGTCTACAGTGAGCTCATCCAACCCATGGCCCATAGGCTGTGTGCCGCCCAGGACAGCTTTGAAAGTGAGCCAAAACAAATTCTTAAACTTTCTTAAAACATTATGAGTTGTTGTTGTTGTTTTTTTTTTTTTCATTAGTTATTGTTAGTATTAGTGTATTTTATGTGTAGCCCAAGACAATTCTTTCAATGTGGCTCAGGGAACCAAAAAGGTTGAACACACCTGGTCTAGAGAGTGGCTTTTGAGTCTGCTCTTTGGCTGTCTCATGGACGACATGGTTTTCTAGTCTGTTTCTATGAAAACCCCTGGAGCCTGTACCTATAAGGAGACCAGGAGTTGCTCCTGTTTCCGAGGAATTCTTTGCTTTAGGAAACGTAATGGGCCAAAGTGGAGTCCAAGAAAGAGAAATACCGCCTTCCTCTGAAACTGCCTTCAATCTATCCAATCTAGACAGAACTTCCAGGAAATCACATTGTTGTTGGATTTATAACTCCATTAAGAATAGCAATTTTGCCTTGCATGATTCAGTACTTTTATGCTGTTCATACAGTAACAAATTACTTAATAGTATGACCTAACACACATTCAAGGCATTACTCAACACAGGAACATCAAAACAGTGGGCATTTATGTTCTACAAGAATAAGATTTTTTTAAAAGAAACAAATAGTCATCATGGAAAAAATAAGATTTAAAAAAGTTCTTAATTTTAAAGCTATTATTTAGAAATAATGATCACATAAAGAAATGGGTACAATGATCTCTGTAGTGCTTAGGTGCCCTAAAGATCTCAATCTGGGCCCTGATCTCAGAGGTCTTATGGCAGGGCTTGGATATCATCATCTGACACTATTCCACAGTTGTACAGTACTTATCGAAAATCCTTATTCAACTAAGCCAAATTTGCTTTAGAAGCTGACATATTTTCTCATTCATCGCCAAACTGAAGGACTTACACTACCCCTTCCTGTCTACCATATAAATACCCTGGGTAGTTCAAATGATGTCTGATAAATTTATTTTTTCTGAATGTCAATTTCACATATTCTGTTTATGATCATTATAACTTAAATTGTTTCTGAAGTAAAGTTGTTCTTTTGGCTCCATCTTTTGCCATGTGTCGTTGGGTGAGTTAAACTCTTTGTAACTCAGCTTTGTCATAACACAAATAGAAATAATACTGTGCTCACTTCACAGGACTTTTGAGGGAATTAAATGAGAATTCACTGAGATCAGGATCCAATACATAATAAAACCTTCATAAATATTAGCCAGTATTTATTCTTCAATGTCTTGTTGTATTTTCCTAAGTAGAGGGTAATTAAACTGCTTGCTAGAAAGAAAGATTCAAAAGGCACAAATCACAGAGGCAGTGCTCTTAGAAATAATAAAGGTCCAGTGCTAGGAGGAAGTCAAATTCAGGAGACATCTGGAAGAGATCAAGAAGGATAGTTACCATATTGAGGAACTGTTCCACTTCTGAAAGTGGCAAGAAGTGAGACCCAAAAAGGAGGGCAAAAGACAATTGGGATATAAAGAGAATGTGGCAAGACCAGGAAAGCTGAGGCTAAAGGAGGATGACAAGTACAAGAGTTGAAGGTTTCTGGTTATTTTGCAGGAAAAATGTTAGAATTTCATATACGCAAGATGGAAACATCTTAGTGAAATACCTCAGAAATGAGAAGAGGTTTTGGGCATCATGGGTCAGGGCAGAGCATATTTCTAATAGCTGGGTTTAGAAAAAGTAAGAAAAACTATAATAATTAAAACTGAAGTGACCCGAACATCAGATAGCATTAGAATAAAAAATCCCCACAAGCCAGTAGGAAAGCTGGCAAATGTGGGGTAAAAATTTTAAAAATGGAGGGATTGAAGAGAATTTGTTATGAGAAATAGCAAGAATATAAATGACAATAATTTAAAAAAGTAACATCTATCATGAATTTCACATTCATAGAGAACCAGTGTTGCCACCTAAAGTTAATATCTCTTAGGAAATTCAAAAATCAGTATCACTTCATAAGGCAAAGGAAAACACAGAGAGAGCAGCTATTTTCTCCCAGTCTTAATAAGAATATGAAAACACAAGTAAGAACACAATGGCATTACAATAGTCTTTATTATAAAGTGTCAGTTCTGGGAGCTGCCATGTAACAGAACAAACTAAAATTAAAAAAAATATATATTGTCTGTACTGCCCTGGGTGAATTATGCACCAAAGAAATTAACAAAGGCAAATGAAATAAATGAAAGCAACTGACAATTTAAGGCTTGCTTACCTGTTGCTTTAAGGTGATGAGTAATGTAATGATGTCAATTAAGGAAGAGTTCTTTACTCTCATTCAAGACTCCTGCCCATAAAGTGATTAGACTTTTCCTCAATGCTATCTTTTCAATGATTACCTGAAGACATCATGGCATGACAGTTGCTGCTAGTCATTATTTTAAATTCTGCCTGCCACTCACCATCCCAGAAACAAAGCAAAACAAAACAAAACAACAGGGTCCTTTTACCCTTTAAATATTGCAGCATAATCAGATCTTTGGTAACAGAGGGATTTTCCTTCTTTTTAATCTTTCCTCACTTTACTCTTCCCTACTGGTAGGCCACATTAGCCTTTTCTAGTTGACCCCGACCTTTTCATGACGAAGTGCCACCAAAATATGTATACTGGCCAAGATTACTAATATTTCAGCAAAACAGAGGTCATTTACAATCTTGGCTATTTTTTTACTTACTGTCATGTGTCTCACAGTATTCCTTGCTTATACCCCTTGAAGTTCAATCGAAAGAAAACTTAGCAAAAAAAGTACATGCTCTGTAACTCACTGGGATGAATGTAATATTCTAGAACCTGAGACATATTGACTGGCAAGCATTCTCTCTCAATCGACTGGTGGGGAGTGATGAAGGAGAAGAAGAGTAAGAATTTAAGAATGGCTCTCAGAATTTTGGAATGGATAACTGGAAGAATGATAGTGCCATTTGTCCAAAAATAAAATTAAAAAGTGTATTTGTTCATTATAAAATATTTATTGAGAAACTATTCCTTGCTAATCCATAGGCTAGAAACTGAGTATATGGCAATGGGTCAAAAAGTTCTCTGACTTCATGAAGTTTATATTTTAGTTGGGGAAATCATCACATAAGTAAATAAATGATTAATGCTTTTAAATACTATAAAGAAACATAATTTTAAAAATAGCCAATAAACTGAGTAGAGGAAGCACCTTCACTCACGGTGGTCAACAAAGGACTGTTTCAGGAAGTATTTTCTGAGCTGAGGTTTGATGTGTAACAATGAGCTACTTAAGAGATAGCTGTAGTGTTCTCTAGGAAGAAGGAATAGGAATGAGAGAAAAAAGGCCCCACAGCAGGACAGAGCTTGGTGTTTGCTTCTGGGGTTGATTCCTTTAAAAAAAAAAAAAAAAAAGCAAGTTTAAGAGTGTGGAGGGAATATATGTTTGGCTGTGGAAGTCTTTAAGACTCCCATAAGTTATCCAGGGGGATATATACCCAGTTTACAACACCAGGCAAGAGCCTGAAGTCCCTAAGAGCAGGACTAATGATAAGGACCTTGACTCATCACACCATAGGTGGAAGTTTTAAATGTAACAGTTATTGAGATTGTCCTGGATAATTTAAAAAGTAAAAATTCTCAAGGTCACAAATATTTTTAGGATTTGCGGAGGGAAGTAACTCCAAAAAAGGATACTAAGAAGAAGGAAATTTAAGAACTAAGAAGTAAGAGAGATAACTGACAAAGCCAGGAATATTTATTGGAGTTGCTTTGCTGTTTATTCACTCAAAATCTTAACAACAAAGCAAATTTAGTTTTATGCTCAGGAGTCCTCAGATTGGTTGCACATCAGCTGATCTAGGTAGTCTGCACCTGCTATACCAGACTGAACCCAGCCCTCTTGCTGGCTTCAAGTCTGCTCCTCATGTCCTTATTCTGGGCCCCAGGATATAGGGTCAGCAGTTACCTCTAAAATGTTTTTTCCATTGTTGATCACAGGAACTCAAGGGCATAAATTGCAGCACATATTGCCTTGTAAGACCTTAGCTTGAAACTGGCACATATCCATTGCCAACATTTCACTGGGCAAAGCAAGTTAGATGACCCAGCCCAGGGTCATTTTTACCCATTCCAGAGTGAAGTGTAATATCACACTGCCAAAGGTATTTGAACCAGAGTCGACTCTATCTTTAATAGGGACTGGGTAAAATAAGGCTGTGATAGACTGGACCAAATTCCCAGGAGGTTAGGCATTCTAAGTCACAGGATAAGATAGCAGGTTGGCACAAGACACAGGTCACAATGAACTTGCTGATAAAACAGCATGTGGTAAAGAAGCCAACCAAATCCCACCAAAACCAAGATGGCAATGAAAATGACCTCTGTTCATCCTCATTGCTCATTTTATGCTAATTATAATGCATTGCCAAAAGACACTCCCACCAGCACCATCACAATTTACAGATGCCATGGCAATGTCAAGAAGTTACCCTATATGGTCTAAAAAGGGAAGGAATCCTCAGTTCTGGGAGTTGCCCAACTTGTTCCTAGAAAACTCATGAATAAACCACCCCTTGTTTAGCACACAATCAAGAAATAACTATAAGCATCCTTAGTCAAGCAGCCTATGCTGCTGCTCTGCCTATGAAGTAGCCATTCTTTATTACTGTACTTTCTTAATAAACTTGCATTAACTTTACCCTATGGAGTCACCACAAATTCTTTCTTGTGGGAAGTCCAAGAACCATCTCTTAGAGTCTGGATGGGGATCCCTTTCTGGTAACATCTTCCTGGCAAACCATGAAGAGGTGATACTGAGGAGATCCCTGGCCTCAAGGAAATAGACCACAGCACTGATTGGCTGATTTGGGGTAAGTGGTGGTGTTCCTGGATAAAGGATGAGATTGAGTTAGAAGCCCAGTTGAAGGGAGTTAGAGTCTCTCCTAAGACAGAGAGGGTTAAAGGCCCATCTTAATAAAAGGCAAGGATGCTTGACCGAACTTGGGTTTGGGGCCCAACTTAGGAAGGTTAGAAACCTTCCTAGGATTTCGGGTGTTAGAGGCCTACGATTCAGAGGGTAATGGAAAGACAAAAGACTGTAAAATTCCTCTTGGTTAAGTACAGGTTTGGCACTATGGGATATTAACTGCTCTTCTCTTTGGATCAATCAGCCTGGCACTGTGCTAATGGCTGTGGGTGACAGGATTAGGCATATACAGGATCATGAAACATGGGGAGCTTTTTCTCCCCAAAAGGGGAAACTGGAGAGCTGATGGGACTGCTAGAAAAGATCTCTTTGCTACCAAGAAGCAGCTGCCTGAACTTATGATTAAGTGTCACTGCAATGGGTGGGTCTTTCTCTGCCTCCTGAGCTGCTTACCTTCCCTGACCTGCTGCAGGCAATGCTTTTCTCACTTTCTCTCCTTTCTCTTTTCTATCTTTTCTGTTACTCAGGGCAACTGTCTGCTCTTTCATCTTGCCTAGAGACCACATGTTGAAAAATATTCTAGAGAGCTTGACCTCGTAACCATATGGCAGTACTTTCTCATGGTCTCCACCTTCCAGGGAATAGGAATTTTGAGGCTCATGTCAGTAAGCCTTAAAAATTATCTCAAGCAATTAAAAGCCTTTGCAAGCTCAAAATTAGCTGCCCTAGGTGCCTCCTGGAAAGAGCAATGGAAAATGCCTAATGCTATAGCTTAGTAGCTAAGGCTTACTGGTTTCACCTGAGAGGCTACTTTTGGCAAAGTTTTTATTTATTTATTTATTTGTTTATTTATTTATTTAATTTTGAGACAGAGTTTCACTCTTGTTGTCCAGGCTGGAGTGCAATGGCATAATCTTGGCTCACTGCAACCTCCGCCTCCCAGGTTCAAGCAATTCTCCTGCCTCAGCCTCCTGAGTAGCTGGGATTACAAGCACCTGCCACCACACCCAGCTAATTTTTCATATTTTTAGTAGGCACAAGGTTTGACCATGTTGGCCAGGCTAGTCTTGAACTACTGAACTCAGGTGATCCACCTGCCTCGGCCTCCCAAAGTGCTAGGATTACAGGTGTGAGTCACTGTGCCAGGCGCCACATAGGTTTTTATAATTGGCTTTGATGGAACAAGACAGTACAATGATTTTACAGTGCATTTCATTGCAAAGCAACCCAAAGCCAATCACAGCACGATTCTGTGACTAGCTCATTTATCATGGGAGTCTTATCTCTCAGTGGGAGGTGGCAATATCTTCCAGGTGGCAAAGAGCATGCTTCTCTAAGCCAAATGTGCAAAGAGCCAAGTACCCCCCATAACTGCCAACAGCCATTGCTAAAAGTATATTTCCTACCTAGTTTGTTATAATACACCAAAGTTGTATTATAAGCTGAGGCGGGTGGATCACCTGAGGTCAGGAATAAGACTAGCCTGGCCAACATGGTGAAACCCATTCTCTAGTAAAGATACAAAAAATTAGCCGGCCATGGTGGCAGCTGCCTGTAATCCAGCTACTTGGGAGGCTGAGGCAGGAGAATCACTTGAACCTGGGAGATAGAAGTTGCTGTGAGCCCAGATCATGCCATTGCACTCCAGTCTGGGCAACAAGAGAGAAACTCCGTCTCTAAGTAAATAAATATGCCTATGTGAAAAATAATGTTCTTACTGCACTTTATACAAATAATCAGGGCAAGTATCATAAAGCAAATTGGTCTTACCATGATTTGTCTTTACTAAAAATGAAAGAGCGGCAAGAGAAAAAAAACTATGTTTCAAAAATTATGGTATACCTGTTATTAGATTCTAATCTCAAAAGTTGTTTTTAAGATTCTTTCTGAAATTTAGACTAACCCTGCTTATTCCTGTGAACCAACCAGTGAATCTCTGGCTGCTGCTCAGAAAAAACAAGAGGGATGGATACTGCAAAAATCTGGATCAATAGTCTAATTCTGCACACATATTGGAATCAGCTAGCAACCCCATATCAATCCAATTCAAGGAAGGTGGAAAGAATTAGCAGCAACGTAATCTAGCACATCAAGGAAATAGTTTCAAGGAGGGAAAGATCATCTGGTCTAGTTATTTCAGTAGTATCTCCAATCACATAAAGAACAGGCTTCATCTTACTGGTCTAAAAAATGTATTGTGGAGAAGGAAATAAAAATATTTTAACCCAAAATATACTTCTTTGACATTTGAGATGGCTACCACAGAGCTGGTGAAACAAAAGTGTCTTTGCAAAGCTGTCCTTTGTGGAGAAAATTTGCATCTGTAGAGAATCTCCATTAATGCAACCATGCCTTCCCTCTCTGTGCTCTTCTGGGCTCCAGAAGAGATTGAGAGTCTGACACCTTTAAAAGTCTGAAAAGAAGCATTTACCTTCTATTCTTTCTAAGGAAGGCTTCATCTACATAACAAGGTCACCTTTGCTAGCCAAGCCTCTTCCTTTCTTCCTCCCACTGTCTTGCTACTAAAGCCTGGTTTTGGACATATCTGAGTCCACATTCTTTCTGTAATTTCAAGATGGTAAATTAGCTTCTGTTATGTATTGGGAAGGTGGGTCTTCACTCTGAAGGCTCTTGTGAATATATGTTAAATAACTGCTTTTGCCTTTTCTCCTGTTAATCAACCTGCTTCATATCGGTGAGATATATATATATATATTTTTTTTTTTTTTTGGTGAAACTTCAGAAGGTCAAGAGCTTATGGCCTCCACACTGGTATTACTGGTGGGAACATACCTTGGCGAATGGCAGGGACAGCAACTAAGGAATAAATAACAGGTGGAAAATGGTAATAAAATACTCTTGTAAGCCTGTATATTAAAAGAAGAGAAAACAAAATTAAATAAGAGGATTTTGTTGGATTGTGTGTAAGTTGCTTTTTAGAATGTGAGAAATTAGAGCATGTTTTTTTCATCATCATTATGATGAAACTTTGGGGGTTTAAGAGCTTTAAAGAAATTCTTTTATTTAATCCTACAATAAACCAATGAGATATTACTATCTTACCCATTTCACAGATGAGGTAATTGTACAGCAGACACACCTGACAGCAATAACTCAAGTATACCCTGAGAAAGACACTATGATCTAAGAAGAATGTGTATTCAGAGTTTTCAGTTAAGAAATCTGGGAGTGGCAAGCTCAGAGGTTCATTCCTTATCTGAAGGACATCTTATATGAAGGACATCTGACCTGGCCCATTCCTTGGAACACACACTGTACATGAGATCAAAGTCCTTTCTTTTGGGCTAAAGGGAGGTTGCTAGGTGGAGGCTGCTAAGTAAAAACGAGATATAAACTGCATGCTTTTTACAAATGGCAATGGTTTCCTGTCCAGCCCGCAGCTCCTAAACCACCCTGTATGTAAGTCTCTGATAAACCCTATGAAATAGGAATTTGGCAGGACATATTTCACAAGATACAGGTCACAAAGACCCCACTGGTAAAACAGGAGGTGGTAAAGAGGCTGGCCAAAACTCACCAAAACCAAGATGGCAAGAAAAGCAACCTCTGGTTATCCTCACTGCTCCTTATATACTTATTATAACACATTAGCAAGCTAAAAGACACTCCTAATGAAGAGGGAGACCCAGGCATCTCAGATCAATTTCCTTTTTTTCATTCCTAAGACTGTAAACTGAAACCCTTTTCATATGTAATTCCTAAGATGGTAAACTAAAACTCTTTTCATATGTAATTCCTGAGACGGTAAACTGAAACCCTTTTCATATGTAATTCTTAAGACTGTAAACAGAAACCCTTTTCATATGTTAAGCTATAAACCTAAGATTCTTCCACATGTAACATCTAAAATATAAGGCTATATAAAGAAGGAACTTTCCTTTGTTAGGCGAGCTTGGATATTAGGCAAATATGCCACCTGGCTCCCGGCCGAATAAACTCCTTCCTCCAATATTCGGTGTCCGAGAGGTCTGTTTCCCACGGCCGCACCTGCTACGTTACTAGTGCCATGAGAGTTTACAAATGCCATGGCAATGTCCAGAAGTTACCCTGTACGGTCTGAAAGGCAAAGGAACACTCAGTTCTGGGAGCCTATTTCCAAGAAAACTCATCAATAATCCACCCTTTCCTTAGCATATAATAAAGAACATCTATAAGTATAGTCAGTCGAGCAGCCCATGTTGTTTCTGAGGGACTCTTCCCAGGTCTGTGAGGGGTGTGGTTTCAAAGGCAGGAGTTTCCGGGCTCCTAGCCTCCGTCCAGAATGTAAAGTTCTTTGGGTTTCTGCACAAGGGCTAGGTAGAGAAATCCAGGTGGGCTCCTTTGTCCAAAAAGTCTGCTGGTGAAAGCTCTGGTGGGGGTGGGGGCGAGCTGTTGTGGACCAATCAGCCAATCAGGTATTAGAGTCAAAGATCAGTCACTCCAGAGAAAGTTTGAAAGAACTCCTCTCCTTGGACGAGCACATGAATGGGGAGGGGATAACTCAAGGGTTACAATTCAGCTGCTCCTTACCTACAGGGATTCTGTCTCCAGATCCCCACTGCAGCATGGGAGCTGTCTTTCTCTCTCTTTCTCTAATAAATTGCTTTTCCACAAAACTTTTTGAGTCCACGATATTTATTTGAATGGCAAACTCCCCATGCCTCTGGGGCCCTCTTCTCCATTCTTCAGGGTTACTGAGGCCAAGAACCTCTTTGGACGGAAAACTGGGGATGCCCTCCACTCCCCAGGTTACACTACTCTGCCTTTGTGGTAGCCATCCTTTGATTCCTTTACTTAATAAACTTGGTTTCATTTTACTCTGTCAGCTCACACTTGAATTCTTTTCTGTGCAAAGCCAAGAACCTTTCAGAGTTCGCCCTGCAGCACCTATATCTTGTTCACTGGATCCTAGTCTCTTCTTTGGCATGGTGCCATTCTTGAAGAGAACAGAGAACAAGTACAACAGTAACTGGGACTCAGAGATTAAGTATATGGCCCACGATCAGAAAGCTGATAAATGGCTCTAAAGCCTTGCTACTCAAAGTAGCAGCGTTGGTGTCTTTTGGAAGTTTGTTAGAAAGTCAGAATCTCAGTTCCTACCTCAAACCTACTGAAAAAGGATTAACATGTACACCCAGGTAATATTTATGCATTCATTTTCCTTGTAATTTTTATTTACCAAAATTTGAGAAACACTCCTTTAGAAAATATTTGTTGCTTTTGTTTATCTAAAATCTAGTACCACACTTTTCTTTAAACTTAAAACTTTTCTTTAATTCTCTTCTTCATAACAATCCCTCCACAATACATTTAAGAAATAACCAAATGCAAGCAATCCTCTCATTGTGGATTCCACTACTGGCAAATTTTCCTACTCACTAAAATTTACTTGTACCTTCAAAATCAATGCTCATTGCACTTTTGTGGATATTTGTTGACGTGTGGAGTTACAAAAGATTTGAGTTTCTTCATATACATTCCCAGAAAAACAAGGCAAAGGTCCATCTTGTTTCAGCTTTCCTACTATTAATGCATCCGCTTTATAGTATATTTAGTGCCATATTTTTACATATTTGCACTTTTTGTTAGTGATTTTGCTTTTAAAATGGCCCCCAAGGCTGGAAGCGGTGGCTCATGCCTGTAATCCCAGCACTTTGGGAGGCCAAGGCAGGTGAATCACCTCAAGTCGGGAGTTCAAGACCAGCCTGGCCAACATGGTAAAACCCCTTTTCTACTAAAAATACAAAAAATTAGCCAGGCATGGTGGCAGATGCCTATAATCCCAGTTACTTGGGAGGCTGAGGCAGGGGAATTGCTGGAACCCAGGAGGTGGAGGTTGCAGTGAGCTGAGATTGTGCCATTGCACTCCAGCCCAGGCTGACAACAGCAAGACTCTGTTGAAAAAGAAAAAAAAAAAAAAAAAACTCTGTAAAAAAAAAAAAAAAAAAAAAGCCCTGCAAATGTAGTGATAAAATGCTGCACAGTGTTCCTGAACAAAGAGAGGCTGTGATTTAACTTACAGAGAAAATATGTGTCTCAGATAAGCTTAATTCAGGCTTGAGTTATAGTGCTCTTGTTAATTAATCAACAATACAGTATATCCAGAAAGCGAAAGAGGATATCTGCCAATCTATATGTAAGGCTCCTTCAGGAATTACTAAAGTAACATCTATCATAAACATAGCTATAGAAAAATGGCTAAATTTGTATATTTGTGAGATGGCCACCAATTTTACAAAAGAGTAGTAGACAGCATTGCTGTGAGGCTAGAAGCCAAAGAAATTTATGACCATATCATTCAGAGTCAGGAAAATGTTAAATCCTTCTTGACCAGTCTTTAGTTATAAAGAAATACTATACATAACTAATTATTTGTAAGAAAATTATCTTTAATATGGTATCTTCACAGAAATGTACATTAGACAAGGTTATGTATTGATTGTGACTACAGGCTCCCAGGAGCCTAAATTTGTATTTCCTTTGAGAGCGATATTTCAATATTTGCTAATTCAGTGTTTGCAACAATTTTATAGAACAAAACTTCTGCACAAAGTTGAACTGACTTTACTTCCTATGAGCCAGCATTGTTCATTGTGCTAGAAATACAAAATAAGTAAAACAAATAATCCCTTCCTCTTTCAGGTCTTATTGTTTAGTTAGGGAGGTATATATTTATATATAAAAGACAGATTAATCAATAAATAAGCACTGTACAAAAAGGTAAATTATGGTGAGAGGACAGAGAGTGGTTGGGTATACTACATATGATGAAAGGGCTAGCTAACGCTTCTCTTAGGATGGGGCATATGAGAAAAGAACTAAACAAAATGAGGGGCTACTCATGTGAACATCTAGCATTTCAGAAGCTGAGAAAAAGTACAAATGCCTTGAGGCAAAACATGAATGAATCTTATTCATCTTTGGGTTGTCCAAATACATGGTATGAGACTTGGTATCCAGTAGACATTTAATCAATATCTTGATTGACTTTCTTTTTCTTTTTGAGTACTGTAGTATAGTTATCAACAGGAATCCTAAGGAAAGGGAATGGGAGAGGGGATAATTTTGTTCTACTAAGGAATGTCATAAAACCATAGACCTAAAAGTTTGCAAGATTCAAGAAATCATCTAGTGGATCAGGTGAATATGATATGACTTCAGCAATTTTGGCAATAACCCCAAAAAGATTTGTCCAAGGTCAAAAGTCAATCATTAAAAGAGATAAGATTCTTAGCATAGAATATGTTTGTAATTTAGACAAGTGTTTAGTCTAGAAAGAGATCCTATTAGGGCATATATATCTTGTAGAATAGGTTCTGTGTTATACCTCAATAATCTTACTCTAAAAGACTGTCAATTTATTGCTTATTTTTTCCTCCCTAGCATAAGCAAGATATTCTTGCTCTAAAAGAATATGTTACTCAATCAGGCATATTATCAATTATTTACTTTTCTTTTGTTCGTTCATTTGTGTATTCACTGAGTTAATAGGAAGTTATTGTGTTCCTACTGTGGACCGTGCAGTGTGTTAGTAATTAGGCTACAGAGACACTAAGTCTGGCCAAACTAAGCCCTGGAGCTACTCAGGAACTAGAAGCAAAACACTATTTTATTTGTACGTAAAATTTTACTTTATCTTATAAGGGCTGGGGTCGGGAACACAACGATGAGGAATAGAAGCATCAAGATAATTGGAATCAGACAGAGCTGGATCACAACACAACTTCTCAATAGCCTGCCAACTGGGGAAAAAGAATTCTGAGATTCAGTTTAATCCTATCAAAATATAATTTCATAAAAGTTAAAAACATAACCTATGTACAAATAAAAGGAAACATGTCTTAAGCTTTACATCAATAATGAGGAAAATTCCAGGTGATAAAACTGATTCAAAGGAGAATTAAAGAAACAGAGAATGATATATCCTATCAGGCAAAGCATGCTGAAGTAAATTTGCTAAACTGGAGACAAAACAATTTGATATCATACAGGGCAACAAAACCTTATACTTTTGAGTTATTTAGTTATTGGCAGAAATAGTTTTCATTTCTACTAAGCAATAATCTACAAGTTAACATGTATTTTAACAAAATTTGCTCCCTAATCAATAATGTATAGTAAACCTATCAAAGGAATATTTCCTAAACACCAAATAATCCTTGGTCTTATTGGACAATGATACAGTATGATTTTGAAAGTATATGTGGTCATTCATTGTCTTATTTTTAAGTTTTAGATGATTTTTCTAACACTCCTCTATAGAATGACATTACACCAAAATCCAAGAAATATTATGCAAATTAGAGGCAACCCAGTGACTGAGTGACTGGCATATAACAGATGCTCAACAAATGATAGTTAAGTGTCTATTAGGTTTTCTCCATCTTCCCCTATATAACTTATTCAGACTGTAACGAAGCCCCACAAGGAAAATATGAAAACAGCAGCAGTGGAAGTAAGTCGGGATGATCCACAAAATGGCCTGTAGGCATATTGCTCCACATCTCAATGGTTGACAAGAAGCAGCATGGGACACCAGCATGACACCCTGAACAGTAAGAGGCTACTCTGCCATGTGGTTAGAGACAAGTTGCTCCTAATAGAAAATAGCATCGAAAACTAACCAAGCAGTATTGATTTAGTGATGTTTGTTAATGTCATTCTATTTGTTGGCCATATTCCTGCATTTCCAATTACTCTCCAGGTACTGCATAAGCAGCTCCGTTGGAAAGCTCCATAAGTACACCACAGCATCTTCAATTGGTTTTAATATGTAAACGTGGCACTACTTAAATATTTCTTCTGCACAGATACTTTTTTTTCTCCTTATTACAAATAAATTACTTAGCTCACAAAATTATCTGAACAGTAAGGTACAAATAAGGAAACATTATTGTTTGCTGGTTGAGGAGATAAGCAGTTAAACATCTAGAGGTGAAGTGGAGGACAATTAACATCCCAGCCCACTCAATTATCATACAATGCCCACTTCTCAGGGAATTAAAGCTATTACAATCTGCTCCTATGAATAAATGAGTATTTTAGCTCTCAGAGGGTAATGTAATAGTCTTGAAAATAATCTTTTTATGAGATTGTAGCTTTATCAGTTATAGTTTAGAGTCAGAATAAACACTATGTATCGAATTATAATGACTGCTGGAGGGTGCTTGCATTTGACTTTCCAATATTATTAATTTTGCAGTTCTACTCTTCTTGTCTAATATGCTTTGTGAAGTAAGTCCTGGCAAAGAGACTCCAGCTCAATTTTAATGCTTTCTTCCTTAGTGAATCTTAGCAGGAAATAAATTAAGTTGTAAAAACTGCCCAAAAGAAAATGTTTTCTCAAGGACTTGTGGCACGATGCTTTTCAATGTAAATGGATGCCTAGGACAGCACGGTCTCTCTGACACTTAACCGTGCTGAAAACACTTAAGGACAGCTTAGGCAGAGCTTCGAAGAGAAAGAAAAACAAAAGAGAACACTTCGTGTGTGTGCTCTCAGTATCATGAAATGTAGAGAAGCATTTTGTTTGTTTGTAGTGTTTAACGAAAATCTTCTTCCTGGGACATTTTGACCTAGTTCTTTGAATCATTATCAACTGAGTTGTTGATTTCCTCTGCAGCTGCCAAGGTTCAGAGAGTTTTTTTCTTCATTTGACCAGCAGACAAAAGCAAAACCAAATACATGATGGCTTTAGAGAAAGCTAACTACAAAAGAAAGCCTTAGAGGGCCCCAAATAGTGGACCATATGTGAAATCAAATGGGCCAGCCATTAGCATCAGCTGTGAACATATTGCACCAACTGGGAATGAAAATAAAACATTCAACTACCAACTGTTATAATCTGTAAATAGTCAAACTAATTCCTGTAGGCTCCCAAAATACATGCAAAGGGTGCTCATCAGGACCCCACTGTCCTGTTCACAGGTAAAGTGGTTTATTTGTTTCTTGAAAAACATGTAGAATAGAAAAACTGAATACAAAAAACAAAAATTCCATGTGGTTTAAAAGACTCCAGGGATTTAGGAAACTGTATCCAAAGATTACAAACTGAGGATAATGAAAGGGTAGTGAATTTTGATGCAACTTTTCAACACAAATATCCCAAGCCTAAAATTCCCTACAGTCAAAAACTGGCAATGAACTCTAGAAAATTTATAGAACATACCAAAGCTCCTGAGAATTTAATTTGCAGCTGGCAAGGGTTTACCCGACTTCTAGTTGCCTCTCATTTAATAATGTATGTAAGGAACAGATGGGTAGAGTGTTCCTAGGTGGACTAGGCTCTCTAGTATCAGTAGCAATGAAAACCTGGACTTTGAATATTTAATTGGAGAAGAGAATAAAGTCCTGAGAAAAAATTAGATATCATACATGCAGTATATAGCATTGCTTTAATGCAAGTATTTAATCCTAAACCAAGTGTTTCATCCAACAAAATCTACCAAGACTAATCAAATATTTAAAAAACATATATACATACATATGTTTTTACTTAAAGCAAACACACTATATTTAGATTTATTAAAATTGCATGTATATAGTAGAGATTAGTACTGATCACACTAATAGTTATCTTTCAATGTAAAGTTGCTCAGAAGACAAGAAAAATCCTTCGTACCAACTAAGCACCAACTACTTCAGTATTGAATATAAAACACAAAGAGTTGGCTTTGTCACTTTCTTGCTGCATGACCTTGGGCAAGTCTCTAAATGGCTCAGAGTCTCATTTTTTTCATCTATAAATAAAGATGATAACACTCACCCTGCATACTCAGAGGGTTTCTGTGGGAAAGACAACAGATGTCATTTAAAGTGTTAAGTGCAATGCAATGTGCACTCACTATGTTAGGCATCACCCCCAGAGATATGGACACCGCTCTCTTCTTAAGGACTTCTTGGACTAGTTGAAAAAGTAACACATAAATTTACAATTGCAATACCCTGTTGTAAATGTACTCACAGTGTTCAACAGAAGAAGAGCCTGGGAAAATGGAGTATTAAAGGAAAATTTCTTGAAGAAAATGATATCTGAGTTGGATCTTAGTGATAAAGCATATTATACACATTAGGGATGAGCTACTAAAATAAATTTTATAATTGCTGTGGGAAATAATATGTAAATACATATAAATAATTAATATAGATGTAATATTGTGATATAAATAATATAAAATATGTTTATATTTATACAATAAATATAATGAAATAATTTTAGTATTAATATGAATACATGAAAACAATATAAAGTCAACTTCAGAAGAAATTTTGTTAGAGTATATATTATAGTTTACCATACATAGGTATAAACTTGACTCATACTTGAGAAATAATAGGGTTTATTGTCTGTTGTAGCTGATTAAGCTGTCAGATCTGACACTTTCCAACTCAAGATAAGAACTTTAAGTTCTAGACAAAATACAAAATAAAACAATAATCTGAAGGTGCCGGGAATTGTAAAAGAATAACCAGCACCTGGAGGGCAGTCAAAATATGAGGAAGGGAACAGTACAAGATGAGTTAGACATTTTTGTGACTTAACCTGAGGACAGGCTGAAGATAGTACTACATGGGAGGTTAACACCCCAATAGAAAATTCTGTTTTTCGGACCTACAAAATCAGATGTTAGAGATAATCAGACTGCTAGAAAGAAAGTGGTAAATACTGCAAAAGAGAGAGCTGAAAAAGGAGGGCCCTATATTAGATACACACACACACACACACACACACACGCGCGCGCGCTCTAGCCTAGTCTGTTGCTGACCTCTGGGGATAAAAGGCATGCGTGAATTATATAAAAAACAGTCCAGTTAAAGATAAAAATCAAAACAGAATTTTGAGCTGAAACCTAAAATACAAAAGTTTTCAAGTTGAATTCAAATGCTAATTTTCTGATAAAACAAAGACATTAATACTTTACAGAAAAAGATTAATAGAATCCGAGGTCTTCACAGAAAAAAAAAAAAAAAAACCATGTCAGAGCACTATCCAAAATTACTCAACCTATGAATAATTAGAAAAGTGTTCCCCATTCCCCAGAAAAAGACATGCAACCAAAACCAACTTTAAGATTTCCTTAGTGCTAGAGTTAACAAATAAGCTGTATGCAGCAGCTATGGTGCAAAAGTAACTGCGGGTTTTCCCATTACTTCTAATGGCAAAAATCGCAATTACTTTTGCACTGACCTAATATTATAACTATGGTATTTAAATAAACAAAAATATTATTTCAATACTAAAAAAAATGTACTCTCAACCAAGAATGGATAATTTATTAAAAAACCGAATGTAACTTCTAAACTGAAAATTACAATATCTGAAATTAAAAATCTTTAGTTGGCCATGCTTAATTAAGAATAAAGAACTAGAGAAAAGACTTGCAGACTGAAGATATATCAATAGTAATGATTTGAGATGAAGAAGAGAGAAAAACATGCGGAACCCCAAAGACCTGTGTGTAAGTTAAGTACCAAAGGAGGAGAGACAGATGATATAGGAACATATTGCTGAAAGATGTAACTTTACAGATTTGAGAAACTCAGCGAACGTTAAAAAGGATAAATATGTATAAATCCACAGCCACAGAACATTTAAACTGCTGAAAACCTAAGAAGCAGAAAATTACTGAAAGAAGCAAATGTAAAAATGACCTATTATGTATAATGAACTACAATTTGAATTCCACTGACTTCTTAACAGAAACTATGGAAGACAGCAGATGGTGGTGTAACATTTTCAAATTGCTGAAAATGAAACAAAACAAATTAACCACTTAGGATTCTATTCTCAGTGAATATATTCTTCAATAATGAATATAATGTAAAGTAACTTCATATTTAAAATATAAAATAAAATTCAGGAGAATCTGTTTTCAACAGACCTGAACTTAAAGAAATGGTAAAAGAAGTTCCTGAGACTAAAAGGAAATGGTAGCAAAA